>NW_026732529.1:0-319012 GCF_028476545.2 Physella acuta | reverse complement strand
AAAATAAAATAGAAACATGAAAAAAAAAATTTTTTTGCGCAAATTATGTCTCGCATGTGACTCCGCAGTTACATGTCTCGCATTTTCTTCTCGCAGTTTACCGCCTCGCCATTTCGCTTTTCACAATTTACCAACACCCTCAGTGGCCTTAGTGACCTAAGTCTGAGAACTAATACAGGAAGTAATTTATAATATAATGCCTATACATAACGGACAGCGAGCAAAAAAATACTTTTAAAAAATAAATTAAAATCGATTATACTTGTTTTTATTTTTCAAAGAAATGTTATTCAAACGTAAAAACATTTAATATTTGACTACTATAGTCTGTAGGCTATAATATCGCAATTCAACCCCTTACCCCACCCCGCGGGATATAGAATAGATCTAGATCTACTGAGCTAGGCCTATTCTGGTATTCAACTCTAACCATTTTTAAAACAAATCAACCCATCTAGCCTAATTAATTAATTAATTTGTCCATTAACTTCAAGCACAATAAAATTTATTGTATATTATAAATCATAATAAATGTGTTTTTGATTGTCCAAATTACAATCGGCGAGTTAGTTAGGCCTATAGCCGAGTTAACACTCGCCAAGTTGTTGAGTTCCTAACCCAACAAGATATAATCATAATAGTCAGAGTGTAAGCAGTACTAGCATCACAATAATTCAAAACGTTAAAATATAAAATTATTATTGTTTATCCCCCTCCTCGCTCCAAGAATTTTCATTAATTTAATTTGTATTAGCGTTGGCGCATCGAAATATAATTAATTATACTCTAAGAAGTTGAAACATTTTATGGATTGCATACTCTCCAATCCATAAATGAATTTAGTAAATCAACTATTTTGAAAAAACATATTATAATAAATTTCATAGCTCTTATATAGTTAAGTATAAATTTATTTAATCTAATTATGTAAAAAAAATATATAAGTTAAATATTAAGTATTTATGAAGTTCAAAACTTAAAGTGTTGTATTGAGGGATTTTCTAGTCGGGGCATGCGCATTTCGTTCTTTCCGGGTTTATGCCATTACTAGGCAGAGTGGTAAGGCCTGTTTCTTTAAAAAAAATATTTTATACCAAATTTTTCTTTGTTCTTATTGTATATCATTTACTCGAAAGTGCTTGTATGCATGTTGTCTGTTGATACGGGTTGTTAAAAATACGTTAAAATCTTATTCCTTGATGTGAATTGAGTAAAACGCATCTGTGGCGTGAGCCACTTGCCCCGGAATAAAGCATGGTCCTCCCATCCGCCATTTGTTTGATGTCACAGTAAACGTATATTCTCATTCCTAAGTTCAGCACACAAATAAACTTAACGAAGTGTATTAACTTGTAGAGTAGATCTATTTAAAAATTGAAGCTAGGCATTGACATGAGAATTTGATCTTGTAGTAAAGTTAAGGTCTGTAACGTGGAAATTTTATGAGTAAATCTGAAATCACTCAGCTTTCCTTCTCTCACCCAGTCCTGCATTTAATTTTAAATCAAACTTTAGTTTATTAATTTTTGTACAATTAAAGTTAGTGCTTTTAAAAAATGGTTAGGTAGACCTGACAAATAGATCTATAGATTCTAGATCTAGAGGAGTTTACACTTTTCGGACACACACCAAAAATTACGTAGGACCGAACACTTCGTCGGTTTTTGGCTCATAGAAACTTTAATTAGCATGTCTCACGCGAAACCACGGCGCCTGCACGTAAACTGTTCATTTATGAACACTTCCGTGTCAAGTACTTCCGTTTCCTTTCTCAAGAATCATTTTTAGAAATTTTTTAACGTTGCATGGTACGCACATTTCTATTTTTACACCAGCCGGATGAAGTGACCTAGGGTTGGACTTAGGGGCAAAACTTGAACCAATCAATGCTTAGCTAAAAGGTTACACTATAAATAGCTTCTATATATGTATGGAACATCGTAAATGTCAAGGTTAATGGGTTTTTTCGTGCTTGAACAATAAAAAAGGGGTGTTCGCTAACTTATTTGGCCTTACATGGGACCGGACAGCAACACAAAAATATTATTAAATAAGAATTTAGAGCATAAAAGGGGCTGGTTATTGAAGGGAAAGGGTCAAAATAAGGTCAAGAAGGCAGTGGAATGCGAAAGAGGAGGGGGAATCATGTGACCTGGCTGGCTTAGCAGCGTACTGCGCGAGCCGCAATGGCTGAATGGGATGAACTTTGGGAGTGTGGGAAAAAGGTTTTATACTATTAAAATTACCTCACAAACAATCAATAACACAATATAAATGCATATAATATATGTTTTTATTCATTAAATTGACTTTAAATTATTCTAAATGAACAAAAAGTGCTATGTCCGATGACGGGTAAAGGTGTCCGAACACATGTAAAACTGTATTACATGTGTTCGAACACACGTTAAGACCCCCCAGTCACTATAACAAGAATAGCTTAAGTTCTATGCGTATGAATACAAAATGACACACACATTATTAAAGTAGAATGGTTGCGGATAGATATGATACTTTTTTTTGTTTTCTATGTTAAGCGGTTACTGAATGAGACCGCATGGAATTTTTACGTTGCGTTTTTTCGCTATGTGTGTCCGAAAAGTGTAAGCTCCTCTAGCTGCTAGCTTTTTAGTTTCAACTGTAGCTTTCTTCTGAATACCAGCTTGCTTCAGCTTACCCAAGCATAGATCAGTCCTAATTTTATGTCAAAAAAAAATCTTTTTACAATTGTATATTTAAAAAAACATGCTGGTAATGGTTGCTCTGTAGGTGGGTGGTAGAGCTTGATCCAGGCATACTTTAAAAAGGCCGATGCTGGCCGGAATAAGATCGGCATGCACAATGGAGAGAAACTACAGCTGGCCATCGCAGCGATGTTTTCGGTGGTACTGCAGACTGCGCATGCATGTGTTTACAACTGCAGTACCCTAGCACCAACCCTAATCCTGGCCATAGGTTACTGCGCTTGCGCAGAGCTATCTTTTGCCTAAGTAGAGACGTTGGGGAGAAAAATCTTCTTCTGAGTAGTCACTTCGCTTTACAAATGAATATTTTAAGCTCCTTTGTATCTAGATCTACGTGTGTTTTGGTGTACAGACAATTGTTTAGCATTCGTAATCTTAAAAAAAAAGTAGTGCTTTACTAATTCATTAGTTAGGCTACAATAAAGTTTATTTCCTATTCTTAAATTTAAGGTGGCAAAATGCAGATCTTTGTGAAGACCCTCACGGGCAAGACTATCACCCTTGAGGTAACAAATCTGTTTTGTAATAGTGTTTAGCCCTGATCATAAGTTAAACTTTTCCATGCTAGCCTTCACATAACACTTGTACTGCTCAACATTGAGGAGTTAGATTTTACAATCTTTTTTTTCCTTTTAGGTTGAGCCTAGTGATACCATTGAAAATGTTAAAGCCAAGATTCAGGACAAAGAAGGTAAACTTGGTTGCAGTAGTATATTAATTAAGCCATGAGTGGTTTATTTAGGTTTTATCTTCCAGTCTGAGCTTCTGGAAATTTATTGCCAGAGGTTTTTCGTACGAGAAGATACATAATAATTATTCTATTTTAAGATATAGTTTGTTTTACTATTTCTAATTATGGAATATGACATTAAATATATTTTGTGCTTGCATTGCTTTTTTGTTAAGATTTTACCCCACTCCTTGTATAACTCGTTGCTGTAACCTGTATGTGCATTTGTTTCTTTCAGGCATTCCTCCTGATCAGCAGAGATTGATTTTTGCTGGTAAGCAGCTTGAAGATGGCCGAACATTGTCAGACTATAACATCCAAAAGGAATCGACCCTTCATTTGGTGCTACGTCTTAGAGGTGGTGGCAAAAAGCGCAAGAAGAAGAATTACACCACACCCAAGAAAAACAAGCACAAGAAGAAGAAGGTCAAGCTTGCAGTTCTTAAATTCTACAAGGTTTGTGACAGAAGTCTTGTTTTACTTACCCAGTTTGTTTTTGGTTGATTGCTGTGATTACAACTTAGGACACCCTTGAATTATTATGAGACCACACAAAGTATGAGCAATCTTTTAATCTTTATTTATTTTTGTAGTCTTGACCTACTCAATCCTGCTTGATCCACACTTTTTATATTTACTGTTCACTCATGTATATTAAGATTATTAAATGTGCTCTTTTGATAGCATGCTTGTGTTAAACTAATTTCCAGTTGTTTTTTTTTTTTTTTACTCATAAATGTTAATAATTTATAAAGCACTGGTTGGGTGGGTCATGCTGGGTTGTTTTGTCTTTCCAATGGGCTGTTTTACTGTGAGAAATGCTATGATGACTTCTTAGGACACCCTTGACATCCAATGAAATATCTAAGATACTGAGCATTTCTTAAATTGATAGTCCACCAATTTAACCGTCTAGACATGCTATTTTATTCTGTTGAGTCTAACACTTGTAGTTTATTTGTCATTTTCTTGGTTTCTGGTTATAAATGGGGTTTACGGTGCTATCTTGATATTCTTTCGGAGAATACTCATATCTTTATGCTTTCATGATATAACATTTATGGCTGTTTACTGTTTGAAAAAAAGTCCATACAATTGACATTTTATCAACTAATGTTGAACATCTTTATCAGCCTAGTAGAATTTTTTTATCACATTTCATTGTTGATTGAATGATATGCTGTTGATTACTATTGTTTCACCTTAATGTCTATTTTTTGCTGGTTGCGCTGATGACTACTTAGGACACCATTGATTTGTCTATGAAATTTTAAAATCTCTGAGCAATCATGATTATTTTCAAAAATTTAAATGTACTAAGTTGGTTGCAGTAGATTAATGTAAATTTTTTTCTGTAGGTTGATGAGAATGGCAAGATAACTCGACTTAGACGTGAGTGCCCAAACAAATACTGTGGAGCTGGTGTATTTATGGCATCCCACTTCGATAGACAATATTGTGGTAAATGCTGTCTCACCTATGTCTTCAACAAGCCAGAGGAGGAAGCTGAGGCGTAAAATGTTTCTCTTATAATGGTATTAAAAATGTATAAAAAAAAGCACTTGTCTTTTTTTTTTTTGGAATGGTTTTCTATGAACAATTGAAGTCATGTGTTGTGCATTCCTATTCTTAACAGCTTGGTCTACATGTGGACAGTTCTTAGGGTTTGTGACTTGTATTGTCAGTGGCTGAATGCAGAGTGCTATGCGTTACTTAATAGGGTTTTGAAATTGAAAAAATTTGTTTTTCAAACTGAACAGTGTAATACAATTACAAGCAGATGACGCGATTTCAGTTTGTATTATGTACATAGAGTGGTTTCTTTGAGGTCTAGTATCAGTGCCTAAGACATAAATATAAGGAATAAATGTTCTTCTATATCGCCATTGGATTCCTTCCTCTCTCTCATCCCTGAAAAGTTTAACGGGAAGAAAGCTTATGTTCATGATTATAAGACCACTTATTGTGACCTTTAATTTTATACGGCCTCAGGTTTGTGGATATAAACTGCTTGAAATAGATAATGTACCCATGTATTTAGTCTGTGTTTGGGTAGAATAGATTTTAGTAAAACATCAAACTACCATCTCATGCATGCCATAAAACATAGTGACATACTTTAACATGGCCCTACGCTTCAACCTCAACTAATTATGACAATTAACAATAACTACTTCTGCCATTTAAAATTCTAAGTAATAAATTTAAAATGCAGGTAAACTACAGGCTATATATCTCACAAGGGTATAGCTCAAAGTAAAATTATATACTCTCCTGCTTGACGAGCAATAACGCGTAGTACTAGAAGTAGGCTGCAGGGGCGAATAGGGTTTAGGCGGACCAGTGTTTCTTCCAGACTTTTCGGGGGGGGGGGGGGGGACAGACACTGTCAAAAGTATATAATTCCTATATAAATTCCATCTCGTTCGGGGGGGGGGGCGGTACCCCCCCCCCCCCCCCCCCGAAGAGATGCCTGGTAGAAACTCTGGCGGCATCTCATGGTGTCAGCCCCCTCCTATTTTTTTTCTCTGTAAATTTTGCAGTTTTTGCACACACACACCCTTAAAAGCTTTGAAGTATTCACATTTTATAATAACAAGCTGACCCGCGCCGTAAGCATACGCCGCTATTTAATTTTCTAACATTCAGTAATTCATATTTTGTGAATTCAACACTAGCAATGCTGCGACTGAGAATATTTTGCTTTAAAACACTATCAGTAGCTCACGAAGGACGTTTATCCTCACCCCCCCCCCCCCCCCCCCCCCCCCTGCGCTCCGTTAAAGCAGCCGTCCGTGACGACAGCTTACAGACCATGAAAAGATCAAGCAGAACTTGTTATTACCTCACCATAGTTTCAAATCGTTTAAAAACGTAATTATCTGCCACTAATTCGACCCGGCTCTACAATTGTAAAAATTTGGCGTGAACCACAGCTCACCAGACTGATGGGGGTGGTAGCGATATGCCTAGAGAGCGAGGGAGGGGGCGGTTCGGCGTGCTTCCGTGGTGCCCCGCACGGTCCCTCCTTGAAGATAATTATTTAGATAGATGATGTTTATCTATAGTCGGTTGTTAATAAAGCTGGATGTAGCATTGTTTTCTTTACAGTTTCCATCTTTACATTATGGTGTCGCTCCCCACCCTTTTCGGGATCATCATTATGTACTTAAAATACTTTTTACCTGTAATTAACCATCCATTGACTTGGCAAAAAAAAAACATTTATTCTATATATCTTGCATTTTTTTTGTCTTTATTTCAACCCCTTAAATGTTGTCAGCCGGTGCGAACCGTGCCCCCGCCTGGATGGGTCGCCCTTTTTGTTGAAAGGCACTGTTTTAATTTAACTGAAGGGTACATTTGTAGCAGCCTTTTTAAAAATAGATTTTTAATATAAACGTATATACCAATGCCCATTCAGAAGTTGGTGAACCATCAGAGAAAGGTGGACTTAAGGCTAAGGGTGCCCACATTCTCTGGTTAAGATCATTCATTATGAGGACTCGAAGACGCCCATCGTCCAGCCTAGGCCCATGTGGCTATATTGTGCTTAATCATGAGGCATACTTTACGCGAACAGTTAGTCTACATCTGTTAAACGGTACAGATAAAAAACAAAACAATGATAGTTGAAAGTAGACCCCCCCCCCCCCACACACACACACAATATCTGTGGTTAAAAGGCCTACCTTGAGCTTGTTTGAGGAAAAAATTATTGAATTTTGGTGCTAAAGTGGAAGGATATATATATATATATATATATATATATATATATATATATAGCAAAGTGCATGTTTGCCAGTTTGTCTTTTATGCATTACTACACATTTCATCCGAGTGCCATGAAACTTTGGGGAGTTGATGAGAATACTCCCGAGAAGGTTTCTGCGGGAAAAAAAATTCAATTTCGCACGGGCGGTATTGTAGGAAAACCCGTGCCCCACAAAATATGATCAAGAAATATAGCGCAGGCATTTTTTTTTTTACATCTAAATAACTCAGTTTTAGAAAACAAGGCTATACGTCTAAGAATATAGGATTGGTTACGCAATGATGAAACCCTCTTAAAATATTACGTCATACTTTCTCCTGAGACCGCGGCAACGCGCGGATGGGCACGCTGGTATATATAAAGCAATGTATGTTTGTCTTTTGTGCGTTACTATACCTTTCATTCGATCGCCATGAAACTTTGGGAAGTTTTTGCGAGTACAGCAGGGGAGGCTCCAGGGGGGGGGGGGGGGGGTTACACCTTGATGGCACACCGCCTTGAAGTGGTGGGATGGCTTGTGTGCCCCAGCGACCCCCAGAGCTATGCCGGCGGGAGCCTAGTGCTCCTGGCAGGTCTAACCAAGTCGGACAGATCTGCGTGGGTAGGGGCCAGACCAAACGATGTGCCCTGGTCCTCCAGGTTGGGGGTTGTGCGATGGGCTAACTACTCGTCCACATAAAACAAAAGACAGTTACAGAAACCAAAGCCAAATCCGAAACAAATCCAGTCCTCGGGAGAATCAGGGCTCCACTTAGGAGAAGTATGACGCAATGCAGCCAAATCCGTAAGGAAGCTACAGAGCCGACCCCCCTTCTTCAACCGAGGAAAACTAAATCCACAGCCCCAAAACTACTGTCGCAAAAGAAACCTATCCTCATAGGAACATGGAACGTCAGAACACTATGGGAAGCAGGGAAGTGTGCACAGGCAGTGAAAGAAATGCATCAGTATCATCTTACAGTGCTTGGCCTGTGCGAAACAAGATGGAACACCTTTGGAGAGACAAAATTCCAGACGGGAGAAACACTGTTATACTCGGGAAAAGAAAATGAGGACGACCCACGAGAGGCAGGCGTAGCCTTGCTATTGACAAAGGAGGCAACAAAAAGCCTGATGGAATGGGAACCTGTATCTGATCGAATAATTAAAGCTAGATTTGAATCCAGGTTTCAAAAGACCTCCATTATCATGTGCTACGCTCCTACGAACAACGCAGACGAGGAAGAAAAAGACCGTTTCTACGAAGAGCTTCAGTCGGTGGTTGATAAGGTACCCAAGCGCGACATGCTGATCCTCATGGGTGATTTAAATGCCAAAGTAGGCAAAGACAACAGAGGCAGGGAAATGGAGATGGGAACCAATGGCCTAGGGGAAATGAATGAAAATGGTGAACTCTTCGCAGACTTTTGTGCCTCAAATGAGCTTACTATCGGCGGTACACTTTTCACCCACCGAAGGTGTCATAAAGCCACCTGGATATCACCAGATCATCATACCGAAAACCAGATTGATCATGTCGCGGTAAGGCGTCGTTGGAGGGCCTCGCTGCAGGATGTGAGAGCAAAGCGAGGAGCAGACATAGGATCCGACCACCACCTGGTTGTTGCTAAACTGAAGATGAAGCTAAAGGCAAAGAAGAGGCAACATGAAATTGATCCACGAAGAAGATTTGATGTAAGTAAACTTAAGACGCAAGACAACAGGACAAATTTTCAGGTCACCCTAAAGAATCGGTTTGAAGCTCTACAGACAGAAGAGAAAGATCTTGATTCAGTTGAACACACCTGGGAAGTATTTAAGCAAGCCACTATTGAAGCCTGCGAAGAGGCTCTAGGAGGCAGAGCGCCAAACAGGAAGCCCTGGATCACAGATGATACATGGCAGAAGGTGGAAGAAAGAAAAAGCCTAAAGAGCGAACTAAATCAAGCAAAAACGCGGCAGCAAAAACAAGCAGCAGCCGCTCGATATAACGAAAAGGCTAAAGAGGTGAAAAGGAAACTAAGAAATGACAAGAGATTGTTTATAAATGAAATGGCAGAGGAGGCCGAAACAGCTGCCAGTAAGGGAGATCTCAAGACGCTCTATGCAACAACCAGAGCTCTGAGTGAGAGGAAAACCAATACCAACAGGCCAGTGAGGAGCAAAAATGGTAAACTTCTAACGTCAATTGAGGAACAATTGGCACGATGGAGAGAGCACTTCCAGGAAGTACTAAACGGTCCAGCACCTCAAGATCCACCAGACCTGGAGCCAGGGGAACCCCTTAACATCAATACCGAGGAAATCACCAGACAGGAAATTCTCAACGCCTTAAATAGTTTGAAGAGTGGCAAGGCAGCAGGACCAGATAATATCCCAGCAGAGGCATTAAAACAAGGTGGGGAAGAAGTAGTAAATCGACTTCATAAATTACTTAACTTAGTCTGGAACACAGGACAGATCCCAACCGATTGGAAAAGGGGCCTCCTTGTGAAGTTGCCTAAGAACGGTGACTTATCTCAGTGTGGAAAATGGAGGGGCATTACCTTGTTGTCCATACCAAGTAAAGTCCTTACCAGAGTTATTTTGGACAGAATGAAAGAGGCGGTTGACCTTAAGCTAAGAGAGGAACAAGCAGGATTCAGGAAGGAAAGATCTTGTACAGATCAGATAGCCACTCTTAGAATTATTGTAGAACAGACGATAGAATGGCAGGCCCCGCTTTACATCTGCTTTGTTGACTTTGAGAAGGCCTTTGATAGTGTGGATAGGCAAACAATATGGAATCTGTTGAGACACTATGGTGTACCTGCTAAGTTAGTGGAAATAATCCAGCAACTTTACAATGGATTTTCATGCCAAGTTAGCCATGCAGGGAAACTGTCTAAAGAGTTCCAGGTCAACACAGGTGTGAGACAAGGATGTCTGCTGTCGCCCCTCCTCTTCTTGGTAGTTCTCGACTGGGTGACACGCACAGCCTATGCCAGTTCTGGAAAAGGTATTCAGTGGACACTCACGGGGAAACTAGAAGATCTGGAGTTTGCAGATGATCTTGCCTTACTCTCGCACAGGCTACAGGACATGCAGGAAAAAGTTGATGCATTAGGAGCCATCTCGCAGCGCGTAGGTCTGAAGATCAACAAAGAAAAGACGGAAATGATGAGAATTAACAATAAACAGGAGGCTCCAGTGTCAATAGACGGAAGACAGGTAAATGATGTGCAAGAGTTTGTCTACCTTGGCAGCAAGATCAGCAAAACGGGAGGCACAGAGGAGGACATACGCGCTAGAGTTAATAAAGCCCGCTGCGCTTTCACAGTCCTGCGACCCATATGGAAAAGTTCGGCCATCTCCATTACCACAAAAATTAGGATATTTAACTCTAATGTCAAGGCAGTTCTGCTGTATGGAGCAGAGACATGGAGAGTCTCCAAGGCAAGCACAGCAAAGATACAGACCTTCATGAATAGATGCCTTAGACAGATACTGAAACTGAGATGGCAGGACAAAGTGCCGAACTTGGAACTATGGAGGAAAGCTAGGCAGGAGCCTATAGGTGTGCAAATAAGAAGGAGGAAGTGGCGCTGGGTGGGTCACACACTGCGAAAGGCTCACACAAATGTTACACGCCAAGCGCTTGAGTGGAACCCCCAGGGAAAGCGGAAGAGAGGGCGCCCAAGACAGACCTGGAGGCGGAGTCTTCTTGAAGAACTGAAGCCAATAGGGATGTCTTGGGAGATGTCAAAATTTATAGCCGAGGATAGGAAGAAATGGAAGGAAATGGTGGAGGCCCTATGCTCCATAAGGAGCAAAGAGGACTAATGATGATAATGAAATGATTTTTTTTTTACATCTAAATAACTCAATTTTAGAAAACAAGGCTATACATCTAAGAATATAGGATTGGTTACGCAATGATGAAACCCTCTTAAAATATTACGTCATACTTTCTCCTGAGACCGCGGCAACGCGCGAACGAGCACGCTGGTATATATAAAGCAATGTATGTTTGTCTTTTGTGCGTTACTATACCTTTCATTCGATCGCCATGAAACTTTGGGAAGTTTTTGCGAGTACAGCAGGGGAGGCTCCAGGGGGGGGGGGGGGGTTACATATGTCTCCGGGCGCCGGCCCTAGGGGCGCCAAAAATAAGCTCATTTTAGCTGCTATTTTGAATTATAAGTATAAAAAATATATATGGGGGGGGGCAAATTGAAATTTGTCCCCGAGCGCCAGGAGGGATCGCTACGCCTCTGGGTTATTCCGTGAGCACCATGGCGCCTACGTTATTTTAAGGAGCACCCTACAATACTGACACGGTGGCACACAACATTCGATGATTAAACGGAGCCAGGGGCCGTTTGCGGCGCCCCTGCGGTAATGTAATCATTGGCTCCCGAGAGCGCCACTCTACGTCCCTGACATCTGGGCAGTTCTACTTCACTATTACGGTGAGTAATTAACGTGCATTCAAGGCTTTCATACAGCACGCCACGGGCGGTAGGGTAGTTAAATCCGTACCCTTATAAATAAATATTATCCAAGCAGGCATTGTAAATAACTCAGTTTTAGAAAAAAAAAGGTAACACGTCTAAGAATATAGGATTGGTTACGCATTGATGAAACCATTCTTATATATTTCGCGCACAGTGTTTCTTTCAGACTTTTTTCTCGGGGGGGGGGGGGGGGCACTTGAAATTTTCGGGGAAGGGGGGGCGGTAGTGGTGTGTGTGGGGGTGGGTGTGTGTGTGGGGGGGGGGGGTGGGGGTGGTGTGTGTGGGGGTGGGGTGGTTTTAGTTTAGAGAAAAGAGACAGCACTATCAGCCTAGCGCCCGGTGTATCCTTCCTCAACGGGGGGGGGGGGGGGGCACTTGAAATTTTTCGGGAAAGGGGGGGGGCGGTAGACTTTCTTCGCCCCCCCCCCCCCCCCCCGAAGTGATGCCTGGAAGAAACACTGTTCGCGCATGCTAGTTGTGACATAAAATTAAGACTCCCTTAAAAAATTCTTGCCTTGCGCTCATCCAGAAGCCGTTATAAGTATTATAATGATATATACGTGTAGCTATAAAAAAAAACAATTAAAAATAAGTGATTACTTGAAATAATTTTGACCCTGGAAATATTTATTTTGATAATTTCAAGTTAGTGCACGTTTTTTTTTTCTTTTTTTATAGCAGTTGGAACTTTGTTTTAATTTTTGGTTAATCTCAGAAAATTAAAGTGCCATCATCCTGAAAATGGCCCAAGGCGTGGGAGCGGCCGTCCCTCCCCCCATTGCTCCACATCTGTGTACGCTACTGACCCCCTGAGGGGGGGGGGGGTATGTTAATTAAGGATGAGGTGTGTGTGTGGGGGGGGGAATTTATGTAAGAAGAGTAGTAAAGTAGTAAGATTGCTATATAATGTGATGATAGCCTACTGAATGAAATGGGACCAGATACATTTGGATCTCTATTTTCCAATTAGATCTATGTGTCAATACTTATAATCTAGTTTCAATATTTTATTTAGTATTGCACTTTACTTCGAAATCTAGATCTAGAAATCTAGATAGATTTAAAATCTAAATTTTTTTAACTATAAACTAAAATCATAAATAAACATAAGAACTGCTAAATTCACTACTATTATTTAGGCCTATGATAAACAATTTTTGTTTGTGTTAGTTTATGGGCTGGATACTAGATCTGGTTAGGACTGTCTTAGCCTATTGGGTTAACAAATGTCTGTATAGTCTTTGTTTTCGCTGTCATGGCCTCCAAAGTAAAAACATATCGACTCGAAAGTGAAATTGATAAATGTCGTGCAGAAAGCTGTTGGAAAAAGTCAGTAGAACTGGCAAAACAAGGCGCCACGAAATCGGCAGATTTTGGTAAGATAAAAAAATACATGATTGTAGGAATAACCTATTGTTAAAATATAAAAAGTGGTCCTCAAATCCCGGAATCAGAACGAACTCTATTCGAACTAAACCTCGAATTCGAAAATTTTAAATTAGGTCTAGATCTAGATCTAGATCTAGAATCTAGATCTAGATCTACTAAATTTAAATTAATTTTAAAGTGTTTAGACTAGAGTAAATTTAAAATAGAGGGTTCTAGCTCATTTGATTCTCACAACAAAGATGGGCGTTACCCTTGCTACTTGCTACAAAAACTATGACTAGCTTAAAAAATTAAAAGGCATAGCCCCCAGGAGCAGGTCTAGATCTATGTATTTTGAAAGAAAATTCATTCACAGATAGGGAATTCTTTGTAGGCTGTGAGTTGCCAAAAATTATAATGCAGTATTTTAGCCTCAAATGAGCTAGTGCCATCTAAGTTACTGTCTGATTGGGATTGGTTTGAGATGGATCTCAAATTTTATTGCTATTGTTCAAATATAATAATTATGCCTAACATAAATTGAAAATTACATTTTTAGAAAGAACATATCATAATTTCTTTTCTTTTAGCTACCTTAGTGATATTTTTACAAGGAGAAATGGCCTTAGAGGAATACATAGAAGCACATGACCCAACACATGAAGTAAATGCTCTGAAAGCAAGGCAAGAGCTTTTAGAGGCCAACAATTCACTGGCTTCATTAGCTGAAGGAAATTCACAAGTTAGTAAATTTTATTTTTCTTCATGCTTTTCAGCCTGGAGATACAAAATTGGTGTTAACAATTAATATTTCTATAAGCTATGCCACATTTAATGAGCATGCTCTATTCATAATCAAATGGATTTAAGATAACTTGTTCCAAATGATAATGAAAGATTGAAAAAAAAAACCTTTCCAGATAACCTGAATGTGTCTCAGTTTTCCTCAGTTAGGGTTAGGTTTTAGATTCCCTGCAATACTGATCCAAATTCAAGCTTAACATGGACCTACTTTGTAATAATAAATCAAATACTTTTATAATTCATTAAAATAGTAATCAGTTTTTTTTTTTTAAAGTTGGCTTTTTGAAATTATGCTTTGAAACTCATTTTCAAATGTATTCATTATTATATTGTATCAGTTGTTTTTTTTAACCACAGTTCAAGGAACAAGCTATACTGTTGCTAGCTAAGGTGCAGTTTTGTCAGGGGTTCTACCAGGTGTGTTTAACAACATTGGAGAAAGTGGACCTCATAAATGTTGCCCTGCGTGAGAGTGAAGGAAATTCTTTTAAAAACACCAGACTTCTATATATTGTTGCTGAGTGTTTTGCTATTAAAGGTATGAAAATAGACTTGAATTCTTGGCAAGTTAGAGATTAAAGGTGTGGACATAGGGTTGAATTATCTTAGCAAGCTAGAGATTAAACATATGGAAATAGGGTTAAATTATCGTGGGAAGCCTAGAGATTAAAATTGGGAAAGTAGAGTTAAATTAGCTTGTCAAGCTATAGTGTAAAGGTGTTGAAATAGGTTTGATTATTTTGTCAAGCTAGAGAATTCTTTCAGCATCAACAATCAATCTTTCCGTCATCCCATAACTCTGACACTGCAGCATCAGTTTTCTTTCCATTTTTCGCCATCTTTTTCTCAAAGCACTGTGTGACTTTTTCAAATCTTATGTAAAATAGCTAGTCTTGATTCATTACTTGTTAAGATCAGACACAAAAAGGTACAGAGTACACACAGTCTTAAGTCATAAATATTAATTTTAGTTCATTCTCTAAAACAGCTTCAATATTAATATAGACATTTTATTTCCCCACTGATAGGTTACTGCTTGGAAAAAACCAAGTCAGCTATGAAAACAAAGTTTAAGTTGTCAGAGAGAGAGGAAGAAATTATAACCTGTTACGAGACAGCTGGAGATCTGGCTTTTCTCTGTCTGCAGCAGAAAGATAAGAGACCAACCACACCCCAGTCAGTCTCACAGACAACAGAGCCCAACAACTTCATTGTCACATCTTTGATTGAAATGGCTATCAAACAGGTCCCTGCCTTGCATTTGAAAAGAGGGTAAGCCAACCAGTTAATGAATTAAAATTATTTTTTTTCTGGACCAGCTTTGGTAGATCTCACCCAACCCATAATAACACAGGTTTTGGTTGTTATGAGATCAAAGTGCTTTGTTTTGATTTAACATTTGACCTTGCAAGGAAAAATATACTAAATTAATTGATTTAACTCGTGTTTTATACATTAAAAATTGTTATATAGTTCAATATTTTAAAAAGTAACTTATTTTCATAAAATATATTATCCTTTCATATTGCTGTTCAGTAATATCGTATTCCATAAGTTTCATTGCATAAAATTCTATATTTTTTTCCATTTAAAATAATAGAGATGAAACTAAGTGCATCAACAGATACAGAGAGATGCTGCGTGCAGTTGAATCCAGATTTGCCCATGATATACGTAAGGTACAACTTGTTTTGTTTCCTCAGTTATCAGCTAAGAAATATTATCCTGTGAAAAAAAGAAAATGTAAATATATTTTCAATTATTATTCAGACACTTGCGCTAGAGCTTGCTCAGCTCCTGCTGCGGACTTGTAGTTCCTCTTCTTACAAATCAATAGATTTAAAAGCCAAAGGTTTAAATGTTATAGCCCCCAAGCCTTGCATCTACTCATCAGAAAAGTAAGTAGGTTTGTTGTGCTCATACCATTGTTCAGTAGCAGATACTAAAACATGTGCCCTTTCAGAAAATATTGGTGATGTATTTATTACACTAAGATATTTAAAAACACATTAAAAAGAATGTAAAATGCTGAAAAACAAAATCTGATTTTAAAAAAATAAATAAATCACGATTAAAGGCCATACTTTTTTTTTTTTAATGTAATAGTTTTCAAAATTCATAACCTCCCCACATAAAAAGCCTATATTGATAATTTTGTAGAATATTTAACTCAGTGCACTGTTGAAGATGTCTAAATAGCCTGTAAATTTTTTATTTCAGACTTTTTATTCCAAAAACTCTTGACGAGGAAGTCCTGTTACTGCTTTTAATAGCTGAGGCTGTGGTGAGCATACATTTTAAAAGTATATTTAATTATGTCATTAGAAATAGTTACATTGGTAGGTTTCACACTTTTTTAAATTAATATAGTGAGTTGAGGTAGGATACAAAGACTTTAACTGCCTGTGTCCTAAATATATCATAGATTTTGGACTCAGAATTCTATTCTATGAAATGCGAGTAGTAACTGGCTACATTATTGTTTCAACTCTCTCATCACACAAACTTTTTGGCAAATTGACTAAAATTAAAAACAACAATTGCTACTATTGTGTAATTTATTTTTAGCTGGTGTTTTTTTAAAGTGTAAGTTTTTAGTTATAAATTTTAAAACATCCAGTTATGCAGTAAAACTATTGCAGGCAACACGTGAGGCAGTCTTGGAGAGAAATGAAGAGACCCATGAGCTGACTTTAATCAACATCACAGCTATTTATGACTTGCTGGCGCTCATCCTGGTCAAACATGCACAGTTTGGGAATCTTACCGAGGTGATGTTCTCCAGAGTTTAAACTTTTTTTTTCAATAGCTGGTTTTAATTACTTTTAAATTTGTTTGCAATTTACGGGATGGCCTAGTCGGATGGTCAAGCATATGACTTCTAATCCAAAAGTTTCAAGTTATGATCCAGGACTAGAGTACATTCCTTTTTCCACCCAGCTTTGATGGGTACCTGACTCATGTTAAGGACAGTAAATGTGACTGGGTATAGTATATACACCAGCATTATTCCTTTACATTATGAGTTCAAAGAAATGGGTAAACACCATTTCATGTGCCCCATTGATCACCAGGGCGGAAAGGGTTACTTCAGTTATTGTTTGCATATGGAAATATTTCTTTTTTTAACAGTAATTTCTGCCACTGTAAAATTTTATTTTATTTTATTTTACAGTCTTTTGAGAAGGCAATGAGATTTTCCTTCCAGGAATTTCACATTTGGTATCAGTTTGCTAACTCACTTGTGTCATCCACCAAGGTAAGAAATGTGATTTTTGTGTGTGTGTGTGTGGTTAATATCATGGTCTTCTGTATATCAAGCAATTAAAAACATTTTTTTGGTTATATTGTTTGAATATATAATAAAAAACCCCATTTTATTTGTTAGTTACCATAGAGAGCATCAAGATGGAAAAATAAAAATATTACATAATTTAAGAAATTTATCTATAATAGTATAAAGAAATTGATGCTTAAAAATGTTTTAACTTTCGTGTGTCATAATATTAGCATAATATTAGTGGATCCTAACCTAATTTTGATCGAACCTTAGGGTGAGTCAGTCTCAGGGGTTGAGGTCAAGACACATAAACAACTCATGTGATTCATGATCAGGTTTTGTCAGTGCGGACAAAAGAACTATATAGAAGGGTTCAATAAATGCGTATATGAAACTGGTGGGACTCAGTACTTCAAAAAAGGTTAAGAACCACTGCATTAGAAAATTTAACAATTTTCTATACTTTAAAAATTATTTTTAAAAATAAATGAATGCTGATGGTCAATAAACTTAATAAAATCAAAACTGTTTCTGAACTCTTTGCCAGTACGCTCAAGCCCTGCTTGTACTAACAGAGTGCCACAGACTAGCCCCAAAGAATGTGTATGTCTGCCTCCAAGCATCTCAGCTGTGCTACGAACACTTACAGTTGAACCAGCAGGGTGTAGACTGGGCTCAGGCAGCTATCAAATGTGATGCCCTGCCACATCACCTGGCCAGGGGACACATGGCCTTAGGGATAGGATTGTGCTTGGTTGCTAAGGACTCAAGACTCCTGGCGGTCAGACAGGATTTGAATCAAAGGGCATTGGATGCTTTCAAAAAGTAAGTTGAATGCTAGTAGGCATGGGTTCTAAAATAATATAATATCTTTTTTTGTAATTCTTCAGAAATTTTTGTGGAAAGTTAAGATTGCTGAGCATAGTGCTGACCACACTATCACTTATATGCTGAGGTGACAGAAACTGGTGAACACTACTTCATGGACCACTATGTTTAAAAGAATAACTTGACTTGATTGTATATTTAAAAAAAATCTATGTATTTGTAATTTGACCCTCCTATTGAATTAGCATTCATAGAAAATATTTGGATACAGTTAAACTACTACTTTTGTAAGTTGTAGCAATTCAAATGTATTGTTTGTTTGTTCTGTAGGGCTCATGAGTTAGATCCTGAAGACTACCTCTCAGCATTCCATTTAGCTTTACAGTATGCCAATCTTCGTAGGGTAAGGCTAATTATATTACTGTGAATATACTTAATTCAGATCTGTTTAGTTAATATTTTATTTCACTTTTGAATCATTGTTCAGATACTTTTTAAGGACAAAGGTTCTAAAATAATATATATCTTTTTGTAATTCATTAGATAAATGATGCTATTGAGTACACCAAAAAATCTTTGAAACACCGTTGTGACTTCATACATTCCCTTCATCTTCTCACCCTACTGCTGTCAGCAAGGAAACAACATGAGGATGCTATGGTTCTGATTGATGCTGCGCTAGACGAGTATCCTGATAACTTAAGGTGTTTAGTCGCTTTATTTATTTAAACCCTCTATGCTGACAGCACACAGATATAAAATAATCAATAATCAAGTCTATTGAATCAAAACTCAAGTTTTTGTTGATTCACTACACGTATTTAATTTCTGTGAAATTAACATAGATGTAAATGTTAAAAATTGTGACTTTTCCCCTAGTTTGCTCATGACAAAAGCAAAGCTTCAGAAAGTTGTTAATGGCCCTGAAGAAGCACTTCAAACCTACCAGAAGATGTTGAAACTCTGGAAAGACATGCATGAAATGGATATAGCTGATGAGTGAGTAAAATAAATGCACTAATTCAATGTACTTTTTATTTTTGCCCTGTAATTTTTAACATTGTGATACATTGAATGAGTTAGGTGGGTTTTTGAAAATAAGCCCTTTCAATTATTAGTATTCATGTATTAGTTATATTTTTCAATTGGAATAATTACACTTTAAATAACTCAGAATTTGTATACAAAGTGGTCAAATAAAGTGGACCAATTTTCTATTACATTTAGTGAACAAATTTATTTTGAAAAAAAAGCACTTCTTTCTCAGTTTACCCAATTCTTTTTCAAGAGCTATGCACACAATAGTTTTGCTGAGATTTTCTCCTGGAATTAATTAAAGTGGAACAACATCATATTTTAAGTTACACTGCAATAAATTGTAATCTTTATGCTTAAAACCTTTAATTAATTATGCATTTACCAAAAAATTTATTGTGTGCACTTAAGTTAGTTAAATAACTTAAATTAAACCTAACATTAATTAATGTATTGATTCCTGCAGTGGTTCAGACAGTAAATCTAAAGCCAGAGATAGAACATGGGATAAAAGAAGCCTTGCTCAGATTACGCTTAACGAATTTAATGAAAGAGGATCAGGTGGGTGAAAAAGATTGTTAATAAATTAAATATATATTTATGTATAGAAAACATGCTTTAGTTGATTTATTGAGGATGGATTTAATTAAGTTCTTCAACTTTTGTTTAGTTTGATACCAAAATAATTTGATAAGAAATTACAAGCTTTGTTGTGCTCTTTTTCAGGATCCATTAGAGCAGAATCTTTTGCAGCATCTAGGATAGAAAAAGCTCTGTCAGATTTAGCGTCATCAATGAATAGCAGTTTTCAGCCCCGAGCAGGTCCACAGAGGTCCTGGATTATACAGGCACAGATTTGGTTAAATTTAGGTACGCTTAGATTTGGTTAAATTTAGGTACGCTTTGGAATTTGGTAAACTTTGGATTTAGGCAAGCTTTGAATTTAAATTTTGAATGAATTTTGGTAAAGTTTGAGTTGAGATAAATTTTGAATTCTGTTGTTAAAAGACGACTTTGACGGCATTGGTTAAAGTGCCTTTAACAGATTTTACTATTTCATTGGAATATTGATTTTTAAAAAAAAATGTTTTATAAAAATTATTTAAAAACCCCAACAATTTATTTCTTAATATGCTACTTTAAAAGTATAAAACTCATTAAGGCTTTCAATACTAACAAAACTATTTAGAGATTCCTTTGGTGTTGTTTAAACTGGAGTATATCAGTTTAAACAAAAATACATATCAAGCGGTATAAAAGATACCAAACATTAGGAACCATTGCTTGTTAATACTGCTTACATTTTGAACATAGTTTACTTAAAACATTTTTGCTAATTAATTTCTGTAGTGGTAGTTTTAAGGTCAGCATCCTGTTTTTTTAACCTTTCAGCCGAGCTGTACCTTAGCCTGAATCAGGTTGAAGAAGCTCAAGGCTGTGTTAATGAAACATTTCAGCTGTTTCCACATTCAGTTTATGTGTTTTTTATGGTAAGGTTTCTGTTCAGTTATTGTATTTTTTATGGTCAGATTTCTGTTCCGTTTGTATATTTTTCATGGTAAGATTTCATCAACCACATTTGTAGGCCCTAAATTTCAACATCTTGTTTATTTACCTTAACATGACAAAAAATACTGCATATTTATATAGCATCTATATATATAATTCTCTTCTGGGAGATACTAGAAAACAAGCTGTAAACGCGCTCCCTACCATCCCCACCCCTACATGGTCTTAGTGAGCTGTGGTTCACGCTATGTTTACCTTCGTGGAGTTGGTTTTAGTGACGGCTATTAGGGGCAGATAATTTAGTTTGAAACGATTTTAAACGTGGGGGGGGGGGGGGGGAGGAAGGGGGGTTATGGTCCTTAACGAGCTACTTATAGTGTTTTAAAAAAATATTTTCAGTGTCAGCGTTGGTACTGTCGAATTCACAAATTATGAATTACTGAAAAGTAGAAAAAACAACAACTAAATAGCGGTGTATGTTATGCCGCGGGCCAGCTCGTATAGTTAATTAGAGGAGAGTACCAATTTTACTCAATCCTCTGTAGGAGCATATGTTAAGTTTTTGTGAAATCAGCAAATAGAGGGATTGTATGGTCAACATACTTGCTCTGTCCCAAGTCAGGCAACTGTATGGTGAACTGAAGAAATTGTTACTGACTTTAGGAACTGAACTTGAGGCTTACATGTTAGCAATATGGTGCTCTATCATACAACCACAACATCCCAACCAAAAAATGTAAGAATAGTTTAAATCTAACTTGTAAGTAAAATTCTTCTATTATTTTTACAGAAAGGTCTTGTGAACGAGCACAAGGGTAACCTAACTGAAGCTAAAATATGTTATGAGAATGCTGTGTCTGTGAATCCCACACATAGCAAATCACTGTATCACCTTGTAAGTTTGGGGCTCACTTAAAATAGTTCTTAATGAATGGCAAAAAGTTAATTCCCTTGTTTTCTTGCTGAAAACTGCAATCTCTCAATACATTAAGCTGTGAAACTTGTTGCCTCTCTTTTATCAACATCTTGTTGTATTTAAATCAAACTTATTAACATATAACATTGTTTCCATTAGGGCATTGTCTTGCATAAGCTCGGAGACAACAGATTAGCAGAAAAAATATTAAGAGATGTTGTGAATTTAGACCCATGTTTCCACAAAGCCTGGTGAGTTATATGTATTTAAGACCTGTAATGAAGTAGTACTAAAGGCTTAGATTTGATAGTTTTGATCTAAATAGATATAAAATTTAATAGGCTACATTTTTAAAATTTAATAATTTTACAGTGAGTACACTCAGTATTATATTAGTTTTAAAAAGTTATTACATTTATATAAATAAAATAGCTTAGCACACTCACTGATATTTATTATAATAACAACCTGTTTAAAGTTTTCTTTTTGTGTCTGCAGGTTTGTTTTAGGCTCTGTGCTCGAAGCCATCTGCCAGCCGGAGGACGCAAGCAACTGCCACATGACAGGTGTGATGCTGGAATCCACCTGTCCCATAGCACCCTTCAACGTTATACAGAGGGTCATGACATAATTAGAACCTGCCCTATCAGCTCTAGCTCCCACTGTTGTCCTGGGTTCACTTCATGCATGGAACTTGTTGGAAGAGAATGGTTCCTGTTTACCGGTGCTTAATTCCTGCTCACTGGCTCATTTAAAATCCATTTAGGTTTTTTTTTTGTAATGTATCATTCCACAAATACTCAAAATATTTTGAATTTGTTAAAAATATTCATGGAGCCAACGAATACATTAGTTAAATTTCAATATTAGATATTGAAACAGGGTTACAGAGCTTTAATTGGTTTGTGGAGGTACTGGTATGAATGTGTAAAGGCAGCACCAATAAAGCAGAAAAACTGACACTGCACTAACTGTACTCTACCTTTTATAAAAATATATAGCCCAGTTGCACTTCAATGAAATAAGTTAAAACTTTAGTAGTTTATGCCATAAGTGATACACAAATTAAAAAAATTAAAGGACACTAAAAAAACAATTTTCCATAAAATAGAATAAAAAATTAAATTTTTAAAGCCAGTCAGTATTTCTTTATTTTTATTTTCATTATAATTATAGCATGAAAACATTGAATCTATCATTTTTAAAATGGTATATTAATAAAGTAGTTTCTACCAACCAGAATAAATCAAGTAGTTTCAAGATAATTCTGGTTAAGTGCAATTATTATGTGCAATGTAGAATTTTTTTGCTTAGTTGTTACCCGATAAAAAAAATCAATTGTGTACTAGATAGGACCAAATCACCCTATACAAGGAAAAATATTGTTTCCCCTCATTTTTTATTATCAGAGTTTTTTGTCAACTGTTGTTTTCTATTAGTTTTTTATTTTGAAAAATACTGCTAATTTGTGAGAAATACTTAGCAACATATTGCAGATGAAGTAAAGTGGTATTTTATTGCATCAATAGTGCAATTGATTAAATCTGTGATATAAATAAACTGTAATTTGTATAAAAACTTGATAATTGTTGGAACAAGTAGATTCAATAATGTGCGTGTACTTGTATTATACCTCTTAGCTTTCTCCCTTTGCTGTAACTGCATGCAGGTGAGTAGCCCACCTTGTTATCTAAACAATCACTTGAAGAGTTAATTCAGGAAGTTTTATTACGTCCTCTCTGACTTGCCCTTATTGTAAGCATGATGCAAAATTCTTAACGTCAGACGTAAATTATAAATATTGATTGCACTTATATAAAGGACTGCACATGTCATATATATTTGACAGACATAAGTGTTGATTGCACATTTATAAAGGACATATATAAATATTGACTGTATCAACCAACTTAATTGGCATGTAGATTTTTTAAAATAAGGTTGAAAATATAAAATGACTTGTATATTTTTGTAAGCTTGTCCAGAGGGATATATTAATGGCTAGAAATGTAATGGGGATATCTGCATTACATAGTCATAGCAAAAGGATGTCTGTTACAGTAATAGTTTTGTAGATATTTATGAAATTAAAATTCAGTTTTTATCTAGTCTTTCATGCACATTGCACGAGTGAATTTATTTCTGTGTGTGTGGACATTAATGCACCCCAAATCTTGTTAGGTTGAGATTTATATTCTCCATAATTTGTGACTGGTTTGCTAAAAAGATGCATTTCACTCAACAAACATGCAACTTTTTAAGGATGTTTTTATGTAAAAATAAAAAATTAAATAAATAATTTTTCATTATATTGTAAATTAGACACTTGTTAAATGTTTTCAAGTGACACTTCTTTATCTATTGCACTGTAAATAGTTTAACAGTAGTTTGTGTGTGTGTGTGGGGAAAATTGTAATCTGTGATAAAAAGGTTATTTTGCATCTTAAAATTTCTTTCATCATTTAATTCCCTTTTATGCGTTTCAAAATATCAAATTCTAATAGGTTGTTTTAAAAACTTTTTGTTTAATAATAAATCAAGCTGCACCAATAAATATAATATCAGTATTGTTTTTTTATAAACTGTATTCTTGTTTGTTTATAGTTATTAATTTTTGTTTGTTTAAAAGCAAATATTTCAAACACTCAAGTTGAACAACTGACACTCTAATTTTTTTTAAGCTGGACTTGGCCATTCCCCCAGATCAATTAATACCCCCCTCCCATCATCAATCACTTTTTGACTCTATATTGAAATGGGATAAGTATGTCATTAGGGATAGGCTAGGGAGCTGGATAAGGATAGTTAAGTTCCCTTTTAAACTTGACGGTCCAATGGGGCAAGTGAAATAGAGTTCACCTGTTTCTGTGACCTTGGCATTCAAAGGGATAATGTGATCAACACTATCCCCAGATGCCTTATGTCCATAAAGTGTATACGGTACCCATCAGAGCTGAGTGAACTCAAGGAGTTCTACGGACTTGAACATGAATTAGAATTCAAGCAGTCGTATGCTCTACCATTTAACCACACCTGTCCCATATAGGTAAAACTGCAATATGTATCTCAAGGAAAAGGGCAATTTACATGGGGGGGGGGGGTTAAATTGATCTGGGGATAATGATGGTTGGGGGGGGGGGAGGGTAAATATAGGCACCTATTTTTTTGTACTTTAATCACAAAATTTTGAAAAACAAAATATAAGTAAAAGTATTAAATACAACTGAAAATCTTTAATCAAATAGAAGAAAATTTTCCAAAATAAATATAATACTGGTGCATTCTTATTTGTAGTTTGTAGATAAGTATTTTAATTTTATAAAAAATATCTGCAAGAAAATATGCCTAGATTTAAAAATGATGGTTAGTTGATAGTTAATCATGCTTTTTTTCGAATAAACATAAATAAGCATACAGAAAAATATAATGCTATCACTATAAATTCTAAAGCTTTACCATTGCCTGAAATATATGAGTTGATGAAAACACTACCAATTATACTAATCCCCAGTGGTATATATTTACACCGATTCGAAAGAGATTTGAAAACAAAATTGCTACAAATAAACAATTATCAAAAAATATTAGTATAAAAACATTCATCTGGTCAGGATGGTAAAAAGAGAGATTTAAAAAAAGTAATAAATAATGTGTGAATTAATTCTTCGAAGTATATTTTTGTGTATTATAAATCGGGCATGTTGTTGGACTGGAAACCCCAGGGGAAACGAAAAGTAGGCGGGCCTAACCAATTCTGGATATGTCTTGGGAGACTGCAAAATACACAGCTGGACAAAGTAGAAAGTTATGGTTAGGCCTTATGCTCCACAAGGAGTAGAGAGAACTGAGTCTTAACAGTCTTGGAAAAGAATGTGGAAGGAGAAACAAGGGCTGTGGGGCTCAACTAAAAATAGCAGCCCAAAATAATTATGAGGACTGGTTTAGCTGAGGCCATTTGTTCCTCAAGGGCCTCACAAGATTAAGTAAATTAAGTCAAGCTTAGTGTATTTTAAAATTTACAATGAACAAGTGCAGTTGTCATCTATCCTGCTTTAAATAAGGAATTTAATTTATTTAGCAAAGCACCAACATCTGGTTATTACAGAATAAACACTAAGATAAACATGTAACAAATTAAATAAAAAAATAGTTAACAGCTTTAGAATTTGATAGCAAAGTTAAAGCTTATAAATGATATAATCTTAATACTTTAATACATGTCTATACTTTCAAACATTAATAAAACAATTGGTTTTTTAAAATAATATTCATAGATAATAAATATTAGCTTAACATTTAGTTTAAATCAATATTTTTAAAAAAGTAATACTAGTAATGCATTATTTTGGCACTGCCTCTAAAATTTGAGGCTCCATCAGATAATATATAGTTAAGATTCATTTTTGTTAACATTGTTATTTTCAATTAAACTATTTAAAAAATATGTACTTTGAGCAATCTACCGAGTAGCATTCTAAATTTAACATTTCTAAAATTTAACAGTAATAAAATTATTTACATTGCTGTAACTAAAAAATATGGCTAAGAAACAGCACCCAGCAAATAGAATTTAAAAATATTTCAAAGTGAATACTGAATAATTAATACTGATGTGAAGGTATTCCTGCAACAAATACCAAAGTTTGTGTGAAAGAAATATTTAGAACAATTTATTGGTGTGTATATAATAGTATATATTCTGCATTAATGCAAATTAAAAGCTTAGAAATTATCTTAAAGAAAATGAAAAAATAGGCCTATATAAAAACACATTTTTCTACATAGAACAAAGAAGATATCTCAAAATACTAATATCATTAAATAAATTAGATCATATTCTTGTTCTGATCATAAAAATTGTATGTGTTTAATTATTATCTTTTATAATGAGTGGTATAAACTTATAAAATGTTTAAACCACAATTGGCTATAAAAAAATTACAGGTGTCTCAAAAATAAATATAATTAGTAAACTACTGTCATAAACTACAATCTATAGTTATAAAAACTGAAATTATTTAGCACTGACAAATCTAAATATTTACAAAACAATATTCATTTTTAACATTAATATATTTGAGTTAAAAACATTTATTAAAATTGAAAGTGTGTCACACGTTTATAAAAACACAAAACATAATTTAAAAATAATGTTTATAATACTTGCATGAACAAACAACATTTAAAAATGAATGCTGTTTTTTTTTTAAATACTGTTGGTGAAAATTAATTGTAAATTCCAGTAACAAAATATCACAGATGAAATCAACCAATATTATAAGCTTATAAGAAATGGTAAATAATTTTAACCATAAAACTCAGGACAAAACAGTAACCAACATTACACTTGAAATTCACTAGTAAAAAAAAGGCCATGATTTCTCCCCAACTTGGCTATAGTATCTGGCATAGGGTGTTGATAGGTCTTGGCATACCACCCTGGATCAGGAACTTTCTGTGGGTCAAAGGTTTACATTAAGAGAAAAAAATTATTCTATATATTTAAGTTTAATTAACACAAATTTAATTTAATAGAGAAAAAGGGAAAGCAATTTCTATAAATTTAAAGCAAAGTTATAAATTAATAAAACAAACCAAAAACTATTTTTAAAAAATAGAATTTAACAAAACAATCTGCATATATAACTAATGCTTAAAAAAAATTCATTTGAAATAATTTACTATGTATTTTTTTGCAAATTCTTTAAACATGAAAGCAGATGTAAAAATAAAGAAAATAAGCAATGGAAACAATAAGTAATTTAGTTGTTTATCTCTTTATTTCAAAAGGTATTCAACAAGGTTATAATTATATTATTATTCTCACTATTGTAACATTATTTTATTTTCATGTAAACGAATAGAACTGCTTTATCAACATTTAGTTGAACACCCACAGTGTAATTTATTTTACTTCAAGGGAAACAAAAAACAACTCAAGGCGAACTACTCTAGGAACTACTGTTTAAATGTAATAACCTAATGCTCAAATGTTATATGGAAGCAATCAGTTGTATACCGATTGTAACATGGGAAACCTTGGTTGCTTTGACCTAAAACAGGAAGTCACAGCAGGGGCTGGTGGTGCAGTGTCCTTCACGTCATATGCACCGGGAGCGGGACCTTCTTTCTGGAGATTGTAGAATTTAAAAAAAAAAACGTTAAAAAGTTTCATGAGTTTTAATGGTGTGTTTAAAATTAAATATTTTTGAAAAATGTGTGAGTGGTAGTTTTTTTGTTGCAAGCTTGTTTTATAATAATAACATCTGGATGCATAGCAGTAAAACTATTAAAATACAATGCATAAAAAACCCAAAAACAAATTAAAATTAAAGAGCCAATAAATATGATCTATTCTAAGTAGATTATATAAGCAAAAATAAAGGTAGGCCTACTCCTATCACATCTGGACTGAGCTGTTGCTATTTTTCATTGTTCTCACAATTCTAGATCAAAACATAATTTTCACTTATTTTTTAACAGTAATACCAGAAAAAAAAATGTGGATAAATACTGCATTGTTCACTTGGTGAACTTAGATGTTGAAGTACCAGAAAAATTAAACTCACCGGCCTGAAAATGTTATTTGGAAATCGTTTTGACTGAGATTTGAACATGTAGCTCCTAAAGTGTTAATGAAAAATGAGATAAAAAGGGTGGTCAGTTATAGAAAAAGGTAATATAGAATAAATGAAAATAGTGGCCTCAATGAGGTTAATCATTTGCATTTACAATGTTAGGACAATTAAATTAGCAAAAGATATTTCAGTCATGTTTTCTTCAGCCCATATTATGTTTAAAGTACAAAGCAGTCACTCAATTAGAATTTCTAAGCTAGCATAATATATAAACATTTTTTAAAAAGTATTATGAGCATAAAATTCAAATTATTTATTTTATTAAAATTTGTTGATGGTTAGCAAGTAAAAAACTATACCATCTTTTCATTATTATTTTTCCCTTTCAATGACCTCAGCTTACAAGGGGGATAGTGTGGTCAGCACGGTGCTGTCTTTATTTCCCTAACGTGAGTCAGGTACCCATCAGAGCTGGTATTGACGCAAGGATGTCCTACAGACTCAAACCTGGGATCTGAACTCCAGGTTAGTAGTTGTGAGCTATACTATCAGGTCATGCCTACTCCATACCATCTTTTACTTCAGGTAAATTTCCCAATGTATCTGTTAAAATGCCTTAACCCAGTCCCTATTCCAGGCTGCACACTAACTGTGGATCGCAAAATTAGAACTAAGATGATAAAAATGCAGCTCACTTTACTGGTGCTTTCTCTCCATCTACAGACAAAAATGTTTCTACGTGGTAAGCATTCGGTGGTACATTTATGTTCTGTAGAAGGAGATAAAAGAAAATTCTAGAAGCATTATTTTTTATTATACAAAAACTTCTTAATACCAGCTTTTTATCTTTCAGTGGAAAGATTCAATTCAGTAGGCATTTGCTTACTTGGATTTAGTATGTGATGTTTTTATTTACTGGAATGTTTTATTATTTAAAATATGGCAATGATAGGTTCATATAGGAAAATGCAATTGGTTTATCATCCACTCAGAGACAGAAATTATTTAAGAAAAATGCCTACTGTCATTTCTAAGGGAATGAACTCTGGATAACAACTGCAAAATTGTCTGAGGAGAAATCTAGTCTTATATTTTAACCCTATTATAATGCAGATGACTACTTTGTTCAATTTCATAAAAAAAGAAATTATTTATATTAAGCTGCAATTTAAAATTGCATTTAAACTCTCTGTCTATTATTTGATTTTCTGAGTGTAAGTGAAATGCTGATAAAAAGGATTAAATTGAGTTTCTAAATATTTTTGATGACACAAAGACAAACATGACAAATTAGTCACATTTTAATATTAGACATTTTTACCATTTGTTTTGATTTATTTCTACTCTTTATAAGTAAAATAAAGAAGAAAAACACATTAAATGTTTTTTAACAATTAAAACATAATTTGGGCAATACAGAGTTATATTCAAAAGGAAACATGCAATATACATTGTCTTTTATTTGACTAAATTGTAATAGACTTTTTGCAATCACTAAACATTATGCCAACGTCTATCCACCTTTCTGCCAATATATATATATATATATAACACAAGAGAAAACAAAAGACCATTAACACTACAGTTAAAAGTATAACTTAAGGAATCAGTTCATTATGATGACAAAGTTAAAAAGTACTAGAAAACTACAGACTTGGATATTAAATATTACCTTATCTTTAAGTCCAAAATTTAAAACATCCTTTGCATCTCTCTGCTCAGATTTGAAAGAATATGTTGCTTGTTTTTTGTTCAAGCTATAGTTTAAAAAAAGATTTCTGTTTGTAAAATTAGTAATAACAATTTAAAAATAAAAACATACAATTATCATATTGGAACCTGTAACCTCAGCATATGTAAAAATTATGTATTGCATAATATTATGTATAAGACCAACACCATATTGAGACACCATTTATTTCCCAGAGTTGAGTCAGGTACCCAAAAGAGAAGTAACTGCGGGTTAGCAATTGTGAATTCTACACTCAACTACATCATTCCATGATAATACAGGTCTGACTGTTCAAGAGGCAGGTGACGTAAACTTCATCTGTTTCTTAAACCGCTGCATATGTAGGTATTATTAAATAGCGTAGTCAGCACTATGCCTAGCTGTCTCCACTTTCCAGACTTGAGCCAGGTACTCGTCATAGTTGGGATAACTCAGTGGTGTCTAATGGACTAGTGCAAGAATTGTACATGAGATTTTAGAGGCAATAGTATAGAGTTCTCTTACACAACCACGATGATAACAACTTAAAGTATTAAATTATTTTAGCATAGCTGATACTTAAATAAAGAGACATTTTTAAAACTATTATAAACAAATTAATTTATGGAAAGGTTTTTAAAAAATGTCAAAAATATTTTTTTTTACTCTTCAATAAAATCATGAACTTCATAATTTCCGGGTAAAAGAAGCGCCCCACTCCGCATAAAGGCAAAATTGTTTTTTCTGGAGACTGATTTGAATCTGTAAGAGTTTGGCTTTTTGGATAACTCGGTTAAAAAATCTGTAATCTCATATGTCCCTGGTGATGGTGTGACCTGTTAATGTAATTTGATGTTAGACTACAGTACTCATAATAGAATAACCTTTACCCACAACCTAATATAAAATTCTAATAACTCTAAAGAGTTATGGAACATTCTCAAACTTTAATTAATCCATAGCTAAAAAAGTTGTTAATTTTTTAACTTAATATTCATGTCAGCTATAAAGTCTGTTCATTTAATTTTGTATATGTATTTGTGTGAAAAATCTTAGCAGTTATATCAAGTCAATCAGCAGATGTAAAATTAAAAAAAAAATAGTTGAATTCGCATTTATTTTTTAGAACCACCTTAATGATAGTTTAACACCAAATCTAACCCAAAAGAACAAAGATTTCTGCGAAACAATAAGAAAAAGTTACTTGCCTTTATTTCATTTCTCCACCAAGATTCCCTTTCTGACAAAGGACCTTCATATACATCGCTTAAAACAGTACGGTCCTGAAAAAGAAGTTAACATTACCAGGGGTTTTCTTACATACCTACTACCAAAAATTGTGCCACGAGCAAATATATTTAACATTTTTCAAGTAAGGAGACAAATCTATCCGTAAATGTTTCCTGCCAAAAAACAGAACAGCAGTGATAATATTTTTTACATCTGATATTTTAACTGTAGAACTCAAATTTGAACAATTGCCCATGGAGCTAATAGCTACATGGGCCTATATAATATATATTAAATAAAATTAACTTACCCTACTAACAACATAAGGATTAATGATAATGCATTGCGTAATGATTAGGCCTACTTTTATTAAACAAGTTTTTAGTTATTATATTAGATATTAATAACTATAAATTATTATAATTTAAGAATATTTGTTTAGGCCTATAGTCTAAAGCCTGATAAAAATTATGGTAATCTATTGTTTTAGGTGGGTAAAATCGGCAGAGGCTAGTAATGTGCGAAAAAGTTACATCATTGTTAAGGCTTTAATAGAAGTATATTGTGATATATTTGTGTCAAATATTATAGATAACTCAATAATAAAGCAAAATCAATGGCTAAGTATATCAATATAGACCAGAAATTAACTTTTTAAACGGCAGTGTTTGTGAGCAAGATTTGTTATATAATCAACAGTCATCAGTAAAATAGATTGGCTTCCCCTGAATCTCCCACCATAAGTTTACAAAAAAAAAAAACTTAAACAAGATAGTTTCTAAAGTAAATGAGCTTGGTTGCTCTGATGAAAACATCGCTAGTCTTTATTTATTGATTTATTGCTGAAAAGTTTTAATACAATTGCTTAAAAACAGGTACATAAATGAATCTTTGAAACATTTTTTTTTGTATACTTTAAAAAATAAATCCGCCTAAAAATGTGAAATAATAACTAAAATTTAAGGAGTAACCTTTTTTTCCCACATTACTCGGCCGATTTTACGCACTTAAAACGATAGATTACCAAAATTATATATATTCACTTGACACCTTTGACAACTTACTTCCCAAGGGTGTGTGTACGATTTACTTTTATTTCCAGCAGCTAAGGTCATTTTGCTTTTTCTGTAGGACTCGTATTGACTACAACTTATTTTTAAAGTAATTTTAGAAGATTTAGATTTAGTTGTTTCTGGACATGTCGCCAATGATGGCTTATTTAATTTTAGTCCAACACGAGACCTTGATTTTGATGCTGATGCCAAGTTACACTCCATGGGATATTAAATAAATAAATATTAACATTTAGTTTATTATTTATTATTTAAGAACCTCTTTAATTATTTTATATTGTAGCTTTATGCATATAAAAAAAGAAATATTTTAAAAGTTTGTAACATTCATATTGTGATTGTAACATCTTATAGATCTAGATATACTTCAGTGTTATAAATATTCAAGTCATCTGTCCACTCTTTAGAGCGTCACTTAGTTACAAACTTAAATCTATTTCCGGTTTTCTGGTTATATAAAATATTTTATTATTTAAATTTAAATGTCTGAAAGGTAAACGATTTAATATTAATACTAGACTCTATGTAACATCAAATATAAAATTCAAATAATCAACAATACTCAAGACTGACATTTTAAAAATATGTTGATATTTTATTACTTTTTATTTGCATCAGAGTCGGTGTTAGAAGGGGGGTGCTCACAAAAGGATTGTTTCGAGCTGCTCTATGAAATTAATACTAATTGGATAATAATGATATAGAACAGGGGTCTACAAACTACGACCCGCGGGCCGAATGCGGCCCGCAAGGTCCTCTCATCCGGCCGCAGTGATATTTTTGATCACGGAAAAAGTTTGTTGGCGATGGCTGAGGAACTTTGCTCAAAAAATTCTTATCAATTTGAAAATGTAACTTTGGTGCAAATACTATTGTCCGCCGTGTTGCATACATGAAAGTGAAAACATCGTTACTTAAATAGCGAAAATGCAAGCAAGTTTCGACATTTTTTAATTGCGATGGATTAGTCGCTGGACAGCTGTTCCACCTCTCAACTACTTGTGTGCATTAGAGGTGTGAATGAAGACATGAACATAACACAAGAGCTGGCTTCCCTACATATTATGTATGGCACTGTTACCAGAGATGATATATTCAATGAGTTGAAAAATACATTTGCTGATTATAGCTTGAACTGGACTAACCTCAGTTGCCTGACTGTTGATGGAGAAAAGTAAAAGAGTGGCATAAAGAAAGGCTTTGTTGGACAAGCGAATGAGAAAAACATTCTACAACCAATGTTCCTGCACTGTATTATTCACCAGGAACCTTTGTGTGCTAAATATGTGGACATTAGCAGTGTACTGAACCCCGTGGTGAAAATGTGAATTTAATAAGGTCACATGGGCTCAATTATAGATAGTTCAGAGACATGTCGAAAGAAACAAACACAGAATCGCAAGAGATGCCTGGAAGAAACTGGCCCCCGAACTGATATTTGATAGTTAATGCGGCCCTCGGGCTGAAAAGTTTGGAGACCCCTGATATAGAACATAGACGAATGTTAGGGCTTTCTCCCCATCGCCAAACATCCAGTGGTGTAGCTAGGATTTTTGGGCCCCTATGCAAAAATTATCATTGGACCCCCTTCGTCAGCCTTTAGGCTACAATGAAGTTAAACGAAGAAATCAATGGAGAATTTCAAAAATAATATAAATATTCTGTACATTTTAAATTGTATATGTCCGGATTGTGTATTTATACTATATTGGTATGTAGTTTTGTAAAAATATTACAGGCTTACAGTTAATTTGTTTTTAAGTAAACAAACACAGTAGCATCATAAGGCTGGGGTAGAGGTGTGGTCCGCATAGGATGATAGCATTTAGGCGTGACACAAATTTATTGTCAAAACTAAGTTGTATCCAGATAAAATATTATATCATTTGTGAGAGAGGGTAAAAACCCCTCCGAGAATGCAAAATTGTTGGGGACGATGGTGTGACACCTTTAGTAAACACGTAGGATAACACCCGACCTTGTGACGCTACTAACCAAACACATTTTCTTTTTCAAAAATTGCTCAAGATTTATTTAGATCTGTATTTTTCATGCTTTTAATTTTGTAAAATGATTAATAAGTTCATTGAGATCTACTTTAGCTGCTTCTATATGTTCGATTCTGAGAATGGCCAAGCTACTGACCCAATGGGCATACCTAATATTTGTTTTATAACAAATAACATCATCATATTGAGCAAATAAGGATCGAGAACCATCATAGACATCAAAATCTCCTTCCCGATCACCATGGAATGTTAAAGAATGTTTATACTAACTAGCGTACCCTCCGCGTTGCTGCGATCTAGTCCTACATACCAGGGTAACAAAACAATTTGTGAGGGTTTCATCAATACGTTTCTAATTGTGTATTTTTAGTCGTGTGACCTTGTTTTCTAAAACTGAGATAGGTTTAGTTAAAATGTAAACAACGCCACTGCTTTTTTATTCGTATCTTTGTTGCTAGATGCGGGTTTGGTCCATACTACCGCTCAGACGCCCATGGGCGTGCTGTATGAAAACATTGAGTGTACGTTAATCATCTTCCGTTATTGTGAGGTTGAATACTTTTCGGCGACCGCCTAGGTGTCAGGGGAGTCGCGGGAGTCACTGGTTACACTACCGTATGTAGCCAGATGCAACCTCTGTCCCTTGTATAATACTTGTGTAATTGGTGTCATCTGTACGCCGAGGGCGTTTGACGTCCAAAGGATCTCGTGCACTTAGGTAGCCGCAGAGTAATTCGGGAGCCCAACCGTTACTACTGCTGATGCGCTAGGTGACACCACTTATGCGATTTAGTAATCGATTTTTGTATCCCGACATATCCATGGGGCTCATTAAAACGAATATAGGCGACCGCCGGGGTGCCGGCTAATGCGCCCGTGCAATTTGACCGCAGAATCAAGTAGTAACGCTGACCCGATGCGCCGGACTCCCGATCAACAGAACCCAGGAGCAAAGATAGCCACTGGGAAACTCTGGGTGGCAAACCGCGCCGCCTTACTGCCGGGGGGGGGGGGGGGGCGCCCTCAGAAATAAAATAAAAATTTAAATGCAGAAACCTCCCCAAAAGTCAGAGTTTTTTTCAGGAAAAATGTCTGGGGAAAAAACACTTCCGTTGGCATATTCTCAACGATTTCCCAAAGTTTCTTTGCGATTGGATGAAAACCAAAAACGTATAATTTTAATAGTGCCATATTGATTAAAGATTAATTAGAAATGAAATGTCATTAACGTAAAGATATAGTGATATTATTAAGGATGGGCCCTGTTCGACCCCCCCCCCCCCCCACTGAATCCCACTACTTGTAAAGTACGAAAGGACTGGGGGGCTTTTTGGAATTTTTAATTGTTTCTACGATAGAAAACAAACGGAATTTTCATTTCATTTTTAAAATTATTTATATAAAAGAAATATTAAAATTTCAACGTAAAAAGTTTAAACTTTTTAAGAGGGAAAAGGGCCCCTAAATGCTATGGGCCCCTATGCCTTGCTTACGCTAGCTTTATTATACGCTAGCTTTACGGTAGCTACGCCACTGCAAACATCGTCAGACAAACGCTAGACCCGCTCTAAAATGACGTCACTTTCCAGCCTACACCCCTCCCCTCAAAATAATTTTTTAAACATCGATTTATTTCTAAAATATTAGTGAGCACGGTTAGTATAGCGTGTGTCAATCAATTTCTTAAATACAGCTTTATACAAGTAGAAAAAAACGATCACAATTCAGCTTCTAACATAACTTTAAAAAAAACAAAACAATAGTGTAACGTCACACTTTCTGACCCCCCTCCCCCACTCCTTTCACACCAGAGGCGTATCCAGGTTTTCGTTGTAGGGGGAGCGAAAAGAGCAAAAAAAGGCGCCGAATTTTTAACACGTTCAATATGCGTGTATATATATATATATATATATATATATATATATATATATATATATATATATATATATATATATATATATATATATATATATATATATATATATATATATATATATATATATATAATTACTAGCTGTATCATTACTTCGCTATGATGTAAAATAAATTGAAAGTAGCACTCTGAAGAAATAAGAAAAAAACACACAACGTAGGCCGAAAAAAGACAAAAATTGTATCAATCTGAACAAAAAATAATATACACACACTACAACCAAAAACAATGAACGTAACACAATCTGTTTTGTAATTCTTGCAAAAAAAATTTCTTACATAATAATTCCTGTGAAATTATTTAAGACAAGTGAAATAGGGGAAATAATCACTCTCTTAATATAAATATGTATATATCTACACATTTAATTATAAATGTCGAAACAAATAAATAATTACTTTAGATTATAATGAAATTGTTTAACACTATTCGAGTTTACAAAATATTTTTGTTTATAATCATATTTAATATATCGTCATCATAAATGCTAAAGTATTACAGCATAATAAAAGTTTTTAAAATCAGAGTTGGTATAAAACCACAATTTTCGATATAATAGAAAAACACTCGGATTAACAGCCTACATTTAACTAAATGTTGGAATTTTAGTTCAGATCATATATTTTTAACTAACTACTGCTTCTTTGTGTTCTTTAAAGATCATTTTTTTAACATGGTGATAGGTATGGGTTAGATCATTGTATTGATCACACACCTTTTTACTGGTACTTGCAAAAACAATATTCACAGAGTTTTACGTTTAAAAAGCTAATTTTCTGGCGGCATGGTACTTTAGTACATCATGACGCGCTTTTCTACATGTACTTAACAGATCAGTTCGGGGTGGGTTGGGGGGGGGGGGGCTCAACTTCATTCACCACTGTCCGGTCACTTTAGGTCAATTATCCAACCCAGTGTATACCTAGGTGTAACATTAATGTCGCTCTACACAATTGTGGTGGTGAGGTGTGTGTGTGTGGGGGGGGGGGGGGGGAGATAACCAACTCAGAATGAACATATCGTCAGTTTTTAGATGACTGTTCTAAACATACATACATATTACACAAATATATATTACACAAATACATATTACAGAAATAAGTAGCAGTGGTATTATGACAATATTTTTTTTACAGAGGGGTCCATGGGGGAGGGGTGGGGGTTGTAACTGTTTCATATAATTTGTAATCGTAATCACTATGGCCCAAACTGTAAGAATACTACTACTTCACCGTGATGACGTTGTTGACTTTGTCAAAATTTCCCCACCACTACGCAGTTTGCTCATAAGTAAATTTAAATATAGGTGCCACATCAGTTGTATTTGTTTCTGTATTGTAATTTTTTTTTAAATTAATCACACGATTCAAACTGTATATATAAAGTAATTATGTGTGAATTTTTATGTATAACATTTTCTAATTTAATTATTCGTAAGCACATAGCCTACATTATACAGTTGCCTTAAACTTAACACCCCTCTTGCCAAGTCCTACCCGTAGAGGTTTTTTAAACATTGCAATGCATAGTAATGGTTATTTTTAGAATGGCAAACTGATGCAGCTGTTAAAATACGTAGACACTTCTAGACTAGTACAATAATGCTTAATTGCTGCATGAAAAGAAATCTTGTGATTTACATAGATGTGCCGACCAAAAATATTTTTTTAACAAATATCATTGTTTAAAACTTTGAGTTTAAGAAGTTTCCAAAAAAGGCGCCACTTTGCTGAAAATGGCCAGAGGGGGAGCGGCTGCTCCCCCTGCTCCCCCCCTGCGTACGCTACTGTTTCACACATAATGTCACAAACTTCCACCCCCCCCCTTTCCTCCAGTTTCCCTAACGTGTGTCAGGTACCCACCAGAGCTGGTTGGACTCAAAGGCGTTCTAAGGACTTGAACCTGGATTATTGAATCGCTGGTCGACTTTTAAACATACTGCACAATGGATTACCCAACCTTATGGCTAAATCAGATCCATTACTAGCAAGCCGTATAAAAAAAAATTGAGGAAAAGCATCAGTTAGGCTATCACATCTGGTCTTACTAAAATAATATGTGGTGAATGTATGCAAATTATGACCCACAAAGCAAGAGATTCAATCTTGAATTATTTAAAATTTAAAAATTGCGGGGCACTTTGAATTCCACCCCAGGTTAGGTTAGGTTTATCTGTCACCCCTCCTGGGATTATAAGCCACAAACCGGAGCAGTGGCGTAGCTAGGATTTTCGGGCCCCTATGCAAAATATATCAGTGGGCCCCCTCGTCAGCCGCTAGGCCACACAAGAATGTTTATCTGTACTGTAACTACTACCATCGTACCCTTCTACGTTGCTACAATCTAGTCCCATACAGTGGCGTAGCGAGCTCGGGTGTCACCCGGTGCGGCACTTGATGGTGTCACCCCCCAGAGGCGTAGCGACCCTTCCCGGGGACAAACTTTCAAATTTTGATTTGCACCCCCGCTCAAACTTTCGATTTGCACCCCCCCTTCAAACTTTCGATTTGCACCTCTTAAAACACTATTTAACACTCGAATTAATCACTTAATTAAGTGGAATTATCGTTTTTCTCTATATATTTTGCTATTTTTTGCCTTGGTGTCACCCCCCTAAATGGTGTCACCCGGTGCGGTCCGGGGTGCGGGTTTGTCCACACTAGCGCTCAGACGCCATTGGGCGTGCTGTATCAAAGCATCGAGTGTACGTTAATCATCCTCCGTAATCGTGAGGTTGAGCCCGTTTAGGCGTCGGGCGAATGACTGGTTACACTACAGTGGCGGAACTAGAAAAAAAGGCTCCCCCGCAAAGAAAAAATTAGGGCCCCCTATATATATATATATATATATATATATATATATATATATATATATATATATATATATATATATATATATATATATATATATATATATATATATATATATATATATATATATATATATATATATATAACCTATATCCTAACTGAGTAATTTAGTCTACTTCATTGCAATATATAACCATTCTGAGAGAACAAACCAGACAAATTTAGTCCTAACTCAGGGGTCGGCAACCTGCGGCTCGCGAGGCGCATGCGGCTCTTTTGATATCAAGATGCGGCTCTCCAGCTCCTTGAACAAATACTAATAATCTTAATGAAAAAAAAATATTTGAAATAAAAAAAAATGTTAGTGGCTCTTTAAAATCAGGAAAATTTTGAAACTTGTAACTTTTGGCTCTTCCGCTTGAAAAGGTTACCGACCCCTGTCCTAACTCATCTTGGGCTAGAAATAATCATGACCACTACAACATGCTGGTCAAAAATATATAAATTCGTAAGCTTGATTCGTGGATGGTTTCTCGCGTTATGTTTATTTTTTTCATTTTTGGCTTATATAATATCAATTTTGAAAACATTGATTTTTATAGTTATACTAGGCATACTGCCTAGCTTCGCTTAGGTTTTCAAAAAAGTTGAGAAACTGAATGATTAATTAATAGGCGATTGGCTGTTATGTTAAATGCTTAGGGCCAACATTTATACAGTGGGGTACTTTTTTAGTACCCATAAATTGAAAGAATATTCGCAACTTATTACTCGCAAGGTTATTAGAACTGAAAGGGCTTTCATAAAAATTATCGATCAAATATTATATTAAATTACTTTTGCAATTAATTTTACAATTTCAATACAATACAAAACTTAATTTATAACACAATATCCATTTAAAACAATGCTATACTTTATGATTTTTGTTTTTTCTTAAAAAGAGTATACAAAATATTAAAAAATTGTTACATTAAAAAGTTACCTCCCCTGCTCATAGACCAATTGACCAAATTTCTTATAATGAGAATTTCACTCGCAGTCATTTTTAGCCCTCTTCGAGGGCTTTAATGCTGACCAACAGGTTTTCCATACGGCCCATCTATTTATAGAGGTGTATGCAAAACATTAGCCAGTTATACAAAGAGTAAGTACCTTAAAATTTGCGTAGAAATTACCCAGTTTTCCCCATAAAATACAAAGATTATATAGGGAAATACAACTGGTCAGTTTTGACCGCTTTACGAAGTTTTCCCAGATATGCCGAGTTTTTTGTGACACCCCTAGGTGTTCTTCTACCACCTCACAAAATATCAAGGGGGGTCATCGGAGGAAATTTTTTTTCGTAATAGAGCTCATATAAAGAGAATTTCACTCGCGGTCACTTTTTAGCCCTCGTCGAGGGCTTTGAGTGTAACCGACAGTTTTCCCTAAAGGTCAAGCCATTGACCTAGGAGCATGCAAAAAATTAGCCAGATATACTGAGCTTAAGTACCCTAAAGTCTGCGTTGAAATGACCCTCTGTTTTTCCCATAAAATACAAAGATTATATAGGGAAATACAACTGGTCAGTTTTGACCGCTTTACGAAGTTTTCCCAGATATGCCGAGTTTTTTGTGACACCCCTAGGTGTTCTTCTACCACCTCACAAAATATCAAGGGGGGTCGTCGGAGGAAATTTTTATTCGTAATAGAGCTCATATAAAGAGAATTTCACTCGCGGTCACTTTTTAGCCCTCGTCGAGGGCTTTGAGTGTAACCGACAGTTTTCCCTAAAGGTCAAGCCATTGACCTAGGAGCATGCAAAAAATTAGCCAGATATACTGAGCTTAAGTACCCTAAAGTCTGCGTTGAAATGACCCTCTGTTTTTCCCATAAAATACAAAGATTATATAGGGAAATACAACTGGTCAGTTTTGACCCCTTTACGAAGTTTTCCCAGATATGCCGAGTTTTTTGTGACACCCCAAGGTGTTCTCCTACCACCTCACAAAATTTCAAGGGGGGTCGTCGGAGGAATTTTTTTTTCGTAATATAGCCCATATAAGGCGCCGGTCAGTCGAGGTCAGTTTTGACCCCCTGTCCGTAGACTTTTTGCCAAACCGTCACCGGCCCTCGTGATCTATCGCTATAAGGCACCTTCGTGCCAAATTTGACGCGCCTGCGGCGCCGGGAAGTGCCCTATCGGGCACCCGACCACTTTGCTTTATATATATAGACTAGGCATACTGCCTAGCTTCGCTTAGGTTTTTAAAAAACATTTGAGAATTTGAATACTTAATTATTTAGCGATGGATTGGGTGTGGAGTGCTTTAATAAGTTTAATTTAAACAGTAATGCTAATTTTAGAAAATAATGTTTTTGTTCGTCATTTACACTTGGTTGCTGGAGAATTTCTGGAAAGTACGCAATGTATAACTAAAATGGAATTAGAACTACACAGGTTTCATGAACAGTATATCTCATAGTTTATATTACACTGCCTTTTGAAATTAATTAATTTATTTAATTAGGTTACTTAACTAAATTAACAACTTAATTTTGTACTAAAACAAATGCTATACTTCGTCATTTTCTGTTTCTGTTTAAAATAGTATACAATTATTTGAAAAAAAATAATTTTAAAAACGTTACCTCCCTTGAAAACTGAACGTATGACGTATGTCATTGTTTACTTATATTGTTTGCTTATATAAGAAATTGCGTTATATGAACATATTTAACGACTATAATGGCTGTTTATGACGGGAATAAAGTTTTTTTGTTACCCTCCATGGTCGGTCTACGACGTCACATAATATTAAGGGGATCGTTCGTCAATTTATTTATATATATATATATCTCGTATAAGGAGAATTTCACTCAAGATCATCTTTTAGCCCTCGTCGAGGGCTTTGAGTCTGACCAACAGTTTTTCCATACGGCCTAGTCATCTTTAGTAGTGTATGCAAAAACGTAGCATGATGTACAGACATTAAGTAACCTAAAAATTGTGTTAAAATTTCCCTGTTTTTCCCATAAAATACATAGATTATATAGGGAAATACAACTGGCCAGTTTTGACCGCTTTACGAAGTTTTCCCAGATATGCCGAGTTTTTTGTGACACCCCTAGGTGTTCTTCTACCACCTCACAAAATATCAAGGGGGGTCGTCGGAGGAAATTTTTTTTCGTAATAGAGCTCATATAATGAGAATTTCACTCGCGGTCACTTTTTAGCCCTCGTCGAGGGCTTTGAGTGAAACCGACAGTTTTCCCTAAAGGTCAACCCATTGACCTAGGAGCATGCAAAAAATTAGCCAGATATACTGAGCTTAAGTACCCTAAAGTCTGCGTTGAAATGACCCTCTGTTTTTCCCATAAAATACAAAGATTATATAGGGAAATACAACTGGTCAGTTTTGACCGCTTTACGAAGTTTTCCCAGATATGCCGAGTTTTTTGTGACACCCCTAGGTGTTCTTCTACCACCTCACAAAATATCAAGGGGGGTCGTCGGAGGAAATTTTTTTTCGTAATAGAGCTCATATAAAGAGAATTTCGCTCGCGGTAACTTTTTAGCCCTCGTCGAGGGCTTTGAGTGAAACCGACAGTTTTCCCTAAAGGTCAACCCATTGACCTAGGAGCATGCAAAAAATTAGCCAGATATACTGAGCTTAAGTACCCTAAAGTCTGCGTTGAAATGACCCTCTGTTTTTCCCATAAAATACAAAGATTATATAGGGAAATACAACTGGTCAGTTTTGACCCCTTTACGAAGTTTTCCCAGATATGCCGAGTTTTTTGTGACACCCCTAGGTGTTCTTCTACCACCTCACAAAATATCATGGGGGGTCGTCGGAGGAAATTTTTTTTCGTAATAGAGCTCATATAAAGAGAATTTCACTCGCGGTCGCTTTTTAGCCCTCGTCGAGGGCTTTGAGTGTAACCGACAGTTTTCCCTAAAGGTCAAGCCATTGACCTAGGAGCATGCAAAAAATTAGCCAGATATACTGAGCTTAAGTACCCTAAAGTCTTTGTTGAAATGACCCTCTGTTTTTCCCATAAAATACAAAGATTATATAGGGAAATACTACTGGTCAGTTTTGACCGCTTTACGAAGTTTTCTTAGATATGCCGAGTTTTTTGTGACACCCCTAGGTGTTCTTCTACCACCTCACAAAATATCAAGGGGGGTCGTCGGAGGAAATTTTTTTTCGTAATAGAGCTCATATAAAGAGAATTTCACTCGCGGTCACATTTTAGCCCTCGTCGAGGGCTTTGAGTGTAACCGACAGTTTTCCCTAAAGGTCAAGCCATTGACCTAGGAGCATGCAAAAAATTAGCCAGATATACTGAGCTTAAGTACCCTAAAGTCTGCGTTGAAATGACCCTCTGTTTTTCCCATAAAATACAAAGATTATATAGGGAAATACAACTGGTCAGTTTTGACCGCTTTACGAAGTTTTCCCAGATATGCCGAGTTTTTTGTGACACCCCTAGGTGTTCTTCTACCACCTCACAAAATATCAAGGGGGGTCGTCGGAGGAAATTTTTATTCGTAATAGAGCTCATATAAAGAGAATTTCACTCGCGGTCACTTTTTAGCCCTCGTCGAGGGCTTTGAGTGTAACCGACAGTTTTCCCTAAAGGTCAAGCCATTGACCTAGGAGCATGCAAAAAATTAGCCAGATATACTGAGCTTAAGTACCCTAAAGTCTGCGTTGAAATGACCCTCTGTTTTTCCCATAAAATACAAAGATTATATAGGGAAATACAACTGGTCAGTTTTGACCCCTTTACGAAGTTTTCCCAGATATGCCGAGTTTTTTGTGACACCCCAAGGTGTTCTCCTACCACCTCACAAAATTTCAAGGGGGGTCGTCGGAGGAATTTTTTTTTCGTAATATAGCCCATATAAGGCGCCGGTCAGTCGAGGTCAGTTTTGACCCCCTGTCCGTAGACTTTTTGCCAAACCGTCACCGGCCCTCGTGATCTATCGCTATAAGGCACCTTCGTGCCAAATTTGACGCGCCTGCGGCGCCGGGAAGTGCCCTATCGGGCACCCGACCACTTTGCTTTATATATATAGACTAGGCATACTGCCTAGCTTCGCTTAGGTTTTTAAAAAACATTTGAGAATTTGAATACTTAATTATTTAGCGATGGATTGGGTGTGGAGTGCTTTAATAAGTTTAATTTAAACAGTAATGCTAATTTTAGAAAATAATGTTTTTGTTCGTCATTTACACTGGGTTGCTGGAGAATTTCTGGAAAGTACGCAATGTATAACTAAAATGGAATTAGAACTACACAGGTTTCATGAACAGTATATCTCATAGTTTATATTACACTGCCTTTTGAAATTAATTAATTTATTTAATTAGGTTACTTAACTAAATTAACAACTTAATTTTGTACTAAAACAAATGCTATACTTCGTCATTTTCTGTTTCTGTTTAAAATAGTATACAATTATTTGAAAAAAAAATAATTTTAAAAACGTTACCTCCCTTGAAAACTGAACGTATGACGTATGTCATTGTTTACTTATATTGTTTGCTTATATAAGAAATTACGTTATATGAACATATTTAACGACTATAATGGCTGTTTATGACGGGAATAAAGTTTTTTTGTTACCCTCCATGGTCGGTCTACGACGTCACATAATATTAAGGGGATCGTTCGTCAATTTATTTATATATATATATATCTCGTATAAGGAGAATTTCACTCAAGATCATCTTTTAGCCCTCGTCGAGGGCTTTGAGTCTGACCAACAGTTTTTCCATACGGCCTAGTCATCTTTAGTAGTGTATGCAAAAACGTAGCATGATGTACAGACATTAAGTAACCTAAAAATTGTGTTAAAATTTCCCTGTTTTTCCCATAAAATACATAGATTATATAGGGAAATACAACTGGCCAGTTTTGACCGCTTTACGAAGTTTTCCCAGATATGCCGAGTTTTTTGTGACACCCCTAGGTGTTCTTCTACCACCTCACAAAATATCAAGGGGGGTCGTCGGAGGAAATTTTTTTTCGTAATAGAGCTCATATAATGAGAATTTCACTCGCGGTCACTTTTTAGCCCTCGTCGAGGGCTTTGAGTGAAACCGACAGTTTTCCCTAAAGGTCAACCCATTGACCTAGGAGCATGCAAAAAATTAGCCAGATATACTGAGCTTAAGTACCCTAAAGTCTGCGTTGAAATGACCCTCTGTTTTTCCCATAAAATACAAAGATTATATAGGGAAATACAACTGGTCAGTTTTGACCGCTTTACGAAGTTTTCCCAGATATGCCGAGTTTTTTGTGACACCCCTAGGTGTTCTTCTACCACCTCACAAAATATCAAGGGGGGTCGTCGGAGGAAATTTTTTTTCGTAATAGAGCTCATATAAAGAGAATTTCGCTCGCGGTAACTTTTTAGCCCTCGTCGAGGGCTTTGAGTGAAACCGACAGTTTTCCCTAAAGGTCAACCCATTGACCTAGGAGCATGCAAAAAATTAGCCAGATATACTGAGCTTAAGTACCCTAAAGTCTGCGTTGAAATGACCCTCTGTTTTTCCCATAAAATACAAAGATTATATAGGGAAATACAACTGGTCAGTTTTGACCCCTTTACGAAGTTTTCCCAGATATGCCGAGTTTTTTGTGACACCCCTAGGTGTTCTTCTACCACCTCACAAAATATCATGGGGGGTCGTCGGAGGAAATTTTTTTTCGTAATAGAGCTCATATAAAGAGAATTTCACTCGCGGTCGCTTTTTAGCCCTCGTCGAGGGCTTTGAGTGTAACCGACAGTTTTCCCTAAAGGTCAAGCCATTGACCTAGGAGCATGCAAAAAATTAGCCAGATATACTGAGCTTAAGTACCCTAAAGTCTTTGTTGAAATGACCCTCTGTTTTTCCCATAAAATACAAAGATTATATAGGGAAATACTACTGGTCAGTTTTGACCGCTTTACGAAGTTTTCTTAGATATGCCGAGTTTTTTGTGACACCCCTAGGTGTTCTTCTACCACCTCACAAAATATCAAGGGGGGTCGTCGGAGGAAATTTTTTTTCGTAATAGAGCTCATATAAAGAGAATTTCACTCGCGGTCACATTTTAGCCCTCGTCGAGGGCTTTGAGTGTAACCGACAGTTTTCCCTAAAGGTCAAGCCATTGACCTAGGAGCATGCAAAAAATTAGCCAGATATACTGAGCTTAAGTACCCTAAAGTCTGCGTTGAAATGACCCTCTGTTTTTCCCATAAAATACAAAGATTATATAGGGAAATACAACTGGTCAGTTTTGACCGCTTTACGAAGTTTTCCCAGATATGCCGAGTTTTTTGTGACACCCCTAGGTGTTCTTCTACCACCTCACAAAATATCAAGGGGGGTCGTCGGAGGAAATTTTTTTTCGTAATAGAGCTCATATAAAGAGAATTTCGCTCGCGGTAACTTTTTAGCCCTCGTCGAGGGCTTTGAGTGAAACCGACAGTTTTCCCTAAAGGTCAACCCATTGACCTAGGAGCATGCAAAAAATTAGCCAGATATACTGAGCTTAAGTACCCTAAAGTCTGCGTTGAAATGACCCTCTGTTTTTCCCATAAAATACAAAGATTATATAGGGAAATACAACTGGTCAGTTTTGACCCCTTTACGAAGTTTTCCCAGATATGCCGAGTTTTTTGTGACACCCCTAGGTGTTCTTCTACCACCTCACAAAATATCATGGGGGGTCGTCGGAGGAAATTTTTTTTCGTAATAGAGCTCATATAAAGAGAATTTCACTCGCGGTCGCTTTTTAGCCCTCGTCGAGGGCTTTGAGTGTAACCGACAGTTTTCCCTAAAGGTCAAGCCATTGACCTAGGAGCATGCAAAAAATTAGCCAGATATACTGAGCTTAAGTACCCTAAAGTCTTTGTTGAAATGACCCTCTGTTTTTCCCATAAAATACAAAGATTATATAGGGAAATACTACTGGTCAGTTTTGACCGCTTTACGAAGTTTTCTTAGATATGCCGAGTTTTTTGTGACACCCCTAGGTGTTCTTCTACCACCTCACAAAATATCAAGGGGGGTCGTCGGAGGAAATTTTTTTTCGTAATAGAGCTCATATAAAGAGAATTTCACTCGCGGTCACATTTTAGCCCTCGTCGAGGGCTTTGAGTGTAACCGACAGTTTTCCCTAAAGGTCAAGCCATTGACCTAGGAGCATGCAAAAAATTAGCCAGATATACTGAGCTTAAGTACCCTAAAGTCTTTGTTGAAATGACCCTCTGTTTTTCCCATAAAATACAAAGATTATATAGGGAAATACAACTGGTCAGTTTTGACCCCTTTACGAAGTTTTCCCAGACATGCCGAGTTTTTTGTAACACCCCAAGGTGTTCTCCTACCACCTCAGAAAATTTCAAGGGGGGTCGTCGGAGGAATTTTTTTTTCGTAATAGAGCTCATATAAAGAGAATTTCACTCGCGGTCACTTTTTAGCCCTCGTCGAGTGCTTTGAGTGTAACCGACAGTTTTCCCTAAAGGTCAAGCCATTTACCTATACGCATGCCAAAACTGAGCCACATGTAAAGAGAGTAAGTGCCATAAAATCCGTTTTGAAATGACCCTCTGTTTTCCCCATAAAATACAAAGATTATATAGGGAAATACGACTGGTCAGTTTTGACCCATTTCCCGATTTTTCCCGGACATGGCGAGTTTTTTGTGACACCCCAAGGCGTTCTCCTACCACCTCACAAAATATCAAGGGGGGTCGTCGGAGGAATTTTTTTTTCGTAATAGAGCTCATATAAAGAGAATTTCACTCGCGGTCACTTTTTAGCCCTCGTCGAGTGCTTTGAGTGTAACCGACAGTTTTCCCTAAAGGTCAAGCCATTTACCTATAAGCATGCCAAAACTGAGCCACATGTAAAGAGAGTAAGTGCCATAAAATCCGTTTTGAAATGACCCTCTGTTTTCCCCATAAAATACAAAGATTATATAGGGAAATACGACTGGTCAGTTTTGACCCATTTCCCGATTTTTCCCGGACATGGCGAGTTTTTTGTGACACCCCAAGGCGTTCTCCTACCACCTCACAAAATATCAAGGGGGGTCGTCGGAGGAATTTTTTTTTCGTAATAGAGCTCATATAAAGAGAATTTCACTCGCGGTCACTTTTTAGCCCTCGTCGAGGGCTTTGAGTGTAACCGACAGATTTCCCTAAAGGTCAAGCCATTTACCTATAAGCATGCCAAAACTGAGCCAGATGTAAAGAGCGTAAGTGCCATAAAATCCGTTTTGAAATGACCCTCTGTTTTCGCCATAAAATACAAAGATTATATAGGGAAATACAACTGGTCAGTTTTGACCCATTTCCCGATTTTTCCCGGACATGGCGAGTTTTTTGTGACACCCCAAGGTGTTCTTCTACCACCTCACAAAATATCAAGGGGGGTCGTCGGAGGAATTTTTTTTTCGTAATATAGCCCATATAAGGCGCCGGTCAGTCGAGGTCAGTTTTGACCCCCGCTCCGTAGACTTTTTGCCGAACCGTCACCGGCCCTCGTGTTCTATCGCCATAAGGCACCTTCGTGCCAAATTTGACGCGCCTGCGGCGCCGGGAAGTGCCCTATCGGGCACCCGACCACTTTGCTTTATATATATAGATCATTGTTTAGTACGTCTTATTTAAAGAACAATTCAGAGAATCAATTGCTTTTTAATATACATAGTACAAAACTATTTAAATGAGCTTTGTGGGCATACCTATTTTAAAGTAGGGCAGTAAGTCATGGATTTAGTGTGGATGTTTGCCTACCTTTCAAACTATAGCTTTTGTAGATTTCAAAATATTTTTCTACGCAACAATCTCTGATTTTTTGTTGTTTTTTTTTTACAAAACCACTTTCAAGATGCATGAAAAACATAATTTTTGAAAAAAAAAAATCATTGCTTTTTGGTCGGAACTGGGCCCCTAAACGTCCTGGGCCCCCCGCATTGCGGGGTCTGGCGGTATGGTAGTTCCGCCCCTGTTACACTACCGTAGGTAGCCTGATGCAACCCCTGGTACGTTTTAATCATCGAACGTAGAGGCCCACATTGTCTCTAGTGTAGGGTACTCTTGTGCTTAGTGTCATCCGTGTGCCGGGGCATTAAATGCCGCCCCTGTTCCAGTTTCATCGTTGAGTAAGTAGTACCACTGACTACAGGACGCACTCAGGTAGCCGCTGGCTAACTCGGGGCGCCGAACCTTACCACTGCTGATTCCTTGGAGGACACCTCTTATTCGATTTAGTAATTAATTTAAGTAGCCCTCCTCATCCCTGGTGGATGACGCTCATTAAAACGAATATAGGCGCCGAAGGCCGCACCGGGTTACACGGCCGTCAGGACGCCGGCTGATGCGCCTGTGCAATTTGACCTTTGAATCAAGTAGTAATGCTGACCCGCTGCGCAGGACACCCAATCAACGGACCCCGTGTGCAAAGATAGCGGCTGGGAAACTCTGAGTGGCAAATCGCCTTACTGCCGTGTGCCACCCTCCAAAATAAAATAAAAAATTTAACGGCGGAAGCCTTCCCAAGTTTCAGAGTTTCTTTCAGGCACCTTTTCAGAAAAAAGTCGGGGGAAAACACTGACTGGAGTATACTCGATGACTTCCCAAAGTTTCTTGGCGATCGGATGAAAACCAAAAACTTAAAATGTAAGCGCCATATTGATTGAAGATTAATTACATCAACATATGAAATGTCATTAAGGTAAAAATTAGTAGAGAAACATTAAAAATGTTGGACTTAGCATGTAGTGAAAAGACCGTCCATGATTGCTACTTTTAAAAATGACTCAATTATTATCGTGGATGTTTAGTAGGATGGAATTTCAGGGAATGCAGGCAGTTGGGAAGGGGGGGGGGGGGGGTGTAGGTCTGTAGGGTGGGGTAGGGAATTTTCCAGTAAATTGAGGTTTGTAACGATGCGTGTAAATTTACGGGTGTCGGATGCCAATCTCACAAAAAAGTCAAAGTTCAAGTTTATGGCTTGCACGACAGTGCGACAACGCATATAGTGTTAATATTACGGATGGACCCGGTTTGACACCCCCTCCCTCCCCACACACACTGAATGCCTGTACAGCAAGAAAGGTTTGGGGGGGGGGGGTGACTTTTTTTGGAACTTTTAATTACTTCTACAGATATTTACACATAACAAATATGACACATTAATTTAAAAGTTTTAATTTTTCCCAAGAGGGAAAAGGGCCCCTATGTGCATTGGGGCCCCTATACCTTGCTTACGCTAGCTTTACGGTAGCTACGCCACTGAACCGGAGCTTTCCAGGCATCTCAGCCCTGGTCTAGTCTCTCGAACTGTTTCCAGGTGTATCCAATCTTCTTGATGTATTCCATGTCACATCTTCAGGTCTTTCTTTTGCCCTGTGGATTCCAGGGGAGCGCCTGTCTTGTTATGCTGGATACAGGCTTACAAATTGGCTTTCACCACCCGACTTCATACATTCTCCATCGGGAAATCCATTCTTTCCCAGGTCCGAGTTGTTTGTATTTTTTTTATGATATAAGGCTGCTGACCTTATGCTCAACCCCCAACATGGAGGACCAGGGAGCTAGCTTTTGTCTGACCCCTACCCACCAGTGTTTCTTCCAGACTTTTTTTCTCGGGGGGGGGGGGGGGGCACTTGATATTTTCGGGGGTGGGGGTGGACACTAGTAAAAGTGTATGTTTACTATATAAATTCCATCTCGTTGGGGGGGGGGGTGCGGTAGACTTTCTTCTCCCCCCCCCTTCCCCCCAAGAGATGCCTGGAAGAAACTCTGCTACCCACGCGATTCTGTGCTTGGTTGAACCTGCCAGGATTTTACACTCCGCTGCTCTGGGGGTCGTCAGGGTACACAAGCTGCCCAGCCACGACAAGGCCTTAGCACCTGAACGTAGTACGGTAGTTGAGATAGGCAGAGTTTCTTCCAGGCATCTCCTCGTGGTGGTGGTGGGGGATGGGGTGTTAAGCGTTAGCGTAGAAGTCGAGTTCAGCTCAGAGTGTGAATTAGTTGGTAAAACTGTTGTAGTTGTAGTAATAAAATCGGTAAGGGAGTAAGGGAGATAACAGAAGAAATGTGTAGGACAACGAGGGCAGCGGAGTTGTGATTAGGAGTACATTGATTGTGCATATAATAAATACACTTGGAGACCACTGTTGTTATGTGTTATTTCACACGGGAGAATCTGTCAGGATTCACATCGGAAGGGTCGATCCTCTTACTCCCATACAGGCTACTCTAAGATGGTACACAGGTACCTTATAGATTAGTGCTAAATAGATTTTAGTTCGTGTCGAGGCCAGTCGTTTGATGTTGCTGCCAATCATTTAGGCAAATACAATTATGTGCTGCTCATTCTCTGAATATTGGACACTACCACCCCCTCTCCGCTAATTATCCCCGGTAATTCTCCTACTTAATCAATTCGCCATCTGGGTAATTAGCCCCCCCCCCCTTAGAATACATATTATACTTATGCCTATCACTATTCTTCTCCATGTCTACATCCCTACCCGTCGTGTACCCCTCGACTTATACCTAACCATATCCCTATTTCAAACCCTATCTCTAACCCTTTCCTTACACTGTTCCCTATCCATAGCCCTATCCTTAACCCTATCTATAACCCCATCCATAGCCCTATCCATAACCCCATCCATAACCCTATCCCTAACCCACATGACCGGATGGGGTAATTGAAGAAGATGACTGTTGTTGGGAGACAGCAAACTGAAATTGTTTAAGACTTATAGAGATCTATAATTTTTATTGTCATTCTTCATAGATGACTTGAGGGGTCCGAATGGTCGTGCCCGTAAAGCTCATGGTTGCCAAACCGAAAAGTAGCGAGTTCGAACCCCCCATCCCGATAGCTGGGGAAGACAATGGGAGCAAGTCCATAAAGAAAAGAAGGCGTAAGTCGGTCGTGGGTCGCTACGTATCTGTAGATGAGCAGACAAGAAAGTAATAAAAAAAAGTTTGGCTTAAGAAAATACTACATACGTCTACCCAGAGTCTATCATAGTCTATGTATTGTTCAGACGGCTACGCATCTGTTGCACCCCCGAATCTATCATTGCCCAGAACAGGGTAACGCGTCCTCATATGTAACCCTCATCTTTCCACCATAGGAAACTATACACAGACTGTACACTATATACTTCCTGTTTCTCAAAATTTTAATCCGACCTGCCTACCATCCAGGCTAAACTAAGACCACCATTCCATGCCCAGTACATGCCCAGTGCGCTACGCTGTTGTTTCGTTTCGGACCTGTCGCATGTAACGCTCGACCCTTCACCTTTAACCTCTTGATAGGGGTAATCTTCGCGTCAAACGTAGAACACACATTTCTTCTTATCGCATGGACGTCTAAAAAAAGCGTTGACGGAAACCCGGTAGCGTCGATGTAACCGTACACAGGATGTCACCGTAAACACAACAGCGGAGGTGTTGACTTGTAAGTCATAGCTTGAGTTGGCCAGAGTTTTGTTGTTGTTGAGTTTTTAACTTAGTACACGAGTTATAAAGTTAACCATAGTTAACCGTAGCCTATAGCCTATATATAGCCTATACATATATGAATACGTATAGCCTATACATAGATGTATATATATATAAATAAATAAATAAATAAATATATATATATATACATATATATCTAGTCTACAGTCTAGTATATATATATATATATATATATATATATATATATATATATATATATATATATATATATATATATATATATTATATATATATATATATATATATATTACATATAATATAGACGATAGGTCTGTATATATTTACATAATTTTACTATATATGCCTATAGTTTATTATATCATATAGCTTACTGGCTATATATTAAAGCACGAACTTGAGTATACACTTGTATATAGCCTCTTTATAGGGGAGAGAAAAACATACTATTATAAAGTCACGCAGTTTTGTATTCCCCTTTGATACAATCCGCCACACAAGCCAGACGACGAAGGATTAGCAGCTTTTATATTTGCATTGGCATCCCAAACTTTGTTAGACTTTTGTGATTGATAAGCATATTTATTTGTTTCAGAATTTCGCCCTCAATTTTTTTTAAATTAGAGTTTTTTAATATTAAAAAAATGTTGAAAATCCACGATACCCTGAGCATACTGATTTCTTAATTGATTATTTTTTTCGCTTCCGTAGAGTAAATGCACTTGTGATGAACAAATCTACCGCCTTATCACTCAACCTTTTAAAATGCTAAGCTATATAGGCCTACACATTTATATTAGTATTGTTAATATAAATATGTAAATTATAGTCTTTAGTAACATTGAAACTTAATAAACAGTTTTTTTTCTTGTTTTTTTTTTACTTTCTTGTATATACGAAGTATAGAGAAAGTATTGTAATCGTGCAAAAAAAAAAATCGAGATTTTTACAAATCTCGACGTTTTACACCTCACTGATACGGAAAAACATAATTTTGCAATCTTGTCCGTATGTCTGTGTGTGTGTGTGTGTGTGTCTGTGTGTCCGTGTGTAAACACGATAACTTGAGTACCGTTACAGCTAGGTTGATGAAATTTCATATATAAGTATTATATCAAAATCGTAGATCCGTATCAACTTTTGAGCGATTTCCGACAACCGGAAGTGGTACTTTTCCTACTTTGAATTTTTCAAAAGCCTATAACTTGAGTACTATTTCAGATAGATAAATGAAATTTCACATGTAAGTAAAAGATCTAATTCTCTAACTTCTGTTAAATTTTGAGTAATTTCCGTTGACTGGAAGTAGTAATTTACGCTACTTCCGATTTCTCAAAAAACTAATGTAAATTTTTAAAGTACTAATAATATTGCGCACTATTATACGCGTTTTTATTTGGCTTTCACTTGGTGTGCAATTTATCTGTCTACGAGATTTTATTCTATTTTTAAAACTTTAAGTATTTAAAATGGATTAAAAATCATGTCTATAGCCCGAGTTCCCATCCCCTGTTATTTTATATAAGAATATTCGAGAAAGTTTAGGGGAGATCACTCCCGGTTTATTTTACATATGCCTTCTCCTGTTAGCAATTCATTTGTCTCTGATATATATATATATATATATATATATATATATATATATATATATATATATATATATATATATATATATATATATATATATATATATATATTATAATATATATATATATATATATATATATATATATATATATATATATATATATATATATATATATATATATATTATAATATATATATATATATATATATATATATATATATATATATATATATATATATATATATATATAGGTTATTGTGCGCGTATAAGTATATGTATGCAGAAAAATAAAGGCAATATGAACGTTATACAATGCATACTTAATAAACATTAAGTGATAGACAATTATGTAAATTGGATGATATAGTGGGATTAGGAAACGATTATCCCCCTGCAACAGCTTTCTGTTTGAGCTATTCTGTCATTGTCTTGTTCGATGATAGTTTATTACGCTCCCCAGTTTACAAGTTAATAATAACTACGTTTTTTTTTAAAACGTGCCACTAGCGTGATTAATGTTTTTGTATTTATTTTATGCATAAAATATCTACAATTTATTGCGTTTTAGAAGCATTGAAAACCGCATAAAACAGTTAGTTATTCAGAATTTCATGTAAGACTTCTGGTTTTCAAGTGCTGTCAAGATTTCTTGAGAGTTTTCATCGTTTGCTACAACGTACGTTTGTTTAGTCGTTAATGTTTATCTTTACAGTCTTATCGTGATGTGCACTATGCGATATGTTCACGTGTTTTTTTCTTCACCGTAGTGTTTGAAAATTACATTCCATGGTAAAAGGTTTGGCAAATATTATTATTTTAAAATTGATTTATAATTCTAAAACAGCTTCTACACTTCTATCGCAATGTAGTTAATGTGTATGAGTCTCCTAACTTCTAAAATAAAACCGATTATGTTAAAAACATGGATCTTGTTCAATAAAGAATGCATATAGTATTTTACTATGCCTATACTGTATTTGAAAGTTGTCGTTGACTTAGAGCCAGAGTTTCTTCCATGCATCTCTTCGGGGAGGCAGAGCACCCCCGAAGAAAGTCTACCGCCCCCTCCCCCGAACGAGATGGAATTTATATAGTAAAAATATACTTTTACTAGTGTCCGCCCCCCCCCCCCGGAGAATGTTGAGCGCCCCCCCCCCCCGAAAATATCAATTGCCCCCCCCCCCCCCCCGCCCGGAGAATAAAGTCTGGAAGAAACACTGCTTAGAGCTACGGGCTGTCTCCCAGACAGAGGCCCTGGAAATTTTAAAAGGGGCGCTAACCCGAGATTGAAATTTTCATTTTGCCTTTTTTCTTCACCAAAGCCCAACTTTACGACTTGGCCTAAAGAAATGGTAAAATACCAACAATAAAAAAAAAAAATCAAAACTCTAATTCAACACCCTTCCTGACATTTTTCCTGGGGGGGGGGGGGGGGGGGGGGGAAGGGGCATACCGGTATTTTTTCCCAGTAGACCGGCTGGCCTGTCCACACCTCCTGCTTAAAGATGTTCTCTCTGATGATTAACCATAACGATACCGGCTATATGAATATGTTTGTATTGCTAGCTGATATATGATATAAAATGATATAACCTAATAACAATAATAATAAAACATTAATTTATAAAGGTAATAACAGTAGCCACCAAGGCCTTTTTTCCACAATGGCCTTTATTTAAAAATAAAATAACATCAGCGACATTTAAATAATATAACAATTTAAGTAAAAATAGCATTTAAACATGTGGAGTAATGATATAATATTACGTAGTTATAATATATAATGGAATAGAATGAGAAAAGAATAGATGATTGAGAAATGCTTCGATAACTCAGTTTATTAGGTCTTGAAATAGTTTTTTTTTTTAAAGTTTTGTTTTGAATGTATTTTCAATTACAGATATATTTATTCATTAGGAAGATTGTTTCACAAATTAGCACCAGAATAGGCGAAGTAGGAAAAGAAAAATTGTATATGGGATGGGTAAACTAAGACGACGATTTAGTTTAGTGTTGTAAGAAAATAGTTCTGTTATAGTTTTAAGATGTGTGAATATTATTGACTATTTTCATTTGATTTCATTTTATTTTCAGCCCCCAAGTCTGACGCCCCGCTCGTCTGGTTTACACTCAGCAATGGAGAAGTTATGCGGTGACGACAAACTATGGGTAATTAATAATTATTTGATTAAAAATAGGGGGTACGACGTGGTCGAGTCGGTAAAGCTCATGGTTGCTAAACCGAAAAGTCTCGAGTTCGAACCCTCGGGCAGATGAGGCTCGTTAGCTGGGGACAGCCACTCTTCTAGGAGAGACAACTCCAAAATTAAACAACTGCTGCCTTGTAGTTTGTTCTTGGTTGGACAAAGGCTATGGAAGCAAATCCAAAAAGAAAAGCAGGCTGAAATCGGAGTCAATGGCCTCAATGGCGCTTAACCAGTTGACACGTAACGCTTAATTGTGTTGGAGGCGTGGTCGAGTAGGCAAAAAGCTCATGGTTGATAAATTCGAACAAAGTCTCGAGTTCAAACCCACTGGCAGATAAATCTCGATCCCCTTCAACACTAATAATTAAGAACGAAGAAGAAGAAGAAAAATTAAAAATAATTTGTTAGCCTATTACTTACATTAAAAAGGTTTTTGTTGTTGTTGTTGTTGTTGCAGCGAAGTTGAATATTTGTTAAATAAAAATTACACAATCAGAGACTGGGGTGGAGAGTCGTTGGTGCTGAACTAAGAGGGCTGAGAGGGGGCGGATAATTCGGGGAACTCAACGTCACAACTTATTAATAAAACATTCAATGTGTAAACAGTTTACAAGTTTCCAACAGAGCTAACAAAATGCCGAAGAAAAATAAACCATCTTTCCCACAATGCGGGGTGGGGGAATGTCCGAACCGGGTGACTTAAAAAAAAACAAAAAAATCACTCCCCCCCCCCAAAACAATGATGAAATGGTATTGTGGGGTGGGAGAGTCCAAATCGAAAATGTGACGCCACTGCCCACACGCCACCCTGCCCACGCATGCTCGCTTCTGTGATTTTATATCGATCGAACCTGATATTGTCGGGTTGGGGCAAGGGAGATTGCTTTTGAACTTCACTTGAAATGAACACGATAGATCTCACTAGTACCCACTATCATAGCTTCAGTACCTTGTGTCTATTCTACCTTATTAAAGTAGGTTTCCCTTTCCAACTTGACAACCCATAACGGATAATGTAGAGCTAATAAGTCTCGCGGACCTCGATAAAATGAATGGATTATGTGGTCATTTCAATGCAGTCAGAGAACCAGTAGAAAATGAAGAAAATGATTGTTTAAGCGAGGAAAAAAGTAACAATTGCACTTGTCCTTTTTGGGAATCGATTTGACTTGACTAAGATTTGACTTGCCTACGATTTGTCTTGCCTACGATCTGAAGCCTTTGATCTAAATAGCCTACGCTCTGACTTGCCTTTCAGGACACAGATCTGACCTGGAGCAACAGCACCTGGCCACAGTTTACCGAATGTTTCCAGGACACCGTTCTCACCTGGGCTGCCTGTGGCTGGCTGTGGCTGTCCGCGCCCTTCTACGCCTACCATCTCCTGTCCATAGAGCGTAAGAACAGACGGCTGAGCGTGATGTTTGGGTTGAAGCTGGTAAGTTCCTGCCGGGGTACGACGGAGAGTTGTGGTCGTGTCCTTAACACGCTCCACGTGAATGATGGTTGGTGTTTCGGAATTTTTTATCCGGAGTGGGGGTGGGCACTTGAATATTTGGGGGGGGGGGGGGCAAACGAAATTTTCCGAGGATGGGGCGGACATTTTTAAAATGATATCTTTTCATTATAAATTATATTTTGTTCGGGGGAGGGGAAGGGGGCGAAGCCCGAAGAGAAGCCAAAAATAAACACCGATGATGATGCTGACGGTAAGGCTCTGTCACCGAGTAGGCCTGCCTACGAACCAGAGGCGTAGCGACCCTTCCCGGCGCCCGGGGACAAACTTTTCGATTTGCACCCCCCCCTCGAGATTTTGATTTGCACCCCCCCCCCCAAAACTTTCGATTTGCACCCCCCCCCCTCGAGATTTCCATTTGCATCCCCCCCCCCCCTCAAACTTTCGATTTGCACCCCCCCTCAACCTTTCAATTTATTTTTCCAACCCATTTTGGCGTCCCCTAAGGTCGGCGCCCGGGGACAAATGTCCCCCCCCCCCGCCCCCCCCCCCTCGTTACGCTACTGCTACGAACGCCTGATATAAATAAATTAGCCACGGGTATTTTCTGTCTGCTAAGTCAAATCCACTTTGTTTAATCTTTAAAAAAAACAATTTTCACTGCCCGATTTGACAATGAGGAGTTTTCGAATTAAAACATTATTTCGTAGTGTTATTTTAGCTCTTACTTAGCCTAATTTATCGCTCAAAATGAGAATGTCTGGTTGTTTTCAGTGGCGCGAAACATTAGTGCTAAAGAATCCTAGATCTGACTCCATTAGGTTGAACCTTTAATGGAAAGCCTGAGGCAGTGCGACTTTTTGGGATCTGCAACATTGAATCTGGCCGATAATTCTGTATACTGATAATAATTAGAATCGTCTTTTACATCTCAGCTTAAGACACACAATTCGAAGTATCTAGAATTATTTACAATTAAAATTCATATTGTTATGCGTAGGTAATGTTTCACATTAAAAAAAAAATCATCTGAATTCAAATGAGTGCCCTCCCCTTACAATACCGATAACTCTTTCGTCAACAGTTTTTCAGTTTAGCCATTTTCGTCGTAAACATTTTTGAGGTCTTTGACGGACTGCAGTCTCATGCTTTCATCAGCGCTAATGTTTTGGCTCCAGTTACATGGATGGCAACAATGGTTAGTGCTAGAACATAACTAGAATAATAAGAAGATATAGATCTATAGGCTTACAAGTTGTAGGCCTATTGATTCACATTAACTTTCATTAAGTATTGACTATACTTAACTATACTAACTATTTTTTAGTATTTACTATAGTCAGTAGTCAGTACTATTACTACTACTAGTAGTACTATAGTTAACACTACTTAACACTAACAGTAACTATCTATACACATATATATGATATAATACTACTTAGGCCTTTATTATTTATATTTATTTGTTTTATATATTATATAATTACTATACTATAATTTTATTAATTAGGCCTATATATTAAATTATTATCTTGCATACAATTAAAAAAGAAGCCTACTTCATAAAATTTTAGGGAACAATGCCTAAATGGTCTTACTTATACCAATATACCAAAATGTTCCCAGGTTTTAAACTGCTGTTTTGTGTATCTGGAATGGACCAAGTATAAAGTCAGGTCTCCTGTTTTGTTTCTCTTCTGGACTCTAACAGCAGTTGTTTCCCTTGTTCCATTCTACACCTCCATTATTTTGAAGGTTTGGACGGTCCACTAGTTTAATTTTTTAAATTATGGTTTATTATTAAAAACATTATAGCAAATCAACCCAACTTCTCTCTAAGACCATCAGTGCTCAACACTTTCATAGAAGTTGAGGGGGTGACTATCTTTGCCTACCTTAATTAATTAATAATTGTTGCCACTAATCCTTGAATTGGATGTAGACTCCTTCAATCATTATTAAAGCTAATGACTGTCTATAGGTTAAATCAAACATATTGAGACTCCACCCCCCCCCCCCCCCCCCATTAAAAAAAGCAACCACAAAAACATTTTAAATACATGATATTTAACAATAACCATAATTTCAACAGAAATATGACACAAATACATTACCCTTTGCTATGGTGTGTACCAAATTTGGAGTTCATTGTTGTATTTTAATCCTGTATGGTTTCGCTGACAACATTGAAGAAAGGAACCAGGTAACTAAAAACGTTATTTACATCTCAGAGTTAATATTCTCAGTTGAATTCAATTGGATAAAATGTAGTTTAAAGCCACGTTTGCTAAGAATTTACTTATATTAATACAAATATTCTGATTTAAATTTGAAAAAAATGTGAATTTTAGGATGACTCTCCTGAAATCTCAGCATCCCTTTTGTCGTGGTTGTCTCTAGGGTGGTATGATAGGTAAGTTTAAGACTTAATTCAACCTAAAGCAAAGATAGATATTTCATTTAGAAATAATTTTCCTACAGTTAGATTATTTTGCACAAAGAATAAAGATATTACTTGATTTTTTTTTCTTTTTATATATAAATACTTTCTTTCTTCGTTCATTAATTTTAATACACAATGTTAGTCGCACATTTTATTATATTTTAAATACTATCTTAAAATAAATAAAAAAGCCTGATACTTCATGGTTATGGGTATGTACTCAATAAGGAAGCTATTTCTGGACTTTCAAAAGTAATAATTTTTATATTCTAATTTTAACCAATTTTGTTAACAGCGTTGGCAAACATTTTTAAAGTACTTTGTTGAAAAATTTACCCTAAAAAAAATAGTTAGTTACTTATTATGTTTTCTTCAACTGTAATGTAGACTGGTTTGGAAAGGATTTCGGTCTCAGCTGAAGAATGAGGATATCTACAATTTAAACCCACGGGACAAAGCCAAAAGGGCTTACAGGAAGCTGTTACATGTATGGGACAATGAAACTGAAAAGTCATCAAAGTATGCTATATGTTCCGTCATAACATTGTTTTAATTCAACACACTAAATTTTTCCAAAATGATTTTAAAAATAAATTTTAAGTCTTATTCTTATTCTGATTTGCCAAAAAAATTAAATGAATTGTCAGATCTATTGTTTTATCCTAGACCCATGTTTTTGTGTGTGTATGTTTATATGTTTATGTATATATATATATATATATATATATATATATATATATATAAATAAATATATATTCTTAGATATTCCCTTACTTATTTAAGCATCCGGAGTAGAAGAACAAAGTATAAATTATCACAAGACTGGGAAAATGAAATTCCATTGTTGCCAGTTGACCATGTGAAGAATGCTGAGGATAGACATGTTGAGGAAACTCAGTCCTTTGATTCTGATGAGCAGTATGGTTTTTCTAAAGTTATGTTCAAGGGAAACAACAAAGAAATCCCAGAACCAACTGATTTAGATGGCACCGATAGTAAAGATGCGAAGCTGCAGAGGGAAATAGACAGTAAGAACAGGGCCGTGCCTCGGCTGTCTATGTTAAAAATCATGCTGAAATGCTATTGGATGGAAGCTGTTTCTTGTCAGTGGGGGATAATGATGTTTGTGGTTACACATATTATCAGCCCTATCCTGTTAGGGTAAGCAACATTGCCAGGTTGGCTATTATATAAGTTGTGTTTTAAAATTGTGCTGTATTTAGCTTAAACATTTTATATGGTTACAAATTTAATTATAGTTTTATAATTTTACCTTATATAAACATAATTTCTCTTATATTGTTTATTTTTATTTCATATATATATATATATATATATATATATATATATATATATATATATATATATATATATATATACATATATATATACGTATATATATATACGTATATATATATATATATAAAATTGTATAATTATAGGTGGGGAGAGTATGGTTAATATTTATTAATGGGAGATTTCTGAAGCAATATTTTTCTTGTAGATGTGTGTGATCAATTTTATTGGTGAAATAAATTTTAAAAAGTAATGTGAATGAATATATTGATAGTTTTGTTTTCATGAAGAACAGGTGGCTGATAGACTTCACCAAGGACACATCAGAGCAAGTCTGGCATGGCTACATCTATGCACTGGCCTTCATCTTAGCTAGAATAATGAACAATGTCTTTGGGGTTTTGGCCAAGTGGCTGAACTTGTGTTTTGCTGCTCGCGTCAGAAGTGCTGGGATAGCCACTGTCTTAAGAAAGGTGAATATATGTAACATTAAAACAAAGATGTTTTTTTTAGTTGTTGTTTAGTAAATTGATATTTCAGACAGATAAGTGTTAATATTTTTAGCATGTTACCCTTAGTATTTTTCACACAAAATTAAGTCTTATTTATATTGTTCTCTTCTTTTTTTGTAATTTCTGTTTTCTTTTTAAATTATGGATATTTCTGTACTCACTTTATATCATGTAAACATATAAGAATCTTTAGGGTCCATTTAAATGCTTTAAAACTAGAAAGCTTAACTATAGATAATGTATATTTTTGTCCAGGCTCTAGCTATGTCCTGGTGTATGCAAATTGTTTTCCTTCCCTAGTCTATATTAAAGCGTTAAAACCAATATGCTTTATTATTGATGATATATACCAGGCTATGTGCTAGGGGACATAATTTATTTTCATCATCAAGTTTTGAAAGTAGAATGCTTTAGAATTTAAATCATACTTTTTGAACAGGCTTTGACAATGAGTAACGAGGCTCGCAAAGAATCAACAGTTGGTGAAATTGTCAACCTGATGTCAGTAGACATGGGACACATTGAGAAAACACTGGGATATTCCTTCTGGTCTTGGCTGTGTGTTGCCTTTTTTGTCATGGGAATCTACTTGCTCTATCAAGTTATTGGTGTTTCTCTTCTGGCTGGTAGGATGTCATGTTCTGAATATTTTTTGGGAGAAATTTTAATTGTAGGTTTTATGAATCAAAATTCAAATAAATGTGTTAAATGTATGAGCCACATAAAAATCATCAGTGGTGTTGATGCAGACCATTTTTCCTTTGGGTGCAACTGACCTTAATGATTTCACAGGACTGGAACATTTGATTGTACAAGTCTTGTAGTTAAGTCAAAATTTAAAAACTAATCCAAATGAAGCTTAAACAGCATTGATTGTTGTATTAGGAGCTCAGTCAATATTTAAAAACTAACCAAAATGTAGCTTTAATAGCATTTATTGTTTTATGAGGAGCTTAAAAATTTGGAGAATTTTTTTCCAGGCCTAGGCTTCATATTTCTAATGTTTGCTGCTAACTTGTGGGTAATGCAAAAAATGAGGAGCTACCATGAGCAGATGATGAGGATTAAGGATGAGAGGATTAAAGTAACAAATGAGGTTTTAAATGGCATCAAGGTAAAGTTCATGACCCAAAGAAAATCCAGTTTTTAGTTAATCAAATTATTGGTATTAAATTAATTAATAATCAGAATTTTCAGAAAGAAATTTTATAAATTTTTAAAATTTAAAGCATTTATTTAAGTTTTTTCCTAACACCAGCCAATGCGTAGTAAAGTCCAGTTTTTAGTTATTCCAGTCGCTAGTTTTAAATTAACTTGCACAATTTTTAGAAAGAAATATTACAAATTATGTTAATTTCAAAGCATTAATTTAAGTTCTTTTTCTAACACCAGGTTATTAAACTATATGGCTGGGAGCCAATGTTTATGAAAAAAATCCTGGATATTCGAGATGATGAGCTGAAAATTTTGAGGAAATACTCCATATTATCTGGTGTTCAAACATTTGCATGGCATGTTTCTATGGTCTGGGTAGGTAATCAATTGGGTGAAATGATAACATTTATGCATACAACCATTTTGAAAACTAAAGCTTAGGTTATAACAGTGCATAGATTTGAATCTCATGCTTATTCTTGTTCCAGCATAATTGTAAAAATGTGACTTCTCTTTTGTCGGAAGATAAAAACCTTACATTATTAATTTTATTGTTGTTACTTTACATATTTATGTTTAACATTGTTTTAAAGTCTAGCTATTTAATGCTGGTGACCTATGTGTTGATCTCTGATAATCACTACCTGGATGCCAGCACTGCATTCATGAGCATCAACTACGGAAATGTTATCAAACTGGCTGTTAATATGTTGCCTATGCTAATGAAGGATGTTGTAAAGGTATGTTAGAATTGTATTGTTTTTGTTCTTTATTTTCTTATCACACTCTCTCATGGCATGGCCTAGAAGTAGAGTGCTGGACTCTATGTTGAATCAATGTTATATTCAGTAGATCGTCCCTTAGCCCACCCAACTCTGATGAGTACCTAACTCATGTTAGGGAAAGGCGGTTGGGCATAAAGCTGACCACACTATCCCTTCATATAATGAGATCACAGAAACAGGTAAACTCTACTTTACTAGCCCAGTGGACAGTATGTTCAAAAAGGAAACTTTACTCTCTTTCTCTCTGTCATTATTTGGGCCCAACCAGCTTGGGTAATGCTCATAAAGCCAGGCACATTGTTGCATCTTCTAAAAATGAGTACCTGACACATCAATATTACCAGTGGCTACACTTCATTGTTTCTGCCGAGCTTAAGCTTTTTGTCACTCCATTACACCATATAGTTAGGATAAAATGAGAAAGATCTTTTACCTTATTAGTTAGCCCAAGTTGTTGTTTAGCCCAAGTTGTTATTTTTTTGTATATTTGTGTTTAGTGCAAGAATTCATTAAAACGGTTAAACAAGTTGATAAACTCAGATGATATAAATATGGTGAACATGATCAGAAACAAACATGACTGTAAGTTTTATATAATTCAACATCAATTTTAATTTATTTTAATTCATGGTAACTAAAATTATAAATTTACATAGTTTACACTTTTGTTCATTCAGTATATAAGAAAAAAAATGCAGGCCTATTTTAATATTTTAATATTCTTTAATTATTTATTGTGCTCTAGTTTTCACTATATAATGCAAAAGTGTACTTTTTATTAATGTTTAGCAATGTCAGTAAGGATTGAAGATGCAGATTTTGCATGGGAAAAATCTGGACCTCAAATTCTTAAAAGGTTATTAAATTTAATTATTTTTATTACTGTTAAATACATTTGAAAATAAGGTACTGTGAAATATTATTTAATGAAGTCAAACCAAATTTTAAAATTTTATTGGCATGTTTGTCATTGTAGAATGTTGTAAAATGTGCACATAAAATATGTTTGAATTGATTATATTTTAAATTTAGTGATATTGAAATTAGTAGTCATGTTATCTCTAATTATACTTTACACTCATATTCACAAAAAAAACATTTAAAGTGTAATTCACCATGTTCGAATGAAAAAAAAAAAATTATAGTACTTGGTAATTTTCTGAGTTCAATCTTGTGTAATTTGATCTAATTTGAATGCTGAAAAAAACTTTATTTTGGTAGGGTTAGTATTAATTTGCAAATTAATCATTCCAATTTGTTAAAAAAGTATTTTTGAATGAATTTAGCATCAATTTGTGTGTCCCGCCTGGACAAATGGTAGCTGTTGTTGGAGCTGTGGGTTCTGGAAAATCTTCACTGCTTTCAGCGATGCTTGGTGAAATGCACAAAATAAATGGCTATTTTAACATAAATGTAAGTTGCACAAAATCTAATAGCCAACATATAAAACCTGATCAAGATGAGTTCTGAATCTTTGATATGAATAAGTCACTAGCAGTTAAAAATGGATTTGATATAGTAATAACAAAAAAAACTAATCTTGTGTTAAAGTAAAAATTTTTGTTAACAATTTTAACCTTTTTGTTAAAATTACAGTCTTCAACAGCTTATGTACCACAACTTGCATGGATCCAGAACAACACACTGAAGGAGAACATCTTATTTGGAAGGAAATATCAATTTGACTTTTATCAACAAACAATCAAAGCATGTGCTCTAGAGCCTGACCTTGACATTTTGCCTGCCAGAGATGGTACAGAAATTGGAGAAAAGGTGGTTACTTGTTTTAAACAGAAATTGGAGAAAAGGTGGTATTTATTTTTAAAAAATTTTAAAGAAAGACTGGCTATTTATTTTTGAAAGAAATTGACAACATATGTAAATAAAAAAAAATAAAACTCATTATATTAGCATACAATTAAAATGATTAATTTTTTTCCCACTATTTAGGGCATAAATTTATCTGGAGGTCAGAAGCAGCGTGTGTCACTGGCCAGGGCGGTGTACAGTCAGGCTGACATCTACTTACTGGATGACCCTTTAAGTGCTGTGGACAGCCATGTTGGCAAACACATCTTTGATCATGTCTTAAGTAACGAAGGGCTGCTTGCTGGTAAGGTAGGAAAGTATGTGTTCATTTGTTTCAATGACTTAAGCAAATGAAGAGACAGTGAATAGTGTGGTCAGCACTATAACCAGTTGCTTTTGTTTCCCTAATGTGAGCCAGGTACCCATCAAAGCTGAGTTGACTCAGTGATGTCCTACAGTCATGAGTCCAAGTTGAGATCCGAACTCGAGACCTTTGGGCTAGCAGTCAAACATTACCGGTCGACCACACTGTCCATTGCCCTTTTTTAATCTTTCAATTTTTAAAGTTTAAATTGTAATGTAATAACAATATGCTACAACAGGTTCCATCTGTGATTAGTTAGTGACTTAGTCAAAAAAAAGTTTTGTAGCTTAGAGGTATAAAATATAAATGACTAAATTATAATTTACAGACAAGAATTTTAGTGACCCATGGGATACACTGGCTGCCCATGGTTGATCACATCATTGTGATGAAAGATGGCACAATTTCTGAGAGTGGAACGTATGAAGAGTTACTCTCTCACAATGGGGCTTTCGCCCAGTTCCTCACACAGTATTTGACCAGAGCTGTGCAAGTAAATCATGTAGATAGCACAACTGATGACCTTTTTGGCAAGTTGTTTTATTTGGTTACTCAGAACTTTTATGAAGAAAAACAAAAGCCTATAAGTTAATTTGTATTAATTAACATAAAATTTTACTTAATCCAAGATTTTAGACAACTTTTGTATATACAGTTTAATAAAGTCACAAAGCATATGTCACTTGTGTGATTAAAATGAATAACAATTTATTTACCATTAGCTATGTTTTTTGACCATGCAATTTTCATTAAGAAAAGTTAGTCTTTAAGTTAAGAAAATTTTGGCTTTAGGTTAAGAAAAGTTATTCTTTTAAGAAGTTGGTCTATAGAAAAGTTAGGCTTTTAAAAATGGGATGTTTGAGCTTAATTTTGAGAATTTGAGTGATTTACACCTTATACTATTTTAGAACAAGGTTTAAAAAATATTGTGTTAAATCAACATTTTTTGTTAGAGCAATATTATATTTAAACAACAAATTTCTTACCAATGAATTGCTTATGGACAATTTAATAATACAATTGGTAATATAATTTAATAAAAAATGTATGCTATAGTGAATTTAAAAGTGTATTTTAATTTTTTATATGGGGCCTATATTCACTATATAAGCTCTCTTTGTTTCAACTTAAGTGTGTTTAAATAATTTGAATTTATATTATTATTGAATATTCTGATATCAATTTAGATGAAACAATCAAAGCTGACATCTTAAAAAGATTAGCATCAGTGGCAAGTGATGCCAGCAACATGTCTGAACAAGCTGAAGAAGATTTAAAGAATTTGGTATCTGTTTACAGCAGCAAGCATTCATTGAATGGAAGTGAGGGGTTGTTGAATAATGAAAAAATTTCAACAAGGTAATGGGACATTTTTTATTAAACAATCTTAATTTGTTTTTAAAGGCAGTATAACTATACTTTCATGAATTTGTGAATCAGGCATATTTAGTTTGTGTTTACTACCATAGTATAAAGTCACACCAAGTCATTAATTTTTATGAACAAACAAATTATGCTGCTTATGGCCTTGACAAATATTGAAAACATGAAACACATAATCTACAAAACAATTAAATTAACAAAATCTGACTGTTTTGATGTTGTGTTTAGTACATTTAAAAAAAAAGAATAGGATGGTTTAGGTTCCAATACTTTATTACTAAATAGGTACTTAAAAAGTAGTATGTTGTTGGTTATATTTGTTTATATAAAAAAAAACGTTTTACATGCTTTCATAATTTAACAATTTTGAAAATATGAAATTCATTTTAATAGTAAAGGTTCATTAGCATTGAAATCAAATGAAAAGCTTGGAGTACAAACTGAAATATTAAAATCTGCTAAGGATAAAGGCAACAAGTCGACAACAGATAGGAGCAGACTGACATCAGATGAAAAAATGCAACAGGGAAAGGTAAGATAGAACAGTTTGACAATGTTTACCTGATTTGTTAAAATTGAAATTAATTTTGTTGAAAGAAACAGTTTCTTATACTTAAACAATCTTGAATTGTTTTGAAACTCAAAACAGTTTTTAAATGCTTCCCTTGATAGGTTTATTTAATTAGCTTAATATCATCATTGCACACCAGGGTTATGTTTAATATGCAAGAAAAGTGAAAAAGTGTTTGTTTGCTTTGAGAACTTTCCAAGCATTTATGTTTTTATAATAAAAGGCTTAAAATATATAAAAATTCTATCGTGCCATGAAATGATTTTTAAACTCTATAGTAAAAACAATAATGTACTTACCTCTACCTTATGGTTTTACTGATAATATCTGCATGAAACAACCAGTGACATTGATCTCACTTTCTAGGTTTGACATCAGAGTGAATTTTCCTTTTATTACTTTTGTTGCATTGCAGGTGAATTGGTCAGTGTATGGTCAGCTAATGAAAAGTATTGGAGTGTACAACTGCATAACATTCCTGACACTTTTCATAATTTACCAAATTATCTACAACTACTCCAATGTCTGGCTAGCCAACTGGACTGATGACGCTGGGCTGAACAATTTTACAATGATGCCAGGGAACAGCACTAATAGAGAAGATAGAAATAATTATTACATTGGGGTCTATGCTGGATTAGCAATAGCAATGAGTAGGAATCTTTGTATTATATGCATTTACTTTTTTTAAAAAGGTATCTGCATATGTAGTTATCTTTCAAAGCACTTTTGTTTTTACTAAATCATTAACTAATCTTGTAAATTTCATTTAGTAAAAAATCATTTTGCCAGTTTTTTGTTTATACATTTGCTCTTGTATCTTAATCATTTAAAAATAATTTTTTAGTTAATTAAAATTTACCCTCAATTTTGAATTGATAAGTTTTCTCTTAAAATCAATTCTGCTGGCTTATCTATATTATATATTCTTACATTTAAAAATAATTTTGTAGTTAATTAAAATTTTGAAGTGTTTAGTTTTCTCTTAAAATCAATTCTCTCGTCTTATCTATATTATATATTCTTACAGCATTTTTTGATGTTGGCTATGCTGTGTTTTTTCAATTGGGACATATCAGAGCATCCAGAAACCTCCACTCTGATTTGCTGTCTGGTATCATGCATTCACCAATGAGCTTCTTTGATACAACTCCCATTGGCCGTATTTTAAATCGCTTTAGCCAGGATATTGACAGCATTGATGATAACATCTTCATTGAAATTGAAACCTGCCTGGACAATTTATTAAGGTGTATTGGAACTATTATTGTTATGAGCTACACAATGCCAATTTTCCTGTCTGTTGTGGTACCCATTGTTATCATTTTAATTTTTATACAGGTAAGGGAAATTACTCTGAATTATTTATAATTACTTTTGTTGGGGTAGAAGAATTTATTATATAGATGATTATTATCAGTATTTATTCATATATATATGAATAGTTAGTATTGAAGATAATAAAACATATAAGGAATTGTTATCACAGATAGAAAAAAAATGTTAATACAATTATTTTATTTCAGCAACTTTACATGCGGACATCCTGCCAGCTACGTCGTATTTCTTCCAACAACAGATCCCCTGTGTACTCACACTTCAGTGAGACTTTGTCTGGGGTCAGTGTCATAAGGGCTTATCAAGCCCAAGACAGGTTCATTGCTGAGTCTCTGGAGAAAATTGACTTGTTTCAGAAAGGGAATATAGCTTCAAAAACTTTAAACAAGTATGTGTCTCCTGTTGCTGATTATGTGTTAACTTGTTAACTAATGTTACTCTTTTTGAGAGTAAGAGACAGTATATATATATATATATATATATATATATATATATATACATACATACATATATAAATAAATAAATATATATATATATATATATATATATATATATATATATATATATATATATATATATATATATATATATATATTTATATATATAATTTATATATATATTATATATACTTTTATATATATGTATATATATATATATATATATATATACGAGCCGACCCACTGCGTATCATACGCCGTTATTTAGTTGTTTTATTTTCTACTTTTGAGTAATTCATAATTTGTGAGTTTGACAGTACCAATGCTGCCACTGAAAATATTTGCTTTAAAACACTAACCCCCCCCCCCCCTTTCCACTAACCCCGACCCTACACCCCCCCCCCCCCCGCCCGTGAAATAGCCTCCTCTTAGTTACCTCCTGTAAGTTTAAAATCGTTTCAAACTAAATTATCTGCCCCTAATAGCCGTCACTAAACCCGGCTCTACGATTTGTAAACATTTAATTTATTGTGACCACAACTCACCAGACCATGTGGGGGTGGGGTGGGGGTGGTAGTGATAGTGATAGAGAGAAAGAGAGGGGACTGTAAGGAGGCGCTTGCAGCTTGTTTTCTAACATCTCCCAGAAGAGAATTATATATATATATATATATATATATATATATATATATATATATATATATATATATATATATATATATATATATATATATATATATATATATATTCTGTTCCCCAAGTTAGTCAGTGAATGCATTAACATGCTTGATGAATATATGACTAGGTGGCTGGAGGCCCGACTCAATATGCTGAACTATGTTGTGATTGTGGCTACAGCCATATTTGCTGTCTACTACAGAGAAGACCTGTCTCCTGGGCTAGTTGGTCTGGCTGTCACATATGCAATCAAAGTAAGCATCAAATCTTTATAAAAGTCTCGTTTTCATTACTTCATTTTTGTTGCTGAAAAAATTTTTTTTTATACATTTTTTGGTGTAACTTCATCTTAAGACAAAAATGAATTTGTAAAAACTGTCACCTACAAACTAAAAAAACCCACTAATCTTGTATTTGTTATTCTGCTCTAATTAGTTGATCAATGTTTTTTATTGCTGTAAGACTATGCATTTATTCCTTACAGTATTGATTTTCATCTTTGTATGGATATCAACATTTGGAACTAAATTTAAATATTAAGAAAAATGTGCTGAACTTTTATAAATGCATTGTTAAAGATTACTGTTACATACAAGGCAATTAAAGTACTGGATGATTTAGCCTGCTATACATAGTGCAAAATGTTTTGTACATTGTTATTCATCCAGTATAGCAGAGGATCGGGAAATAAAATGTTGTTTAACTACAGGTATCTAGTGATATGAATGTTCTTACAATGGTTTTTGGGGACCTTGAGGGCCATGTTGTTTCTGTGGAGAGAATAGATGAGTATTCATCCCTTCCAAGTGAGGTGTGGTCAACATTTATTTTTGTTTAACTTATATGTATATATATATATATATATATATATATATATATATATATATATATATATATATATATATATATATATATATATATATATATATAAAGGAACTAGACTTATTAAGATTAGTATTTAAGAAGAATTTGTATAATTTATCGAAAATACATCAAGTTTGCTTAAACTTTTACCCAGTTTCATAAAAGTATTTTTTTCCCTTTACTTTACCCCCTACTCCAATACTTTACAAGTCTGATTTCTGCAAAATAAGATGATATAAAATTTTAACAGAAACCATGGGACAATCAAGAGAAGACTGCGGAAATTGATTGGCCATCCAGTGGAAAAATTCAGTTTGTAAACTACAGCACCCAGTACAGAGATGAGCTTGATTTGGTCCTCAATGATGTGAATGTTACATTTCAAGGTGGAGAGAAGGTGAACTCATTAGATGATAGTCTAAATAATTAAAACTTCAAGCTAAAGTATCTTGTGTGGATAAAGAATTAGCTATTATGAATGGATAAGGAATTAGTTGGTATGAACTTATAAAAGCACTTGTACAAGCAGTTGTGTTCTTCAATATTTTGTGTAAATAAAATTAACGCTTGATGTAAATCACAAAAAACATCATTTGTAAAATTATTTGTAGCAATTTTTTGCATTAATATAAAAAATAGTCTTATCTGTTATTTTTAACATAAGAAAGCAAACCTAGGTATAAAGATAGCAATTATTTTTTAATTAAGATAGCAATTATTTTTAAATTAAAGATAGAAATTATTTTTTAGTCAAAGATTGAAATTATTTTTTAATTTAAGATAGGAGTTGTAGGTAGAACAGGGGCTGGGAAATCATCAATGGTGCTGTCCCTGTTTCGTCTCATTGAAGCTACTTCAGGACAAATAATAATAGATGGAGTGGACATTGCCAATATTGGACTTCACACACTACGTAGACAGCTGACCATTTTGCCTCAGGTTCAGTAAGCTTTTATCTCTATGAATAAAATTGTTACATTTTTGTGATAGCTAATGCTGCAAACATACTGTTTGTTTGATTCACAACAAAGACTTATTAATGTTCATGAATATTATTTTAATCCCTTATTTTTCTAAGAATTGTGGCTGCATGCAGATTAACAAAACTATTATAGATTTAGTTTTTGTATAAAAATCTTTTAGACAAATTACAGCACTGGAAAAAATATATATTCCCCTGCTTTTATAAATAAATAAACATTCACTATAGCCAAATGTTGTATTTTAAAGCCAAGATTATGCTTCATATTTCTCAATTATTGATATTTATACATTTTAATTGTAATATGGTTTCCTTCCATTAAAAAAATAATTAGGATCCAGTTTTGTTTGCTGGCTCTTTACGAATGAACCTTGACCCTTTTAATGAAAATTCTGATGCTGAGATCTGGAAAGCTTTGGAACATTCCCATCTAAAATGTTTTGTTGAAGAACTACCTAGTAAGCTGGAACATAATGTTGGGGAGGGAGGACATAGCTTGAGGTAATCTTTCTTACTAAAATAATCAGTGATACTGTTTAGATTAAACATAAAATTGTTATTTTTTCTCCAATTTCTGACAATAAAATAATATTGGGATGAACAATACATCTTAAATTACAAATTTTAAAAAATATTTTAAAAACTATCAAAAAGTTGTTATAAAATTTCTAATAAAATAACTCTAAACTGAATCCTCATAGCATGGGTCAGCGCCAGCTTATCTGTCTAGCAAGAACTCTTCTGAGAAAATCCAAGATTTTTATTTTGGATGAAGCCACAGCATCTGTTGACATGGAAACAGATGATTTAATCCAGAAAAGTATCAGGGAAAGCTTCAAGGATTGCACAGTGATTACAATAGCCCATAGGCTAAACACAGTCATGGACTATGACAGGTGATCTTAGTTCCATTTTATTTATTAGCAACATTATTTCAGCTTGTTGTTTAAAAGTTTAAAGATTGCAACAAGAATAAAAATAATTCAGAATTCAATTATAAAATTTATTTTTCTTATAATTTTATTAAATTAAATTGATTCTGTTTAATTTGTGTTTTTAGTATTTTTTTAAATTATAGTAAAAAATGTAATAGAAACTTTTATTCAGTCCAAGATCAAGAAAATATATTAAAATATAAAAGTTAACAAACTGTTTTTTGACATGTATTTACAGGATTCTAGTGCTTGATAATGGGCAGATAGTAGAATTTGATACACCTAAAAATCTGTTAGAAAGGCAAGATTCAATGTTTTATTCTCTGGCTTCACAAGCTGGGCTTGTATAAAAAAAAGAACAAAGGTTGGAACTCTTCCTTTTACTTAAAAGTTTTGATTTATATATAATTTACAAAGATTACAGCTACCGTTTATTTTTTATGTCAAAGTTTTTGCTCTTTGAAAAAATGTTTTAATTTGTATATGATTACAGCTTTTCAATGTGTACTATTTATGTATTTATTTTTGTCAAAATGTACTCTATTATATATTTTTAAAAATTTGAGTTTATAGTTTTTCAACATTACAATTTTTTTATTGTCTACTATTTTTTTTATATCAAAATATATGTTACTTTAAAAAAATGTATTAATTTATATATGATTTACACAGATTACATCTTTTCACAGTGTACTATTTATGTTTTTTTTTTTTCAAAATGTATTCTACTTAAAAAAAAACATATTAAAATGTATTTATAGTTAACAAAGTTTACAGCTTTTCATTGTCTACTATTTTTTTTTATGTCAAAGTGTATGCTACATTAAAAAAGATTGTATACTCAGTAGGCTTATGTGGATCCCCGAAAATAGTTCTATTTTATTCCTCGTACATGTTGTATCAGTAGAAGAACTGTTTAAAATACTGTACTATTCCTTAAATAATTCATATTAAATAAGAAATTAAGGCTTATGTTGAGGGTCATCCATCATGTTTTATTTTAAAATATTTAATGTATTCAAGATAGCAGCTATTGTAAATTGATTTTATGCTCACATTGCAATTATCTTAAATTAATCATATTTCATTACATTAAATTTTAGTAATATATGAATATAAGAGTAGACCTATTTTTTATGTATACAGCTTTGAAATGTAATTTAATTTCAATTTATTTTACTTTTTTTCTCAAGTGTAGCAAATTATTTTAAAATATGGATTAATAATACAAGCTACAGATTTCACTTAACAGTTACAAACTGTGTACTCGCTAGTCACATTATTAGCAGATTTAACAGATGTCTTGTAAGTTGATTCAAACACTGACAAACATGTTATAGACATGTTATAGAAATGTTATTTATTTTTACTGTATGCAATAAACTGGCTCTGCTATTTTATTAGTGCTTTTATTCACACAAAAAGATCAGTATTTATCAATATCATTTTTTTTTTATAAAAATTGCCCAGATGCTTTCAAAATGTAAAAATTGATTTATAAAATGCTTGCATATTCAATGTTACTCATATCTGACAGAATCTACAAGCAAACTTCATGTGAATATTGATTTAACAATGTTTTTACAAAATCATTAATGAGATTAAACTGATTATGAACTTTTTGGAGTTTTCAAAAATATTTTACCAGCTTTGACTTAGGTCACAATGTTTGTTTTTTGTGCTTAAATCTTGTAAGTCAAATTCAACCAATTTCTCATTTATCTCTTTCTAATTTCATATTTCTGTTCATTTCTGATAAAAATGCATGCATATATAGTTTTTACTTTAGATATAGTCATTGCTAAACGCAAAAAAAAGGAAATGAGTGGTGATATTTGTAAAATTTAAATATCAACTTGCTACTATATTTTAAAATTCTTAAACATGCTATTGAAAATAAGAAGAATAACATAAATTTTTACCATAGCAAAAGCTTTTGCCCTTAAAAATATATTTTAATGACCACGACCAATGTATAAAAGTTGTTTTCTACTTGTTTCAACATAACTTTAATTGAACAATGGTACATATCCTTGTCTATGTTATCAAAGTTGGGCAAACACTAGGATGGTTACATAGAGGAAGGGATCTCCAGATTCAGCTCAAATTTCCATCCAAAAGAACTCAGGCTAGCAATAATTAGTTGTTTTTTTACTGTTGTATAAAAGAATTGCAGAAAGATTCTTCCTATATTAGAATACTTTAATTCTTGTAGACATTAGCAACTGGGAAAAATAATCTGCTAATGCAGACCTGCTATAGATCTATGCACTACACAGATCTACCAAAACAAACCTAGGCAAGATATTTCCTATTGTTCTTATCATTCATTGAACTAAAATATTATTGGGCATTTTTATATGTATTTTATGAAATTTTAAAGCTTAGAACATACTGTAAGAATATTTGCATAGTTTTATAAGAACAAAGAATACAACGAAAATATTTATTAATTTTATAAAATTTATTATATTTAAAGGAAATTTCAATATAAAATACTGAATTTAAATTGTCATAAGTTTATTTCTTGCATTTTTTTTTACATTGTGTGACAGTAATGCACTGCCAGTAATCATTTTAAAAGGCTGCATGTAATGTAAAATAATGCTATTCAACAATAAAATGACATTAACGTAAACAACTTGTAGGCTAGAATTTAAAGGTATTTTACAAATATGAACAAGGGTTACTATTGTAGGCATTTGAATAATAAAATTTAAAGCTATTTATTCATGTAAAGTTGCATTTCAATAAGCATTTCACTCATTTTTAGAAAAAAGGACTTTAAATCAGAAACTTGTTAAAAAAGCTTGTTTCATAATTTTTTTTTTATAGAAACAATTTATCTATAACATTGCTTTTATTTTATTTTGTTCAGCTTATAGAACAAACACTTTTACAAAACATTCCAACATATAGTTCTTTCATCAAAGCAATGCTTTACAATACATTAAAAAATGTAATACATATTGCAGTTGATTATATAATTACATACATGTAATTGCATAAATGATAATATAGTGAATGTCTAGTAAGTTTACATGAAAATATCACAAGTTGCTTTGTCAGTAACAGTTATACATAAAATATTTTAAATAATAATAGTTACAAGTCATCACAGCTTATCTAACGTACATACAAATACAGAAACTTTCATTTTAATATCCAACATATATATTTACTCAGTGTATATTATTCATTCTCCAGTCATTTGTTTTCATATAATATTAAATCCTCATACACAAAAATGTATTTAATTAAAATATAAAAAATAAATACTTTATCTTTATCACAGTCATTTTAATTCTTAATTAAATAATTAAATTTAGTGTCAGAAAAAATAAACATTTTAAAATAATTGCCAGTTATCACAGTTTTAAAATGTATAAAGTTAGCATGAGGAAAAAAATCTTAGAAGCTAAGAAATTGTATAGTTTATTTTTCTGATAAAATAAAAAGGCTAATATATTTGTTGTAAAAAAGGATATTTTGTATAATCACTTCTAGTTTAAAAAAATTAATGATATAATGGACTTTGAAATATAAAATATTCTTGCTATAGTATTTGAAAACAAATCCTTAATTAATATAAATTTCAAGATTTCACGTATGTTACATATGTTTTATTAAAAGTCACTTTTTAACACAAAAAGAAGTAAGCCTATTTTAGATTTTTAAAAATCAGATGTAAAATTTGTATCAATAAAACTTTGAGACATAGGATGAATTATCTTGTAAATTAAATCTCACAATCTAGTTAACTTTTACGTGCTGTGCCCCATACATCAATAATTTTTAGTAAAGTTTTTCTGTAGTCTCCACTGGTTTCACTCTCCACTTCAGTTTTCAAAAGATGTCCATACTGTTCCTGGTACTTGGTAACTATGTCTGGTAAGTCCACCTGTGTGACAGGTAGCAAAAATAAAATTAACCATTAAAGTACAAAACAATTTTCTGCGTTTTTGTCATTTTAAAAATATGTAATTTAAATATTGTATAAAACTGCATTTGTTATATAAGTAAATTAAAGTAAAAATAGTTTCTGCAATTTTGTCATTTTAAAAATATTTTAATAAATCTATAAGATTTTTTTTAATGTAAGTCTGACATAAGATTTACAGTTCAGTGCATCTTTATGCAATACTAAATCTCAAATATTTATTTACATATTTATGTAAACATAAAATTCCTTACTACATAAAAGAACCCTGCACCCCCTACCCCAGTACATCTTTATGCAATACTAAATCTCAAATATTTATTTACATATTTATGTAAACATAAAATTCCTTACTACATAAAAGAACCCTGCAACCCCTACCCCAGTACACATAATTTAATTTTTTCCTTATTCAGTAAAACTATCTTTAACAGAAAATTTATTCCAAACAAAAATAAATCAATTATTTCATGACCTTCTAAGCTGAATCATCACATTTCCAACTCCATTTTACTTTATATTCAAACTTTATAAATATGTATTTCTGACGTATATATTTAATATGTTCTTTTTTAGTAATGTCTTTAAAAATTAGTTTGTTACTAACAGCCAATGTTTAAAAAAAGTTACCATGCCTACTATTGTCGCTGTTATGAAAAAAGTTTTGTAATGGTTATTATGATTATTATTGACCATTTAAAAAACCAGCATAACTACTTTACCTCCGATCTTGAAACCAGTATCCTGATCAGTTGTTTCTCATTGGTCCCCAAGCCTTTCATGGAGTCCTTGACCCTCTCAGTGAAGAAATTTGTTTGACTTTGCAGAGCTTTCACTGAGTCCCAAGAGAAACAAAATTATTCTTAAAATCTCTAAATTGATACATTTTATTGCAATTCTTTTTCTATAAAAATATAAATTTTTTAAAAACATTGTTTAAATATTTTTTTAGATAATTAATGACATTTCTACTGAGAAATTTGTCAAAGCATAGTAATCTATACCCTACAGAAGAAAATATGGACTTGCTGTATCATTAACTCCCCTGATTATTCTCTAAAGTAAAACACATAAAGTAGTTGAGTTTAGACAGAAGGGAATTATTTTGAAAAATTCTGACCTATAGCAATGTATGCATCTTCTGTATCACCATGGCTTGCCTTCTTTATAGAGTCCACCATGTCATCATTGTAGAGCTGTAAATAATAATACAAAAATAAAATAATTTTTTTCTTCTTCATAAATGTGAGGAATTTTTTCCCTAGCATCATAAATGTTTGTCTATTTTTTAAAATATAAGTTTAATTTTAGAATAAAGATACACATTTTATTCCTTATATATATATATATTTATTTATTTTTAAAGTTTTTAAAATTAGTTTCAGTTTCCATCTAAAGTGAAACAATGTTTATACTATTTAAAAAAACAGCTATGGTCTGATACAATTTTTTTTTAAATGACAAAATTGCAAAAACTAGTTAGTGATTCAATGGTTGATTTTATTTTACATATTGTTTCCTTCCCATTAGAAGATTTAACATATCAGAAATTTTTAAAAACCCACACAGACCTACTAGACAAGACCTAAAGTGTCAATGTGTTTACCTTCTTGTGGGCCTCAGCTGTAGCAAGAACCTGGGCTTTACTGTTGGCAACAAGAATCTTCCTCAGTGTCTCAGCTGTGGGTTTCTAGAGAGAAATATTTCATACATGTAATCAGAGTATAGTATGCTATGTGAAGACTATTTTATTTTCATGTTACCAGACTTTAGTCTGCTATTTGAGGACTATTTTATGGTACAGCTTGCTAGCAAGAAATATTTCACACATGTTTTTGTTGTGTAAGTATAATGTGCTACATGAGAACTATTGCATTGCATACGTTGAGTAGCCTACAGCCTTCTGTTTATATATTGAAACCTGTAAGATGTTATTTGTAAGGGAATGTATAAAGGGCTACAGCAGATTTGGATGTGTAGCTGATGTGTTTCTGATAATTTAGGTCCGATGTTGGTTGTTGGAGTATATATGTAGGATGTTGTGAGTGTGTTGGATGTCAGAGTATATCTGTTGAATGTTAAGTAAGTGTTGAAATTTGGAGTATATTTGTAGGATGATGTGTATGAGGTAGATTTTGGGTAGTTGCTGGATAATTAATATTTGTGTGTGTGTTGGAGTATACTTGTAGAATGTTGTGTGTGTGTGTTGGATGTTGAAGTATACTTGTAGAATGTTGTGTGTGTGTTGGATGTTGGAGTATACTTGTAGAATGTTGGATAAGTATTGGACATTTGAGTGTATCTGTATTATAATGTGTTGTGTTAGAAGTTGGGTGTTTGTTGAATGATTGATATTTGTTAAATGTTGCATATGTGTTGGATGTTGCGTTCTAAAATTAAAGGTGTGTACCTCATGCACAAGCTTGGCATCTTCATCAGCCTTGTTTTTGTTGACCACTGGACTCTGCTCTCTTTGACCACTGACCAGCTGTAGCAGCAGCTCCCTGAAGTCTCCGCTGGTGTCCATGACAATCTCCAGTTCCAAATCTTTTTTGTAGGCTGTAAACACAATAAAAAAAACAACTCTAGAACCATTACAACAGAAAATCGTTCATTACAAGATTGTTGTCAGAACAAGCAATACAAATATAACTAGAGAATTATTTTAAAATTTTGCTTGAAGTTAAGGTGATACATTTTAAATACTAAATTATTTCTATTTGTTTATTCTAAGATGGCCATGTAAGGCCTACAGTAAAAATACCATTTGTTTGGATATTTCAAACGAACTAAAAATAACAATCCTGTAATTCTCTGACACCACGTTTACACTTGCAACATGTATACTATAGAGGTCTAGAAAAAAAAAGCTTACTTTTATGAGTTTTTTCAAGACATGTATAGCACACATGTCACAAGTGTAAACACGACGTTACAGTTTAATTTTAGTTGAAATATTTAATGTTTGCAAAAACTACTACATTCTTAAAGTTTCACAATATTAAAAAAAAATGAAATTAAAAAAACAAACAATTTTGAAGCTTTATACTTTAAGGAAAATAAAACAACCTTTAAAAAAACCCTGAAATTTTACTTTCACTACTGTATTATGGATATACATTTTACTTTTATTTTAGACTATGAAAAAAATTCATTCTTTATTACCTTGCTTGTAGACCTCTTTGATTGCTGCCATCTCTTCATTATTCTTAGAGCAGATGATGCCAATGAGAGTGGTCTTGTCTGTCTTCAGGCCCTTCATGGCTTCATGCAGGCAGTAGGCATCATATTCAACTGGTGACATCATCATTGCTATGATAGTGTCCTCAAAATCACCTGATAACTCAGATCTCAGATCTTTCATCAGATCCTGGGAAACAAAGAGAATATATTGAAAGAGAAAGTAGCTTTTATTGCTAAATAACATAATAAATACTCACCTGTAAAACTTCATCAAAGTAATAAATAAATATAACAAAATGTTAACAAATGAAGTAAAACAATTAAAATTTTAACAAGTGCATTTAATAGTTTAACTGTATGAGGTTTAAAAAACAATCTAAGCCACAATTCAGTAATTATCAAAGTAATAAATAAATATAACAAAATGTTAACAAATGAAGTAAAACAATTAAAATTTTAACATGTGCATTTAATAGTTTAACTGTATGAGGTTTAAAAAACAATCTAAGCCACAATTCAGCTTCACTTGATTATTTATTTATAGCATATGTATACTGTGGTACAAGGGAAAGTTAACGTGGTCTGATTTTACTTTTACATAGCAGATTAAAGAGAGTTAGACTGACAAGTCAGGTGAATGTCCCTGAGTCCACCCAGCTCTGATAGGTACCTAACCTACATTAGGGTAAAAAAGCAGCTGGGCATAGTGCTAACCACACTATACCTTCATATGCCGAGGTCTCTGAAGCAGAGGAACTCTACTTCATCTGCCCCATGTGTCGTCAGCGCGAATGAAGAAAGATGATAGCAAATTTAAAAAGCACACCAATCAGAGAGAAAAAAAATGTATACATCTAAATCTAGTTGTGAACTGAATGCAGCTTGCATTTGTCTTTATTAAACCAGCTTACAACCAACCAGCTACCAACCTGTTTATAAAGCTCCTCGTACCGGCTCTTCAACTTCTGTCTGTCTGCGTTTGAGTTTCTAGTGACCACCTCAATAACCGTGTCCTCATCTGTGCCCACTCGGTGCATGGCTTTGTACAGTTTCTTGGAATCCTCTTCTTCCTCCTTCTCAGATGTGTCCTCTATCTCGCCCACCTTGTCGATTATCTTCAGCAATGTTTTCTGGTAGTCGCCACTAGTTTCGCTTTCCACATCTTGACGCAGGGGGTGCTCAGTGAGTCTACGGTATTTCCCCTTGATGGCTGGGAGATCCACCTGATCAAGGGAGGCAAGAATAGTGATATGTTAACCAGGGAGACAATCATTTAATAAACAGGGAGGATAAGCAAGGATTAAACAGGGGAGATAAGCAATCAATATTCAGGAAAGATAATCTAGAATTAAACAAAGGAGAAATGTAAAAATAAACAAGGGATATAAGTAAATGAGATAAGAGAAGCAGCAAGCTAACAAAAAAAAACAAGAAAAGATATGCATTAACAGGGGAGATAAAATAAGCAATAAGACAGCACACTGAGAAACAGAATCAAGAGAACAAAATTAAAGAAAACATCACTCGATTTGTCAATTATAAAAAATTTCCAGCTGGCAGTGTAATACATGTTAAAGTGGCACAAAAACCAAGCTAATATTCCATGATTTAGTGACTGTAAAGCCCCAGCTAATATCCCATGATTTAGTGACTGTAAAGCCCAGCTAATATCCCATGATTTAGTGACTGTAAAGCCCCAGCTAATATCCCATGATTTAGTGACTGTAAAGCCCCAGCTAATATCCCATGATTTAGTGACTGTAAAGCCCCAGCTAATATCCCATGATTTAGTGACGGTAAAGCCCTAATCATATTCCATGATTTAGTGGCCATAAAGCCCAGCTAATATCCCATGATTTAGTGACTGTAAAGCCCCACTCATATTCCATGATTTAGTGACTGTAAAGCCCCAGCTAATATCCCATGATTTAGTGACTGTAAAGCCCAGCTAATATCCCATGATTTAGTGACTGTAAAGCCCCAGCTAATATCCCATGATTTAGTGACGGTAAAGCCCTAATCATATTCCATGATTTAGTGGCCATAAAGCCCAGCTAATATCCCATGATTTAGTGACTGTAAAGCCCCACTCATATTCCATGATTTAGTGGCCATAAAACCCAGCTAATATCCCATGATTTAGTGACTGTAAAGCCCCACTCATATTCCATGATTTAGTGGCCATAAAACCCAGCTAATATCCCATGATTTAGTGACTGTAAAGCCCCAGCTAATACCCCATGATTTAGTGACTATAAAGCCCCAGCTAATACCCCATGATTTAGTGACTATAAAGCCCCAGCTAATATCCCATGATTTAGTGACCATAAAACCCAGCTAATATCCCATGATTTAGTGACTGTAAGGGGTCGGCGTGGTCAAGTCGGTAAAGCTCATGGTTGCTAAACCGAAAAGTCTCGAGTTCGAACCCTCGGGCAGATGAGGCTCGTTAGCTGGGGACAGCCACTCTTCTAGGAGGGACAACTCCAAAATTAAAACAACTGCTGCCTTGTAGTTTGTTCTTGGTTGGACAAAGGCTATGGAAGCAAATCCAAAAAGAAAAGCAGGCTGAAATCGGAGTCAATGGCCTCAATGGCGCATAACCAGTTGACACGTAACGCTTAATTGTGTTGGAGGCGTGGTCGAGTCGGCAAAAAGCTCATGGTTGATAAATTCGAACAAAGTCTCGAGTTCAAACCCACTGGCAGATAAATCTCGATCCCCTTCAACACTAATAATTAAGAACGAAGAAGAAGAAGAAGAAGTGACTGTAAAGCCCAGCTAATATCCCATGATTTAGTGACTGTAAAGCCCCAGCTAATATCCCATGATTTAGTGACTGTAAAGCCCCACTCATATTCCATGATTTAGTGGCCATAAAACCCAGCTAATACCCCATGATTTAGTGACTGTAAAGCCCCAGCTAATACCCCATGATTTAGTGGCCATAAAACCCAGCTAATACCCCATGATTTAGTGACTATAAAGCCCCACTCATATTCCATGATTTAGTGGCCATAAAACCCAGCTAATACCCCATGATTTAGTGACTATGAAGCCCCACTCATATTCCATGATTTAGTGGCCATAAAGCCCAGCTAATATCCCATGATTTAGTGACTGTAAAGCCCCACTCATATTCCATGATTTAGTGGCCATAAAACCCAGCTAATACCCCATGATTTAGTGACTGTAAAGCCCCACTCATATTCCATGATTTAGTGGCCATAAAACCCAGCTAATACCCCATGATTTAGTGACTGTAAAGCCCCACTCATATTCCATGATTTAGTGGCCATAAAACCCAGCTAATACTCCATGATTTAGTGACTGTAAAGCCCAGCTAATATCCCATGATTTAGTGACTGTAAAGCCCCAGCTAATATCCCATGATTTAGTGACTGTAAAGCCCCAGCTAATATCCCATGATTTAGTGGCCATAAAGCCCAGCTAATATTCCATGACTTACCTCCGACCTGGACACCAGTAGCCAGATCAATTGAGTGTCCTTTGTGCCAAGTCCCTTCATTGCATCTTTCAATCTCTCAGCGTAGTAGCCTGATTGGTTGACCATGGCCTTAACTAGAAAGCACAACAAGCTACATGCAGGTATTATTGTCAAGCACAAAAAACACTTTTACACTAAAAAAATTTAATAAAATTAGTGTGATGTATAAGCTTAATAAACAGTTATTGATAATTATTGACAGTTTCATATTAGATTTCTCACCTATGGCCAAATAGGCTTTTTCTGTGTCACCTGAACTTGCTTTTTCAATGGACTCTGTGATATTTTCTTTGTACAACTGGCAAAGATAATATATTCATTAGGTCTACATAAAGATATCAATATAAAACATTCCAACAGATTTTAGCCTTGAGTTGATTAGAAAAAAGGTTTTTTGTATTGTTTTGATGCAGTCAAGTATGGGAGGGCTAAGGATGGCAGAGAATAAATTGCTAAAATGTTTAGTTCTTTGGCTTGAACCCATAGCACCATATTGACCATCATGGTACAGCATGGCCTAGCAGAAGAGAGCTAGAATGCTAACCCAAAATTTTTCAGTCCAAAACTGGGTTCAGATCAGTAGAATGTCCATGAGTCCACCCAGCTGTGATTGGTACCTAACTCATGTTAGGAAAAAAGGGCGGTTGGGCATATTTTTGACCACACTAACCCTTCATATGCCAAGGTCTCAGAAGCAGATGAACTTCATCTGCCCTATGTGTCTTGGGCACAAATGGAAAAAAATGGATATTGACCATCGTGTTTGAAAGTGTATTTAAAATAAAATTCAAGTCTAGATTTAAGGTGCCTGAAACTAAGTAATAAACTAAACTATCACAGCTATAGACTCATGAAAAAAAAAACGTGTTGTATCATCCAATACATACTGTTTTATGGGCAGCTGCAGTAGCTACTATCTGCTCTGGGCTATTCTTGATGAAGATTTTCTTCAAATTGTCCACTGAGGGTTTCTGTGTAATAATATAATGTAGAATTGATATAGATCCTCCTTTAAATATTTTTTTATTGTAATGAAGTTTAAAGAAATTAAATAGATAATATTTAAAACATGAAAAAACCTACACATTCTTCCTGGCTATCAATCAAAGTTAATAAAAAATGTCAATGTACAGCATTAGATATAGCCTTACAGTGGCTGAAATCCTCAAACATGTAACAGGACTTAGTGGAAAGAATGAGTATTGCAAAAAAAAAAAAATGTAAATATACACACAAAAAATAGAAGAGAATGAATGTGTTGCTGACATTATTAAAACAACAGATCTCCATGAATGAGCTACATATGCTAGAAGAGACAGAGAATACAGCTGTGATGAATACCATCTCAATACCTCATGCAGAGCTTTAGCATCCTCCTCTGCCTTTTTATCATTTTTGGCACCTTTCTCCCTCTTGCCTGCAAGAAGCTGCAGCAGAAGTTCCTTCAGGTCACCTTTGGCCTCTTTCTTGACCTCACCCTCCAGATCTTTTTTGTAATCTGACATAAAGTGAATCTTCTTAACATATTGTGCATATTTCATAATGTTTAGAAGGTAAGTATAGCTTTAAAAAAAATCAAACAAAGCAACTGAGAATGCATAGTTCCTCTCCCCCCCCCCCCCCCCTTTGTAGCAGTACAAAGAATTAATAACTAAGATGGTACCACTAAATCTAAGAGTTAGTAAAATAAAAAAAATTCCGTAAATCTTACTGTTTTTAAACTCTTTCTTGATCTCCTCCAGCTCAGCAGCTGACTTGGTGCATATGATGTCAATCAGCACTGCCTCATCACAGCCCATTCCTTGCATGGCCTTGTTCAGGGAATGTGCATCCAAATCTGCTGGTGGCATCATCAGTGCTTGTATTGTTTCTTTAAAATCTCCACTCAGCTCAGAATCCAAATCTTTAACCAAATCCTAAAGATCAGGCAAAAACATTTAAAATACATTTTAAACATCACATTTGTTTAATTAAAGTACAATTTAAAAAATAAAAACTTTATCTTACATTCACATAGAAAAACAAAACAAAATGTTAAAAGCAGAAACTTTAAAGCCGCACAGTTACAGCAGTAAAGAATTAATCTTACTTTTTTATACAGCTCATCATATCTCTTCTTCAACACTTGTCTCTCAGCATTAGAATTTCTCACAATGACCTCAATGATGATGTCTTCCTTTGTCCCCAATCCTTTCATGGCTTTATGCAGCTTCACTGCATCTTCATCATTTTCTTTTATCTCTGTGTCTTCTTCCTCTTTCTTCTTTTCTTCTTTGGCCTTTACTGGCTCTTCTTCATCTTTGCACTCTGTTTCTCCAACTTTATCAATGATGGCCAGAAGAGTTTTTCTGTAGTCACCACTTGTTTCACTCTCAACATCTTTCCTGAGCGGATGCTCATACACTTTGTGGTATTTTCCTTTAATGACTGGCAAGTCGACCTACCAACATACATAATATTAAACCAGAATGAATGCTGTTGTGATTATTTGTATTAAAACTCATGGTTAAGTTGTGTATTAAATTTATGGCAACTAGTCCTTCATTGCAAGTTAGGTCAAGTAAGGTTTAAGGTAACCATAACATCACTGCAGTGCAGGGTTAGACTGAATGTTAGGCTTATGGTAAGAATAACTAATAGCATTCTACTTATAGTGATATCAGAGGTGTAGTGACCCTTCCCAGCGCCCAGGGACAAACTTTCAATTTGGCGCCGCCCTCAGGAGCAAATTTTTAATTTGCACCCCCACCCCCTCAAACTTTCGATATGCACCCCCCTTCAAACTTTTGATTTGCACCCCCCTCAAACTTTTGATTTGCACTCCCTGCCCCCTCAAACTTTTGATTGGCACCCCCCTCAAACTATTTATAATTTGTTTTTCCAACCCATTTTGGCGCCCCCTTAGGTCGGCGCCGGGGACATATGTACCCCCCCCCCCCCCCCCCCGCCCCCTCCCTCACTACGCCTCTGAGTGATTATCAAATCCTACCAATCTGCGTTGAGTATTTCAACTTAGTAAAAAAAAAGTTCAGTGATATTATTTATTTACTATAAAACTTGTTTGGAAATTGATGTGAAATAAAGCTAGAGCCATTTTACAATAGGATAGGAGCTGACAAGTTTGAAGGTTGAGGTGAATGGAAAGTTAGAGAAAAATGATCAACTTTTCATGAAACTAACCTCAGATCTTGACACAAGTAGATAAGTCAGCTGAGTCTCTTTGGTTCCAAATCCCTTCATTGATGAATTAAGTCTTTCACTGTAGAATCCCACTTCATTTTGTTGGGCTCTTACTATGAATTTGAATAATTTGAAGAGTTAACCCATGAATATATTCATTCTCAATAGTTAATAACGCTAGAAGTAATCTCTTTACAATTTATCTTACTATGAATTTGAATAATTTGAAGAGTTAACCCATGAATATATTCATTCTCAATAGTTAATAATGCTAGAAGTAATCTCTTTACAACTTATCTTACTATGAATTTGAATAATTTGAAGAGTTACCCCATGAATATATTCATTCTCAATAGTTAATAACGCTAGAAGTAATCTCTTTACAATTTATCTTACTATGAATTTGAATAATTTGAAGAGTTACCCCATGAATATATTCATTCTCAATAGTTAATAACGCTAGAAGTAATCTCTTTACAATTTATCTTACTATGAATTTGAATAATTTGAAGAGTTACCCCTTGAATATATTCATTCTCAATAGTTAATAATGCCAGAAGTAATCTCTTTACAATTTATCTTACTATGAATTTGAATAATTTGAAGAGTTACCCCTTGAATATATTCATTCTCAATAGTTAATAATGCTAGAAGTAATCTCTTTACGATTTAAGACTAACAGCTAAATTAAAATATTTGAATTTACATATAAAAATAAATGTACACATACAAATTTTCATTTAACAACTAACACAGAACTGAATGTTTTATGTGTCCATTCAAATAGGTTACTGTCATTGTAATGTTGTCCATAAAGCTATAAAACACAAGTCTACGTACTTAATGCCAGATAAGCCTCCCCAGCATCCCCTGAACTTGCCTTCTTGATGGATTCACTTATGTCTTCATTAAATAACTAGAAAATAAAAAAATAAAACTAATATTTTTTTCAAAACAAATAAATATGATTTCTGGAATATATTTCTTTGATACAACACTTTTAAAAAGTTTAACTGGAATAATGGTGAACAATTAAAGAATAAATGATAAATTTTTTTCATAAAAACGTTTTAATAACAAGCTTTTATGTACTAATGCACTAAAAAGTAGAAAATAAATTACAGACTAGTATTTAAATAACTATAAAGAAAAACGTGGGTCACTTTAGTATCTATTGGATAATTTTACTAATGTTTAGGAAGAGACCCACGTTTTTCTTTATAGTTATTTAAATACTAGTCTATAATTTATTTTCTACTTTTTAGTGCATTAGTACATAAAAGCTTGTTATTAAAACGTTTTTTATGAAATTTTTTTTAGTACTTTACATGTTTTTATTTACAATAGAGTTTCATGACTAAAAACCATTGCGCGCCTATTGAACGAGATGACGTGCTATTGAAGGTGATGACGCGTGTGGTGTGGTTGAATAGAAATGCCTACTAATTCAGTCCAAATTTTAATTAATTCATAAATAATTAATTAGGCGACCAATTAAGTCAAATTTAATGTCATGATGCATTGTCTTCTTGTCTTGACCCACGTTCCAAATTCCAACCGTATCTGTCTAATAGAAGTGTCTGCAATTTCGCACCGGCGTTTCGATCTAGACTGACGACTGACAACAGAGGAAGTGAGTTAAATAAAAGCTTGTAAAAAGAGTCATTTAAAAAACTTACTTGTCTGTGGGCATCAGCAACAGCTCGCAGCTGAGAGGAGCTGTTCTTTGAAAAAATTTCTTTCACTACAGCAGCTGTTTTTTGCTAGATGAGAATATAGGATAGCAAATGTAGAGAGGCATGTATTTAAAAATAATAAAATCAGAAATATCAGCATAAAAAAAGATTGATTCATATTACATTTCCAAAGCATAGGTTTATAATTTTAACAATAGTTAAAGAACTTAGAGAAAAATGAATGGGTTATGTATTTTGTTGCAGTACTGTTTTAAGTGGAGGTGTATATAAGAAATATACATTTATGGGTAACCAACAATTGTTATTTCAGTCAATGGATTTAATGTTGTAAGTTAAGTGAATAAAAAACTTGGGTTGGAATCATTTCATCAAATTTAATCTGTCTGGTCTTATGCTGTACCTCATGTAGGGTCTGGGCATCTTTTTCAGCCTTGGCTTTGTCAACTTTTGTGTCCTTGTCCTTTTTGCCACTGACATGGAGCAGCAAAATTTCCTTGAAGTCCCCTTTGGTTTCCTTTTGGAGTTCTGACTCTAAATCTTTTTTATATTCTGCAGGGAAAACAATCCTAGTTAAAGCATGATCATCTCTTTGACTAATTTAGAAGCCTGGGAAAGGTTATAAATAAGGACTAATGGACAAAGTTCATATCATTTATATATTGAAAATTTACACCTTATTTGAAATTGATTTATACATTTCTTTGGAAATTGTGAAGATACAAATTTATGATATTACAAGAGAAGCAGATCTTCTTAATTCTATATTATAAAAGACCAGCATCATTAATAAAATATTAGTAAAATTTTTAATCTACTTAAAATATTTTTCCTAATATTCTGTTGTAATTTAAGCATCATTGATTTGGATAAATGTTTTCTTTAAAAAAAAACACAATGTTAAATGTTACAAACCTTTCTTGTAAGATGCTTTTATCTCTTCCAGCTCTGCAGGTTTCTTAGCACAGAGCACTGTGATGAGGGAACTTTCATCACAGCCGAGACCTTTCATAGATTTGTTTAATGTGTAGGCATCAAGGTCGGCTGGAACCATCATTAGTCCCAGGATAACTTCCTTAAAGTCTCCACTCAGTTCAGAATCCAGGTCTTTAACCAGTTCCTGTAGGTAATTTAAGAATAGATTTACATTTAGTATATACTATACTGTAATAGATTGAGTTAATTGTGAGGTCAAGGGAACTCACTCTCTGTATTAGTATTATATTTATATTGTTATCTTGAGTGATGTCCCTTACATGTTGTTATCTATAAATAGTTCTCTCTCGCCACTTCCGTCCTCTCTTTCCGGTTAACAAATAAAGCTATTTACATGCTCATGGCTTCTGTCTCCGTTGTATTCATAATCTACCTCATTTGGCGACGAAGGATAAACATCTACTAGAAAGAGCACCTACTTACGCAAAAAAGAGGTTTGCTAGAGCTTATTAGCTAATTATTTCTAGAATTATGGCGCTGTATGGCCAAATAAAAGAATTTGATGCGAATGATGAAATCATTCAAGATTACCTAGAGAGGTTAAGCTTTTACCTAGAAGCTAACAACGTGACGATAGAAGCCAAAAAGAGAGCTGTTTTGTTAACAGTCATAGGGCCTCAACAATTTAGGCTACTAAAAGACTTATGCGCACCAGCTAGTCTAACTACCAAGAGCTTTAACGAGCTGAGCAAATTGCTAACAGACCACCATGCGCCTACCCCATCAAAGTTTTTATGTAGAGCTAGATTTGACAGTAGGACTCGTCAACCAAACGAGTCAATATCAGAATATGTTGCTGCTTTACGTCATTTAAGTGAATTTTGTGAATTCGGAGAAACGCTGTCTGACAGACTATGTGAAAAGTTTGTGACAGGTGTAAACAGCCCTGATATTCAAAGAAAGTTGCTGCTCGAGTCAGATCTAAAATTGGAAAAAGCAATACAACTTGCAATGTCATTCCAGCAGTCTTCAGATGCGGCGAAATCTCTAACGCCTTCAGGGATCCATGCAGTAAACAGCAGGTTAGTCGATAAACATCAACCCCATCAGAGCATTCCAACTTATGCTAAACAGCCTGCTCGTTCAAATACTAGATCTAAATCTAGTAATAATTATCAAAAATGTCATCGATGCAAAGGTCCCCATGCATCTCATCGGTGCAAGTTCAAGTCTGCAACTTGTTATAAGTGCAGTAAGCAAGGTCACATTGCCAAGGCCTGCTTTGCAAAGTCTTCGTCTGTTGCTAAATCTAGCCAGTCAAGACAGTACCGCAACCAAAGGCAGCACTATGTTAACTCTCACCAAGACTACCTAACCCAACCAATGAACCACTCTACCTGTGAAAATGCTCAAACTGATTCGCAGCCGGAAATGTGAAATCAATAAGTCATGCTCCCATCAATGTACAAGTTAATATCAACGGTAAGAGCATCAGCTTCCAACTTGACACTGGAGCATCACTAACAGTCATCACAAAGAAAGATTTTGACGCTGTCACAGGAGGATCAGTGTCTCTACAGCCGTGTCACAAGTGTCTAACAACATACACTGGTGACAATGTTCCGGTAATAGGAGAGTGTATGGTTCATGTAAGTTATAATGGTCAAAGTGTTAAACTTCCTCTTCTTGTGGTTGAAGGAAATGGACCGCCATTACTAGGTAGGAACTGGTTAAGTGATCTTAAGTTAAATTGGGAGAGTATTTGTTCATTGAAGAATGTAAAAGAATCTAGTCTTACTTTACTAGATAAAGTTATATCTGAAAATAAATGTGTTTTTGGTAACTCAGGTTTACTAAATGATAGAACAGTGAAGTTAAGCATTAAAGATACAAATCCAAGATACTGCAAAGCTAGAGTTCCACCTTATGCAATGAGGAATAAAATTGAAAATGAGCTAAGTAGATTGGAATCTAATGGCATCATAAAGAAGGTAGACTATTCCGATTGGGCGACACCCATTGTGCCAGTGTTAAAGAAGGATGGTTCTATAAGAATTTGTGGAGATTATAAAACTACACTGAATAAGCAAATAGAGCTAAATAGGTACCCTATTCCTAACATTGAGGAAATTTCTTTGAATTTGGCAGGAGGAGACAAATTCACTGAATTAGACTTTAGTCATGCTTACACTCAACTAGAACTGCATCCAGATTCAAAAGTCTATACGACAATAAACACACATAAAGGACTCTACCAATATGAAAGACTATGTTTTGGCATATCATCTAGCCCTGGAATTTTCCAAGCTGTCATGGACAGTATTTTTAAGGACATTCCAAATGTTTGTGTGTACTTTGACAATGTGTACATAACTGGTAAGAATGACACTGAACATCTTAAAACACTTGATAAAGTATTGAAAATTGTTGGTGAAAAAGGTTTAAAGATAAACAAAGATAAATGTCAATTCATGCTGACAGAAATTAGTTTTCTTGGTTATATATTAAGCAAGCAAGGTATCAGACCTCAACCTGAGAAAACTAAAGCCATTAAAGAAGCACCCAAACCTGAAAATACCCAACAACTAAGAGCTTTTTTGGGCTTGATAAATTACTATGCAAAGTTCATAGGAAATCTGTCTGGTAAACTATCACCACTGTACAAGCTGCTACAGAAAAATGCAACTTGGCACTGGGGTAAACAACAAGAAGCTGCTGTTAATACAGCAAAAGAGGCTTTGTCTGCTGACACCTTACTAACTCACTATGACCCAGGGAAAAGACTTATATTAACATGTGATGTTTCACCAGATGGTGTAGGAGCAGTCTTGTCCCACATGGATGAGAAGGGTGACAGACCCATTGCTTTTGCCAGTAGATCTTTGAACCAGGCTGAGAAAAATTATTCTCAGTTAGATAGGGAAGGCTTAGGCATCATTTTTGGTGTTAAGAAATTTCATAAGTTTCTGTTTGGTAGGAAGTTCACCATCTTTACAGATCATAAACCATTGCTAGGTTTATTTGGAGAAAACAAAACCCTACCTGAGCATGCCTCACCAAGAATTCAAAGATGGGCTATCACACTAACTGCATACAATTATGAATTGAAATACAAACCTGGATCTGAGAATAGTGCAGATAGTCTTAGTAGATTACCTTTAAAAAACCAAAGCCTTAGCTATGTACCAGAAGATGTATTTGTTCTCTTCACTATCATGGATAACTCCAATATAAATGTGAATGATATTAAAAGAGAAACACAAAAAGATGAGTGCTTAATAAAAGTATATGAGTACTGTAAAAATGGTTGGCCTGAAGAGTCAGTGAATGAGGACTTAAAGCCATATAAAATAAGAAAAACAGAGTTAAGTCTAGAAGATGGATGTATACTATGGGGGTCAAGAGTAATTATCCCCAAAATGTTACAAAAAGAAGTTTTAAGAACTTTACATGATACTCATCTTGGTTCTTCCAAAATGAAGAGTCTAGCAAGATCATGGTTCTGGTGGCCACATATGGATGCTGATATTGAAAAATATGTAAAACTTTGTTCAAGCTGTGCACAACATTCAAATCAACCAGCTACAGCACCTTTGCAAAACTGGGACTGGCCAATCGAACCATGGAAACGTATACATATAGATTTCGCAGGACCTTTCATGAACAAAATGTTCTTAATTGTTATTGATTCACATTCTAAATGGTTAGAAGTTAAAATCATGAACACAATCACTGCAAATGATACCATTATAGAACTGAAGGAAATATTTTCAACTCATGGATTACCAGATCAAATTGTTTCAGATAATGGGCCTAGTTTCACAGCTCATGAGTTTAAACTGTTTTGTGTGGCAAATGGTATTGAGCATATAACCACATCCCCCTATCATCCTGCTGGGAATGGTTTGGCTGAAAGAGCGGTAGGCATATTCAAAACCGCTATGGTAAAAATGAATACCGGTAACAAGTTTTCTCTTAGAGAAAGAGTAAACAGGTTCTTAACCAAATACCGCACAACTCCTCATATAACAACAGGTGTTGCACCATGTGAATTGCTATGTGGTAGGAAAATTAAAACTCATCTTGACCTACTGCATCCAACTGTTCAAAGGTCTGTTTCCCAACATCAACATACACAAAAAGTAAATCATGACAAATCATCCATTGAAAGAGAATTTGCAGTTAATGATAATGTGTATCTAAGAAATTATGGGAGAAAGGAAAAATGGATACCAGGTCAAATTGTTCAATGTACAGGACCTGTGTCTTATAAAGTAAAAACAAATGATGGACTTATTGTCCGTAGACATGCAGACCAGTTAAAAATAACTTGTGCAGATAATAAGTGTGAATCTGTCAATCCCACCAAATCTGAACAGTTCACACCAACTCAGTTTGTTCCACAACCAAGTTCTGTTGATATGAGTGAACCAAGTTGTCTGGAGTCAGAAAATGTAAATTCTGGAGTTAATGATTTAAATCCTAGACCTCCTGAGATAGAGAATCCAAATGGTCAGAATATTGAGTCACCAAATCAAAGGCCACTGAGAAGGTCAAACAGGACAATCAAAGTCCCAAATAAGTTAGACCTATGATTTTAAAGGTCAAAAGGACTTTGACATCATCGTTTTGTATTTTGATTATGTTGTAGCATATTGTGCATTGTTTGTAAGGATGTAATCTACCATAGTGTTCATGTTACAATATAATTGGTGATTTTAGGATACTATCAATTGTTCTATTGAGAGATGTGTTATTGTGTTCTAAGGGTAAAGGGATGTAATAGATTGAGTTAATTGTGAGGTCAAGGGAACTCACTCTCTGTATTAGTATTATATTTATATTGTTATCTTGAGTGATGTCCCTTACATGTTGTTATCTATAAATAGTTCTCTCTCGCCACTTCCGTCCTCTCTTTCCGGTTAACAAATAAAGCTATTTACATGCTCATGGCTTCTGTCTCCGTTGTATTCATAATCTACCTCATATACAAATTGCAGATACACAAAAACAAACACAATACAGAAAAACATGCATTGAAAAACTAAAGAGATACATTAGTAGAAGCTAATAACAGAATGAGTACAAGGAAATTGTTCTCACCTTTTTATAGAGTTCATTATATCTCTTCTTCAGTGTCTGCCTCTGGGCATTAGAGTTCCTGACAATGACTTCAATGATGACATCTTCTTTTGTTCCAAGTCCTTTCATGGCTTTGTACAGTTTGACAGCATCTTCATCATTTTCATTGATCTTGTCATCGTCTTTCTCCTCTTCTTTTTTCTCTTCTTTCTTTTCATCTTTTTTCTCTTCTTTCTTCTTTTCATCTTTCTTTTCATCCTTTTTCTCTTCTTTCTTTTCTTCTTTCTTTTCTTCCTTCTTTTCTTCTTTTTTCTCTTCTTTCTTCTTTTCATCTTTCTTTTCTTCCTTTTTCTCTTCCTTCTTTTCCTCTTTCTTTTCTTCTTTCTTTTCCTCTTTCTTGGTCTGAACATCTTTCTTTTCCTCTTTCACAACAGCTGCAGGTTTTTCTTGTGTCTTGGCTGTTTCCTTTTTGGGTTCTTTCTTTTTCTCTGGTGGTTTATCTTCTCCAACTTTGTCCAGGATTTTCACAAGAGTTTTCTTGTAGTCTCCACTGGTCTCACTTTCAACATCTTTCTTCAGTGAGTGGCCATACAGTTGTTGATAGAAGCCTTTGATTTTTGGAAGATCGACCTGTAAAAATCATTGTCAATATTATTAAAGTTAATATGAAATAATCTATGTATGTTTTTTAATTAACATAAAAATCCCTTTGTGTAGACTGTAGAACTACAAAAATGTGTTGATTTAAAAGACAGATGGATTCAGCTAAATAAAATAAATCCTTTTAAAAGAAAAATTTGTTTCACTGAAATTTAAATTTAAACTTTTATATTACCTCAGATCTACTAACTATGATGCAGGTTAACTGTGTTTCTTTGGTTCCAAGACCTTTCATGGAGTTGTTGAGACTTTCTGCATAGAATTCTGGTTTGTCCTGTGCTTTTACTAAATAACAATGTTTTTTTTTAAATATTAAAAATGATGTTTTTTAAATAATTAATACATTTAGTAAATATTCTTTGCAAAATAGACAATATCAAAATGATTTTAAAAAAAAACCCATCCCTTTAAGTTAAGCATTTTTTTTTTTTAAATTTTTAAATATTTAATTAAGGCTAGGAATAGTTGAAATATTTTGTTTTATTTAACACTAAGTAAATACTAACCTAGAGCTAAATAAGCACCCTCTTCATCACCACTGCTGGCTTTCTTAATGGACACAGATATATGTTCATCAAACAACTGTAGAAACAAAAGATATAAAAACTTTTAGACATTATTTATTTAAAATGTTTCATTTCTTAAATTCTACCCACATCTTCAAAGTATTTTGTTCGATACAATTTTTTTTCTACATACAGAGAAGACTGCAGTCAATTAAAAAAATGTATTGGTCAGGAGCAGTCTAATTTAACATTTGGATAGCTATTCCTTAAAATTAACGATAAAAATATTTTTTTTAACTAGCCAAATGAATGTTGATGCTTTAAAAAAACAACCCAATAAGGTATAGAAGGGTAGGAGGGAATAGTTAGATTATAGACAAACTGGATTTACAAAGTCCATATAAAGTAAGTATTAAAGTTTTAGAAAGTGTACAAAATATAGTACATTAAGAGTTGAAAAGTACTTTTAAATGACACCAGTGTGAGTAGTCCAATATTTATTTACCTCCTCATGTGCTTTAGAAGTTGCTTGAATTTGTTCAAGAGTTCCCTTAAATATTTCTTTAACAGTATCTTTGGAAGGTTTCTAAAAAAATAATTGCTTTGGATTAAGTTCATATTTAGAAAAAAGCATAAAAATAAAAAGAACCTAAACATGCATTTTATTTATATTTCTGATCTCTCAATATTTTACATATTTAAAAGTTTGATCTCTCTGATAAACAAGCTGATAAAATATTAACTGTCACATGTTAGCAAATGTTTCTTAGTAATATTAAAAATGAAAATGGTGAAAAAGTTAACTACTTCATGCAATGCTTTAGCATCTGCTTCTGCTTTGGCCTGATCCAGCTTAGCTCCCTTGTCTTTCTTGCCACCAATCAGCTGAAGGAGAAGTTCCTTGTAGTCTCCACTTGTTTCTTTCTTGATGGCAGATTCAAGGTCATTCTTGTAGGCTGTAAAATTTAATATATAAACACTTGTAATCACAATTATTTGCTACTATACCTCAAAAGATTCTTTTCAATAGTTTATGTAGCAGGTTCTTATTATTAGTCTTAGGGTATTGTTTATTTGGTATGGTCAATATTAATTTTTTAAAACTTCAGGATATAGTTGTTTATTATTACAATTCAGTTTTTTGTACAGTTAATTGTAGATTACGAGTGGTTTTAAATAATATTAAAAATACTTGTCCTTAAGCTGTGCCTTATACTTATGGTACAGCTTTTAGGTATAACAGTAAAAATTCCTTTTTAAATCTCTACCAATCCACTGGATAGATGAAGTAGAGTTCATGTTTCTTGATCTCAGCATATATGGGGATGATGTGGTTAGCACTATGCCCAGGTGCCTGTACTTTCTCAATGTAATTCAGGTACCCATTAGAGCTAGGTTGACTCATGGGCATCTTACAGTCACAAGTCTGAATCAAGATCTGAACTCAAGACCAACAAGTTAGCAGCCAAATTCTTTACCATTTAACCATGCTCAGCTAATGGATACCTACCTTAATGTTGTATCACAGTTGTTGCTAAATTACCTAAAAATAATACTATAGTGTATAAAACTATATAAACCTCCTGACCTTTCTTATAGACCTTGTTGATTTCACTCAGTTCTGCTGATGTTTTGCTGCAGATGATGGTGTTTAGAACAGCTTCATCTGTGCCCATTCCTTTCATGGCTTTGTTGAGGATGTAAGCATCATAGTCTACTGGTGGCATCATCAGACCCAGGATGGTTTCCTTGAAGTCTCCACTCAGTTCAGAGTCCAGATCTTTTACAAGGTCCTGTAACAGAATTTAAATTGCATTAAAACAGGTAATAGATAAATATTTGAGCTAAATAATTAAAGTTTTAATTGATATTTTAAAAAATGCTACATACAATCAGCAGTAAAAGTATTCATAATTTAAATGTTAGTGCTTAGGTTTGTTTAAAAAAAAAAGGTGTATACTCTATTTTTGTAAAGTTTTGGTATTAATTCATCTAAAAATACTTAAGAATAAAAACAACAACAATCAACTGTAATAGTTTTTTTGTTTTATTAACAAAAGTACTGACTTTTTTATAGAGTTCCTCATATCTCTTCTTGAGTGTCTGCCTCTGAGCATTAGAGTTCCTGACAATGACTTCAATGATGACATCTTCTTTTGTTCCAAGTCCTTTCATGGCTTTGTACAGTTTGACTGCATCTTCATCATTTTCATTGATCTTGTCATCTTCTTTCTTCTCTTCCTTTTTCTCTTCTTTCTTTTCTTCCTTCTTTTTCTCATCCTTTTTCTCTTCTTTCTTCTTTTCATCTTTCTTTTCTTCCTTCTTTTCTTCTTTTTTCTCTTCTTTCTTCTTTTCTTCTTTCTTTTCTTCTTTCTTTTCTTCTTTCTTTTCTTCCTTCTTTTCTTCCTTCTTAACATCATTCTTAGCCTGAACATCTTTCTTTTCCTCTTTCACAACAGCTACAGGTTTTTCTTGTGTCTTAGCTGTTTCCTTTTTGGGTTCTTTCTTTTTCTCTGGTGGTTTTTCTTCTCCAACTTTATCAAGGATTTTCACAAGAGTTTTCTTGTAGTCTCCACTGGTTTCACTTTCAACATCTTTCTTCAGTGAGTGGCCATAGAGTTGTTGATAGAAGCCTTTGATTTTTGGAAGATCTACCTGTAATTTAAAAAAAAAGAGATAAATAATAACACATTAAAAAAAAAGTAAACAATTATTTTGAAACTGAGAGTATCAGTAAGCCTACATCAACAAATGAAAAAAAAAAAAAGAAATTGTATTTAAGATAATTATTTATTTCCTTTTTAAATAAGTTTTTTTTATTTTGAAGTTGTTTTTTTGTTTTACTTTTACAATATTTAGGTGAAATTTAAATTACTTTTAAAAATTATAATTCTTAAATTTATTTTTACCTCAGATCTACTAACTATGATGCAGGTTAACTGTGTTTCTTTGGTTCCAAAACCTTTCATGGAGTTGTTGAGACTTTCTGCGTAGAATTCTGGTTTGTCCTGTGCTTTTACTAAATGAGAATATTTTTGTGGTTTAAATTTATTATAATTAATAACTCAGTAGCTGATTTTATACACAAAAGAAACAGTAAGGAAAAGTACATTTATTAAAAATAAATATTAGGCGCTAATTAAAGTTAAATACTTCATGTAAAAAGAATAAGTTTTGAGTATTAAAATAATTGATTCTTTTTATTATAAATACCAACCTAGTGCCAAGTAAGCGCCCTCTACATCTCCACTGCTGGCTTTCTTTATTGAAACAGATATGTGCTCATTGAACAGCTGTAGTAAAAAATAATGTAAAACCGAATAATGACTAATCAATCCTAACAGTTTATGTATTTTCACAATTTTGATTTCTTAGTTACATCATGTTGTTTATTTTTTTTTCTGAAAAAAAAAAATGACAAAATTTTCAATGGCTTTTTTATTAGTGCTGAATCTGATGTAGACATTTCCATGTTGAGAATAGCAACAAGTCTCTTTTTTAGCATATCTTTTGTCATACATGCACTTTAATTTTCTTACTCAATCGAGCATATTGTTTTTATACTTCCAAATACATTGAAAAACTGCTGCCCAGAAAATGTTACTTTGTTTAAAAATTGTGAAATTGTGATATAAATTACATTATGGGTTAAATTATTTAGTGAATTAGTCCTCTTGTAATAACAGGTTATATGTTTTTAAAACAATTAAGTAGTTTGCATTTCAGCTGGGCAAGGCATAAATGTGCAAGGCATAAATCACTTTGATTAAAGGGACCCAGACATGGATGAAAATTTTAATTTTTTTTTTATGTTCGAGAAAGAAAATATTAAACTATTATGAAAAGTAATTTAAAAAACATTGGGTTTTAAATTAATGTTATAGAGTGAAATTTATAAATCATAAATTTATTTTTTTCTTTTGTAAATATATTTAGCTGAAGTTTTAATTTACTGAAAATTCATTTGGGATAGAAAGTGAAAGTATTTACCTCTTCATGTGCTTTAGAAGTTGCTTGAATTTGTTCAAGAGTTCCCTTGAATACTTCCTTAACTGTATCTTTGGAAGGTTTCTGAATAAGATTTTTTGGAGAATGTGCATTTGAATACAGTTCATAGCTAAAAAAAACTAAAACCAATAACTGATTTTCTAATATCTAGGACTCATAAGATGAGTTGCTAAATTATTTCTTATTTCATCTACCTGATGAACAAAACTGACTTGGCACATATTATATGGTCTGATAAAAGTGTAAAAAGCAATAAGACTTAGAAATTTAAATAATTAGATTTTTAAAAAGAATGTTACCTCATGCAATGCTTTAGCATCTGCTTCTGCTTTGGCCTGATCCAGCTTAGCTCCCTTGTCTTTCTTGCCACCAATCAGCTGAAGGAGAAGTTCCTTGTAGTCTCCACTTGTTTCTTTCTTGATGGCAGATTCAAGGTCATTCTTGTAGGCTGTAAAATGTTATTTTGAAATGCTTTTAATTTTAACAATTCTAAAACAAAAGGCAAGCTGCAATAATCTTTTGAACACAAAACAAACATTAAATCATCTATACATTAAAACAGTCTGATTTAAATTCTACAAGAGAGAGGTAAACATGTAATGATAAATAACTTTAATTATATTAAAGGAGTAACCATTTTATGATGATGGGGTATTTACGTTTTTGAATTATACATTCACAAAGTCTTGATATACATACAACTCCTCACCTTTCTTAAAGACCTTGTTGATTTCACTCAGTTCTGCTGATGTTTTGCTGCAGATGATGGTGTTTAGAACAGCTTCATCTGTGCCCATTCCTTTCATGGCTTTGTTGAGGATGTACGCATCATAGTCTACTGGTGGCATCATCAGACCCAGGATGGTTTCCTTGAAGTCTCCACTCAGTTCAGAGTCCAGATCTTTTACAAGGTCCTGAAAAAAGATAAAAAGTATAAAAAAAATATACTAATAAGAAATAATAGCCTTATTTAATAAAAAAAATGTGATTGAGTAAAAGATTAAAATATAAATTTTTATGTGAATATATATTTATAAAAATAAGTGGTTTGATTGGATATTGTTATATAAAAACAAATATGTTGAGTAAAATGTAACTATTAGTGGTCCCTTTCTTTTACTTTGTAAATAAATACCTTCACAGTATTGATAAATTATAACAATATTCACACTGTTTACACATTTTTAAATACCTTTATGATATATAATTTTTAAAGGACAGTAGCAAAGCCAACCATGGTATGGTTAGAATTATGAATATTCATTTAAAAAGGCAATTTTGGGACATTCTTAAAAAACAAAAACTTGTTTGTACAGAGTTTACTTAGCTTACAAATAAAAGGATATTCTTTAAATCTAAGAGGTCTCACCTTTTTGTAAAGTTCCTCATATCTCTTCTTCAGTGTCTGCCTCTGGGCATTAGAGTTCCTGACAATGACTTCAATGATGACATCTTCTTTTGTTCCAAGTCCTTTCATGGCTTTGTACAGTTTGACTGCATCTTCATCATTTTCATTGATCTTGTCATCTTCTTTCTTCTCTTCTTTTTTCTCTTCTTTCTTTTCTTCTTTCTTTTTCTCATCTTTTTTCTCTTCTTTCTTCTTTTCATCTTTCTTTTCTTCTTTTTTCACTTCTTTCTTCTCTTCCTTCTTTTCTTCTTTTTTCACTTCCTTCTTTTCTTCTTTCTTTTCTTCTATCTTTTCCTCTTTCTTTTCTTCTTTCTTTACCTCTTTCTTAGCCTGAACATCTTTCTTTTCCTCTTTCACAACAGCTGCAGGTTTTTCTTGTGTCTTGGCTGTTTCCTTTTTGGGTTCTTTCTTTTTCTCTGGTGGTTTTTCTTCTCCAACTTTGTCAAGGATTTTCACAAGAGTTTTCTTGTAGTCTCCACTGGTCTCACTTTCAACATCTTTCTTCAGTGAGTGGCCATAGAGTTGTTGATAGAAGCCTTTGATTTTTGGGAGATCCAACTATGAATTTAAAAAAAATATTTTTCTTGCAAAGTAATAATTACTTCAATATTTACCCAGTAAAAGGACTCTTTGACATGCTGGAAGCTGGAAATCTAGACATTCAAGACTTAATAATGTTAATCTCATAAAGAAACAATTAATAATAAAATAAAAATACTAGATTCCCACCCATAGTGAATTTTACTATGTAATATTAAACACACATAGAAACAAGCTAACAAAAAAAAACCATCAGTTTTTTAAAACATTGTTATTGTAAATAGCGAGGAAAAAGTAAGTTCTGAAATTATAAAAATTAGTTATTTATATTTTTACCTCAGATCTACTGACTATGATACTTGTTAATTGTGTTTCTTTGGTTCCAAGACCTTTCATGGAGTTGTTCAAACTTTCAGCATAAAATTCAGGTTTGTCCTGTGTTTTCACTAAAAAAAAATATTTATGATAGAAATATAATTTAATATAATCAAAAACTCATTTTGTGTTGTCCAAAAATTAAAAACATTATGCTTTAAACATGACATTTAAACAAATTAAAAATTATATCAATAAATATCAAATCAAATCGACAATGGTAGTGACACAATATTTTAATTTCTATAACAGTAAATACTAACCAAGGGCTAAGTAAGCACCCTCTACATCTCCACTGCTGGCTTTCTTGATAGACACTGATATGTGCTCATTGAACAGCTAAAGCAAGGAATAATATAAGGGGAAAAAATGAAAATATATCTTAACATTCCTATATTTTAAAAAAAATTTAGAAGTAAAATAAATATAGTGAAAACTTTGGTATATGTTTCCATGTGTTTCATTTTAAATTTACTCAAATATGTTCAATGCATTTAAAATTATAACTATTTATAAAACAAAATTAATATATTTCCTCTAGTTATTTACCTCATAAAGATGATAATGAAGTAAAAATAAGAAAATAGATGAAAATAACACATGAAGAAAATGTATACCATTTTAAAAAAACAGGTAAAAAACAGATATCAAAATGAATACACCGACAGTTTTAAGTTGTTTAAAAAGATACCTCATCATGAGCTTTGCTGGTGGCTTGTATTTGTTCTAAGGTTCCTTTAAAGATTTCTTTTACAGTATCTTTTGAGGGTTTCTGGCAATAATTTAGATTTTATTAGTATTAAATATATAATAATTAAGATACTAAATTTGGCTACATTTATTGATGTAATAGAAAAATACTTTATGACATCACTTTTAGTTGCAGTAAACAACACAAATAAAGTACAACCAAAGAAAGATAAATTAATACTTTTGGCCTTAAAAATAAACAGGCAATGAGTAATAAGCAACCTCATGCAACGCTTTAGCATTTGCTTCTGCTTTGGCCTGATCCAGCTTAGCTCCCTTGTCTTTCTTGCCACCAATCAGCTGAAGGAGAAGTTCCTTGTAGTCTCCACTTGTTTCTTTCTTGATGGCAGATTCAAGGTCATTCTTGTAGGCTGTGAATTAAATTGCTTTCTATTTATAATAATAAGTTTAGATATAGAAGAATTTGAATCGGTAACAAAAATCTTGTACAAGATTATAGTCAATAAATCTACCAAAAATTATTAATCATTTTCAATAGTTTAAAACTAAAGGTAAAAACATTCTATATGAATATTGTAGTTTACCTAACTTTACACAAACATATCAATTTACAGCTCTATAGACCATTCACCTTTCTTATAGACCTTGTTGATTTCACTCAGTTCTGCTGATGTTTTGCTGCAGATGATGGTGTTTAGAACAGCTTCATCTGTGCCCAATCCTTTCATGGCTTTGTTGAGGATGTAAGCATCATAGTCTACTGGTGGCATCATTAGACCCAGGATGGTTTCCTTGAAGTCTCCACTCAGTTCAGAGTCCAGATCTTTTACAAGGTCCTGAAAAATTAGAATCCTTTAATTATTTATAATTTATAAAAAAATTTGATTTAATGAAATTAAATTATTTTGTTAAAACATTTAAAATTTCTATCATATTTCCAAATACTTTTATTTTATTCTCAATTCTATATTAACAATAAAACAAATATCTTCAGGAATAATTGTTTAAGAGTTTAGTAACACACGCTGTTTTAATAATTAATTATGTTATGCAAAAAATAAGCAGCAGTTGAAATGATGTCTTTATTCATCACTTTACTACAACTAAAAATAGAAAAAGCAAGCAGTTCAAATTTATAAAAATGTATCCAAATGAAAATATTGTACAATTTAAAACATTTAAACTGAAAAGATGTTTTTACAAAAATTTTTTTTATCTTGAAGACATTTTTTGAAATCTTAAGTGTTTAAATGAAAATTCTAACCTTTTTGTAAAGTTCCTCATATCTCTTCTTCAGTGTCTGCCTCTGGGCATTAGAGTTCCTGACAATGACTTCAATGATGACATCTTCTTTTGTTCCAAGTCCTTTCATGGCTTTGTACAGTTTGACTGCATCTTCATCATTTTCATTGATCTTGTCATCTTCTTTCTTCTCTTCTTTCTTTTCTTCTTTCTTTTTCTCATCTTTTTTCTCTTCTTTCTTCTTTTCATCTTTCTTTTCTTCCTTCTTTTCTTCTTTCTTTTCTTCCTTCTTTTCTTCTTTTTTCACTTCTTTCTTCTCCTCTTTCTTAACTTCCTTCTTTTCTTCTTTCTTTTCTTCTTTTTTCACTTCTTTCTTTTCTTCCTTCTTTTCTTCTTTCTTCACTTCTTTCTTTTCTTCTTTCTTTTCTTCCTTCTTTTCTTCTTTCTTTACCTCTTTCTTAGCCTGAACATCTTTCTTTTCCTCTTTCACAACAGCTGCAGGTTTTTCTTGTGCCTTGGCTGTTTCCTTTTTGGGTTCTTTCTTTTTCTCTGGTGGTTTTTCTTCTCCAACTTTGTCAAGGATTTTCACAAGAGTTTTCTTGTAGTCTCCACTGGTTTCACTTTCCACATCTTTCTTCAGTGAGTGGCCATAGAGTTGTTGATAGAAGCCTTTGATTTTTGGAAGATCCGTCTATGAAAATAAAAGCAAAGAATAAAAAAAATAGTTTAAGAAGAAATTATCTGGAAAATGGACTATGAAATGAGCACAAAGACTTGTTAACATTTACTTTCATTTAACTTTGTTAAATACCAATTGAAATGAGTAATCAGATGCGGCAAACTAATTAGGCTTGTTACTGTAAATTTAATTTTTAGGAAATTACAGAAAAATCTAAAAATAACAAAACTTTATATTAAAATGGTAAGAAATTAAGAATGTTTAGTTGTAATTTTGTGTTTTAACTTTTATATTACCTCAGATCTACTGACTATCACACTGGTTAACTGTGTTTCTTTGGTTCCAAGACCTTTCATGGAGTTGTTGAGACTTTCTGCATAGAATTCTGACTTGTCTTGTGATTTCACTGTAATACATTTTGTAATAGTTTTAAATAAAATAAAATAATTTTTAAAAAATCCACATTTTCTTATCTCTATACTATTTTTAACTAACAGTAAAATGTAAGATCTAATAAATAAATTATAAATGATTTTAATATACCTTGAATAAGTTTAACTCGTGAATAACAAGTAATACACATTTAAATAGAAAGTATAATTTAGGTGAATGTAAAATACTAACCAAGAGCTAAGTAAGCGCCCTCTACATCTCCACTGCTGGCTTTCTTTATTGACACAGATATGTGCTCATTGAACAGCTTAAAGAAATAATTTAGTATTAAATGAAAATATTTCCATATGTATTAATTTTCAAATAATAAAAAAATATCTTTTAATAATAATTACAAAATAGCATACTTTTCTAAACAAACACTATTTACAAAATACATAAATAAATTCAATAGCATCTATAACTTTAAATGAAGAAACAAAATGTAAATTTAGATGTTTTTTTTTTAAAGAAGAAATATAGATTTGAATTTATACCTCAATGAATTGATGATTTTAAAGTAATAACTATTTAAGATAAGTTCAGCTAATAGGTTTTTTAAAAATTGTTTAAGTTTACAATGAATTTGAAAAAATAGCTCAAGATGAAGATCTGCAAACATTTCAAAAATAATCTTTGAAAAATTAACTTATGTAATGAAATTAAACTAAATAAACATGTTTAAAAATTTACCTCATCATAAGCTTTACTCGTTGCTTGAATTTGTTCTAATGTTCCTTTAAAGACTTCTTTCACTGTATCTTTTGAGGGTTTCTAGATAAAAATTTAGGTTTTTAAAAATTTATTAAAAGTTAAACAATTTTCATACAGACAAAACAATTTAGTCCAGTGTTTTCTAATGATAAAATCAAAAGGTTCAATTTTTGAAAATAACTTGACATACATCACAGATGGAACAATACAAAATACAAACCAGAGAAAATAAATATTTTTTGTCTTATCAATAAACAACAACAGGTAGATAAAATGAGCAACCTCATGCAATGCTTTAGCATCTGCTTCTGCTTTGGCCTGATCCAGCTTAGCTCCCTTGTCTTTCTTGCCACCAATCAGCTGAAGGAGAAGTTCCTTGTAATCTCCACTTGTTTCTTTCTTGATGGCAGATTCAATGTCATTCTTGTAGGCTGTGAATTAAATTGCTACATCTTTATAAAAATAAAATTTAGATATAGAATAATTTGAGTACAATCTTGTACAAGACTTTAAATCTATTGACTACAGATCAATAAATCTGCTAAAAATTATAAATCATTTTCAACAGTTTAAAACTAAAGGTAAAAACATTTTATATGAATATTGTAGTTTTTCTAACTTTTTACATAAACATATCAATTTACAGTTCTATAGACCCTTCACCTTTCTTATAGACCTTGTTGATTTCACTCAGTTCTGCTGATGTTTTGCTGCAGATGATGGTGTTTAGAACAGCTTCATCTGTGCCCAATCCTTTCATGGCTTTGTTGAGGATGTAAGCATCATAGTCTACTGGTGGCATCATTAGACCCAGGATGGTTTCCTTGAAGTCTCCACTCAGTTCAGAGTCCAGATCTTTTACAAGGTCCTGAAAAAAAAATTGTAAACTGAATGTTAGAGAGTATATTACTATATTATAATATTATTTAGAAATATTAATAAAAGGAATGATTTTTTGAAAGTTTTAATGAAAGCCAATTGACTGAAATGGTCCAGGATATTTGCAAAGGTAGGCTGACCAGAAGTATGATAAAACTTTTTTTAAATATTAATTTTCATATAATTAGAGCTATTTATATGAATGTCAGCCATGCGACAATAACTGAGAGATTACAGTGTGTTATGATTGTAGGTTATTTGGTTTTAGCATAGAGTAGCTTCCCTTTAATCATTAGTGTAGCCTATAGCTTCAGATTATTTCATTGAAAGACTATGATTTAATCTATAATAATAGTTTCGCTGTCTGTCTGACAAGAACGCTCTGTCTGACAAGAACGCTCTGTCTATAATAATAGTTTCGCTGTCTGTCTGACAAGAACGCTCTGTCTGACAAGAACGCTCTGTCTGACAAGAACGCTCTAGAGAAAACACAAGCAATTTAAAAACATGCACAGTAATTCGAAAAACGAAATATGACGTCGACACATTTAGCGTAGAGTAGAACATAATCTCAAACCAGAGAGTGCACACAGTAATGTAATGACGTCATTGATTCTCGCGTAAACATTGAAAAAAAGGAAATGTTGTCTAATCTAAATGGTTTGCGTGAAGAGTTTCTTGCATACAATTCTTCGGGTAGGGGCGAAGCCCCACCACCCGCGTAAGAACGTCTGAGCCACCCCCCCCCCTCCCTAACTCAAAAGAAATTTCCTCATCGATACTCTATAATAAAATTACCGCCTAATTAATGTGTCTAATCTTAAAAGTGGTTTTCTTGCAATGGGACGGTAGACATGTTTTTTTTTGGGGGGGGGGGGGGGGGGGTGGAGGGGTGGGGGGGGTGTGGGGGGGTGGTGTGTGGGGGTGGGGGGGGGGGTGGTGTGTGGGGGGTGGGTTGGTTTCAGTGTTTCTTTCAGACTTTTTCCTCCCCGGAGAGGGGTGGGGGTACTTGAAATTTTCGGGGGCGGGGGTAGAATTTTCTGGGAGCGGGCGGACACTGGAAAAAGTATATAATTATATTTCGTTGAATGGGACGGTAGACATGTTTTTTTTGGGGGTGGGGGGTGGTGGAGGGGTGGGGGTGGGTGGGTGGGGGGTGGTGTGTGTGTGTGTGGGGGGGGGGTGGTGTGTGGGGGGGGGGGTGGGGGTGGTGTGTGGGGGGGTGGGTTGGTTTCAGTGTTTCTTTCAGACTTTTTCCTCCCCAGAGAGGGGTGGGGGTACTTGAAATTTTCGGGGGCGGGGGTAGAATTTTCTGGGAGGGGGCGGACACTGGAAAAAGTATATAATTATATTTCGTTGAATGGGACGGTAGACATGTTTTTTTTTGGGGGGGGGGGGGGGGCGGTGTGTGGAGGGGGTGGTGTGTGGTGGGGGTGGGGGTGGTGTGTGGGGGTGGGGTGGGGGTGGTGTGTGGGGGGGTGGGTTGGTTTTAGTTTAGAGAAAAGAGACAGCACTATCAGCCTAGCGCCCGTTGTACCCTTCCTCAACGGGCCATTTTTCTCGTTATAGTAATAATAATACATGGCAATAGTAATTTAAATATTGTTAGTGTGGAGAGCAACTATATTCCATCTATTCCATCTAGTGTTTAATATTAAAGATAAAAAGTTTATCTTATCCATGGTACACTTATGATCTAAATCATGTTTGCATGCTACTTATGTAAACAAAATGGCTATTTGATCTAAAAAATTAAACATAATGATTGATTTTAACATTGTGAATGTTACATTGTACACTTTTGGGATTTGGAAATATTTTAGTATTATTTATCTCAAGATATTTAAAAAAAATTTCAAGTACCGCTAAACTAAAAATAAATGAAATAGGCATTATATCCTTTTAATAGGTCTCACCTTTTTGTAAAGTTCCTCATATCTCTTCTTCAGTGTCTGCCTCTGGGCATTAGAGTTCCTGACAATGACTTCAATGATGACATCTTCTTTTGTTCCAAGTCCTTTCATGGCTTTGTACAGTTTGACAGCATCTTCATCATTTTCATTGATCTTGTCATCTTCTTTCTTCTCTTCTTTCTTTTCTTCTTTCTTTTTCTCATCTTTTTTCTCTTCTTTCTTCTTTTCATCTTTCTTTTCTTCCTTCTTTTCTTCTTTCTTTTCTTCCTTCTTTTCTTCTTTTTTCACTTCTTTCTTCTCCTCTTTCTTAACTTCCTTCTTTTCTTCTTTTTTCTCTTCTTTCTTTTCTTCCTTTTTCTCTACCTTTTTCTCTTCTTTCTTTTCCTCTTTCTTTTCTTCCTTTACCGGAGCTTTGACATCTTTGGGCTTTTCTGCTTTCTTGGCATCTTTTGACTTCTCCATTATAAGCACTCCTCTGTCTGGGCTTTGGGACTTTGGTTTTTCCTTTTTGGGTGTCTCTTTCTTGGGTGGTGGCTTCTCTTCTCCAACTTTGTCAATAATTTTAACTAAGGTCTTCTTATAGTCCCCACTGGTGTCACTCTCAACGTCTTTTTTGAGAGAGTGACCGTAAATTTGTTGATAATGGCCTTTGATAGCTGCTAAATCAGTCTGGTATAGAAGTAGAATTAATTTTAAATGAAAGGAAATTGAAACAAATACAAAATGGTCAATGTTGATTTAGTGTAATGTAATCTTTGCTATGCATGGAAAATTTTTTTTGGTGTTAACATTAGTAGTAGATTCAATCGAAGAGGACGTTTTTTTCATAAAGCTACTTTCTTAATTGAAAAATTATACTTTAAAAAAAAATATAAAACTTTTACAGATTTAAACTACGAATAAATTTTACATAAGTTGAAAAGCTATATAGGCCTACAGCAAATATTTATACAATTTTTAGAATTATTTAAAAAAAAAACATCACCCACCTCCGAATGAGCAACAAGCAAGCTGATCAGTAATGTGTCCTTAGTTCCAAGACCTTTCATAGCTCTGTTCAAACTCTCAGCAGAATAGGCTGAAGGCTCATCTTGGGCTTTCACTGTGGACAGTTTGTTTAGCATCATAGACATTAAGCATTTTTACTAAGTAATGACTAGTTTACATAAGACAATGTAGGTAGTATAATTATTTTATTTATGGCAGCAGCCAGATATAGAGTCGTAAATTAGGTTAAGGAAAGTGTTAAACAGCTGTAAATGGATATTTAAATAATGTTAAACTGCTTTTTTTTTAATAACATGAATACAAAAATGTGTAATTATTAGCATTTTGTCTTGAATTATATTATATATTTTTTTCAAATAATCTTCCATTTATACACATGAACAACTAATTGACTAACTGCTGAAAGCTGAAAATGTCCTTATAACAAAATTAGATAAGCTTTAGTAATTTTGTAATTAGATTCAAATGGAGGGAGGGTTTGAAACAAAGACAAGTAAGATTATCTGATAATTCAACATCATTATTGACAACTGACAAAATATAAATGTGTAAAGATATAACTAGAAGTTTTCTAACTTGTATTAATAACTATTAATACTAATATATTGATTAAAATCAATTCAGCATAAACATTAAAAAAAAAAACTTCAAGCAGATGAAAATGGTTACCAAGAGCAAGATAGGCATTCTCGGCATCCCCACTACAGGCTTTCTTTATGGATTCAGTAATGTCCTCATCAAAAAGCTACATTGGAAAATAACAAGACATTCATTGCATCACCATAGGAAAATAGAAGAAAAACACAGTAAATATTAGAAAATAACAAAGGTCGAATCTAAATTTTAAATTCTTTATTAGATAAAGATTCTTTTCTCCCCAGATTTTTACCTCCTTATGTGCTGCAGCAGTGGCCTTGAACTGTTCAGGGCTGCCCTTTAAGATTTCTTTAACAATTGTGACTGACAGGTTCTATAAAATTATTTTTTAAAAGTTTTGAGCAACATTTAAAAAAGAAATTAGTATACAGTTGCATTAATGTGTTAGAAAATTTATATTTACAACAATAGGACAAAAACTGCTTCAACAAATATGGCTAGATAGAGATTATCCATTTCAATGAGCATTATTACACAAAATATGCCCCATTTGTAATATATAATAGGTTTTTATGGTAAGTAGCATTTGAGACCTGACTACCCATAGGGCTGATCTGGTTCACCTGTGTTTTTGACCATAAAGGATTGTGTGGTCAGTACAATACAAAGCAAGCATTACTTTTAGATATCAACCAGGGTTGGTGGACTGAGGGATGTCTTCAGTGTTTCTTCCAGGCTTTTTTCTCTGGGGGGGGGGGGGGGGGGGGAAGAATGACTGGAAGAAACTCTGGATGTCTTACTTACAGGCTTGGGTCCAGTAACCAGTCTATTGGTTCACAAGTTTGTCATGGTGTAATTTGCCTATTATCCCATTAAGTCTATGTTACACATAAAATGTCAAAATTACTATAGAAATGTGAATTAAATCACTAGGATGGAAGGCATTGTCTTGTGGTAGAACACATGCTTTCTAATTTAAAAGCCAAGTGTCCTTTACCCATGATCAAGACCATTGGTCATCCCCAAACAGAACTGCCCCTCATATCCAAATTGGGTAGTGTGATGCACTGGGGGGGGGGGGAACCAGTTAAAAGCCCACAGGTCTAATCACATAGGTGAGAGAGATGCTCTTAACCCTGTTCCAGCCTGCCTGGCTAATGGGCATTGATTGAGCTGGTAATGAGCAGCATCTACAAGAGAGAGAGTGTGCAGAGTTTCTTCCAGGCATCTCTTCTGGGGGGGGGGGGGGGGGGGGGGGGGGCTACTCCCGAACGAAATTTATATAATTTATATAGAAAATATATACTTTTAACAGTGCCCCCCCCCCCGAAGCAAGTCTACCGCCCCCCCCCCCCGAACATTTCAAGTGCCCCCCCCCCCCCCCAGAGAAAAAAAGTCTGGAAGAAACACTGAGAGTGTGTGTGTGGGGGGGGGGGGGGGGAGGGTAACACTAGAACAAAAATGATACTGGTAATATTTTATGTAAGCAATACATCTAGCTCTTAGTAACTGCGCAAGGGGACTACTTGAAGCTGGACCCCACATTGATGACTTGACCCAGGTGTTGTAGAATTTTTAAAAAGTACCTCATGAAGAGCTTTAGCGTCTTTCTCCGCCTTGTCCTTGTCCTCCTTGCCACCTTTGTCCTTCTTACCACTGAGGCGCTGCATTAGAATTTCTTGGAAATCTCCACTGGTCTCTTTCTTTACCACAGCATCAAGATCTTTCTTGTACTCTACGGTATATTATATTTAGTATTATATGAGCAGGTTGTGTATTTCACAAGTCAGTGGCGTAGGCAGGGGGGGGGGGTTAGGGGGGTCATAACCCCTCCATAGACCCCTCGTTATATATATAAAAAGTATAAGGGGGGTGCAAATCGAAACTTTGAGGGGGGTGCAAATCGAAAGTTTGTCCCCGGGTAAAAATTGGACCCTCCCCCCCTTGAGACGATCCTGGCTACGCCACTGTCACAAGTAGTGGATTTTACTGAGTATTTTTTGTGTGTGATTGAGTAGCCTATTGTGTTAGTTTTATGTTTCACATGAACCTGTGTTGTGTTTTTGTATAGATCCCATTTTGAACTAAAGAGCAAAAAACAAATTTTGCTTAGTTTGATAGAGCAGTTTAAATATTTATAACTGCAAATTTGGCTCCAAGAACCTAAGTAGGCCTACTTCTTCAGTTTTTAAAGTTTACGAAATACCTTTTTTAAAGACTTTCTTGATCTCCTCCAGCTCTGCAGGTGACTTGGTGCAAATGATGCTAATGAGAACATCCTCATCAGTGCCTAGTCCTTTCATGGCCTTGTTCAGTGTGTAGGCATCTTGCTCTACTGGGGGCCTCATCAGAGCCAAAATTGTTTCCTGGAAATCTCCACTCAGCTCTGACTCTAAATCTTTCACAAGGTCCTGCTGTAATATGCAGAAAAAAGTTTATAAATTTGACTATATTGACATAAATAAAAACATTGACTCAGACATTTATTTGATGTAACTCATGTAGGTGTGTTAAGTTAAAGTCTGAAATGATATCATATAATTTTTCCTGTGTTATGCAAAAAACATCGAAACAAATATTTGGTTACTCTGATTCCGTAAATAGAAAGTAGAAATGTATTTGAAAAATACACTTTATGTATAGATAAAAAACTAAAAAATTAAAACTGTACAACACTAACGTTTCAAATGTTTTGGAAATATTGTAGTATGTTTATGAAAAATTAGACAAAACTTTATAAAAGAAAACATTACACCCAATGTGTCAATATACTGCAGCTCTTTTGAGACATTAAGCCTCTGCACCACCTTTAAAATTCCCCAAAATCTTGGCACCTCCCTATTGGCCACCCTTACTCCACTTATATAGGAGGCTAATAATTGAAGCAAATTATACAAATTTTCTATTAAGTCTGTGATTTGCATCAGGCAATGCTGGGAGTATCATTTGAAAGCCAGAATTATAGGATATTCAACCATACATTTTGAATTGGTAAATAATTATAAAACAAAAGCATAAAACATTAGTCGTTTTGTACAACTAATACGCACTGACAAATAATCAGCTTTCATCTATATGTATTAAACTTAATTACCAAATTGGTCAAGTGTTTTCTGCTAAAATTACAGTAAACTATTTTTTTTTAAATTTGGGAAACATAAAAATCAGACAAAGATAAATAAACTTTTTAATTTTCATGTTTTACTAAATAACCAACAATTATCAGCTTTTTTTATTTTATCACTATAGAATTTTTAATAACAAAATGGAAAATGGTTAATAGTTGTTTCCCTTGGTTATTTTATATATTATATGTATAATGATTTTTGTAGTTTAAAAAAGGGGAAGTAACTAACACAAATAAATAATCAACTATTTGTGGTTTAATAGCTATATTAGTCCCATAAACAAGTTACATTTAGCAAAGTATAGAGATGTTAGAATAAAGTGGCTGTAAATGTTAACCTGAATTTTCATTCTCTATTTAGACAAATTTGTTTACATTTTTGTAACTTTTTTTTTAGACCTTTCTTAATACCTGTAGACACCTTCAAAAGAAACAGATGACATGATGTTACCTTTTTATAGAGTTCAGCGTATCTCTTTTTCAGTGTCTGCCTCTGAGCATTAGAGTTCCTGACAATGACTTCAATGATGACATCTTCTTTAGTTCCGAGTCCTTTCATGGCTTTGTACAGTTTGACTGCATCTTCATCATTTTCATTGATCTTGTCATCTTCTTTCTTCTCTTCCTTTTTCTCTTCTTTCTTTTCTTCCTTTTTCTCATCTTTTTTCTCTTCTTTCTTTTCTTCTTTTTTCACTTCTTTCTTCTCTTCTTTCTTTACCTCTTTCTTTTCCTCTTTTTTCTCTTCCTTCTTTTCTTCTTTTTTCACTTCTGTTTTAATTTCTTTTTTCTCATCTTTTTTTTCTACTTGTTTTGTTTCTTTTTCCTGGAACTTCACATTTTTAGCTTGGACATCTTTAGGCTTCTCTTCCTTAGCAGCTGGTTTCTCAGGACTCTTTGACCTTGGTTTTTCCTTCTTTGGCTCCTGTTTCTTCTCTTTGGGTTTCTCTTCTCCGACTTTGTCAAGGATTTTCACAAGAGTTTTCTTGTAGTCTCCACTGGTCTCGCTTTCAACATCTTTCTTGAGTGCATGGCCAGTGAGTTTTTGATAATGACCTTTAATGGCAGGTAGATCAATCTACAGAAAAATAAAATCAAATTAATATTTTCATATTTTGCAAAAATTAATTTTTTTTTTGTAATAGTTCATCATATAGTTAATAATTATTTTAATATATCACACCAAATGTTTAATTATTTAGAGCATTCTAAAACTGTATTCAATTTTTTACATTTTAGATAAGATAGTTCCTTAAATATTTATAACTGTAATAGTTTTTATCATTAAACACTCTTATATTAATTCACAGTCCATTTCGTATTACTTGGTAATATAATGGATATCTATGATTTCAAACAAAATTTGTATAATATTTTTAAAATTTCAAGTTCATTTTTTTTTCAAAATTTGCTTTGATTTTATATTTAAACAATTTTTACCTCAGATCTGGCGACCAAGATTCTTGTGAGTTGAGTGTCATTGGTACCAAAACCTGCCATCCCAAGATTCAGTCTCTCTGCATAAAACTCTGACTGATCCCCTTGTGATTTTACTAAATGACAAAAGAAAACTTTTATTAAATACCAGTTTGAATTCTTTATCATAGATATTGAATTAATTTAAAAAAAAACATTCATAGCCTTATTTCAACTATAAAGACAGTCTGGATTAATGACAGCATGAGAATGCTCGTTATTTTTCTTTATCACATTCCTTGCAACCTAAGAGAAATATGTATCTATAGTTTTAAGAATTTCAAATTGGTCACAAAAGATTATATGTGGTGAATTCTAGAACTTGATCTTTTACTTTTTCTTATAAATAAATTAATGAAAAATTGGACCTACAATAATTCACACTTTCTTTAGTAAACGAAATGCATATCAAAAGAAGGCTTAGTTGTTTACTTACAGATTGTAAGATAGGCATTTTCTGTATCACCAGAGCATGCTTTTTTAATGGACACAGTGATGTCTTCATTATACATCTATGTAGGAAAAAAAACAATTACAAATATTAGCAATTTTTAACAGTTCAATCAGTAGATCAAGTTAAAAAAATGGGGGGGGGGGGGGAGGGGAGGGAAGAAAGGGGGGGGGGGGGCTGTTATTAGACTTTGATAACAAAATACATTCAAAGGTTGTTGCTTACATATAACAAAATGTTTCATTCTACAATGACAAATTTATAATTTTTTTCTATTTAGCATTTATTGATTATCTTTTGTCCTTTACACAAAAAAATCTGAAAATTCAATTACAATAAAAATGGTAAAAATGATTGCATTAAAAATATTAATTATTTTCAACTGAGGATAGAGGGAGAATTTAATATATGACCCTTAGTTTGAAGGCTGGATTTTATCAGTTATAGATTTGAAAATGTAAAAATAAACAAAATGCACAATCTTTTAATTTCCAAACTGATAATTAAAACTAGATAAAAAAATCATTCAATGTATTTTCTTTATAAGTTTTACACAATATTCAATAGCAACAAAATGGCTGCGAACCTCTTTATATGCATCTGCAGTGGCTTGGACCTGTTCTGGGCTTTCTTTAAATATTGCCTTAGCTGCTTCAGCATTTGGTTTCTAAAAAATATGGATTTTAAAATTAACAAAATTATATTACATTAACTTTTGTTTTGTTTTCATGATGAACATTTATATTTTATATAAAACTGTAATTTAGTTTGGTAACAAGAAAAAATATAGAAATGCAAAAAATTAAAAGAAAATGGCTGTCAAAGCTGACCTCGTGCAAAACTTTTGCTTGTTCCTCGGCTTTTTTCTTGTCCACTTGTGAGTCCTTCTGGTCAGCGCCTTTGTCCTTCTTACCCTTCTTGTCTTTCTCTCCAGCCAGCTTCTGTAGGAGGATGTCTTTTAGATCTCCACTGGTCTCTTTCTTGACACTCGCTTCTAGGTCCTGCTTGTATTCTAATTTAGATAATACGTCAATTATAATTAGGTAGTTTGAAATATTTTGTCATTTTATTGTTTGAGAAGAACATTAAAATCTTTACATCAGATTGTATATTAAAACTTTGAATACTTTTTTAACAATAAAAAGAAAGTTCTATGAATGATCAATAATATCTTTACTACAGCCTAGTGCTTAAAATTAAGTTTAATATATTTCTTTTGAGATACTCAAGTCCTAAGTAAAAACTTTTATTTATATTTAGATCTTTATATTGATATCTATTTAATGTTATTCAATAACAGTTATTCATTACTCTGTCCATAAGCAGTTGGTATTTCATTTTTAAAACTGTAGATTATTTATAGATTAAAAAAAAAATTATTGTAGACTTATTGTGTCTAAAAAAAAACTCAAGTTAATTGTGATTTTTACCTGTCTTGTAAACTTTCTTGATTTCTTCCAGTTCTGCAGGTGACTTGACACAGATAATATCCACAAGTGTGTCTTCATCCGTACCCAAACCTTTCATAGCCTTGTTCAAAGAGTAGGCATCAAACATAACAGGAGTCATCATTAGGCCCTGGATTGTATCTCGGAAGTTTCCACTCAATTCTGAGTCCAAGTCTTTCACCAGGTCCTATTCAAAGAGAAAAAAAACAAAAGAAATTTTTTTTTTGACAATAAAAATCAGCACGCAAGGTGGTTTGGTAAAATGTAATGCTATGGTTTACACACCTTAACAAAGGCAAGGTAGTAGCCTACAATCATGTTTTATTTTATTTCTTGTTTTGTGAACTTAAGTGCCACTACATCTTGCACTCTCTTCCTTACCACTTAAACAAGATGCTAATCAACTTTAGCAGGAGTTAAATCGATTATAAGCAGGATCAATCTAATCCTCAACACATTGGTACATGTAATTTATAATGAGAAATAATTTGAACAAAGTGATTTTATTACAGATTATTTAAATTACAACAGACTCACTTAAATTATTTACTTGTTGTGTTATCAATGAAATATTTACCTTTTTGTAAAGTTCCTCATATCTCTTCTTGAGTGTCTGCCTCTGGGCATTAGAGTTCCTGACAATGACTTCAATAATGACATCTTCTTTTGTTCCAAGTCCTTTCATGGCTTTGTACAGTTTGACAGCATCTTCATCATTTTCATTGATCTTGTCATCGTTCTTCTCTTCTTTTTTCTCTTCTTTCTTTTCTTCTTTCTTTTTCTCATCTTTTTTCTCTTCTTTCTTCTTTTCATCTTTCTTTTCTTCTTTTTTCACTTCTTTCTTTTCATCTGCTTTATTATCCTTTTTATTAGCTTCTTTGTTGGTGTTTGCAGTTTCTTTGTGATCTTTTTTCTTTTTATCATCATCGCTATCACTTGAAGAATCACTGTCTTTATCTTTTTTGACATCTTTTTTCTCATCTTTTTTCTTTTCATCTTTTTTAACAACCTGTTTTTCCTCTTTCTTTACGACTACTTTTTTCTCAGCTTCTTTAGTTGTTTTGGCTGGTTGCTTATGATCTTTTTTCTTTTTATCATCATCGCTATCACTAGAAGAATCACTATCTTTTTTCACATCCTTTTTCTTTTCATCTTTTTTGACTACCTGTTTTTCATCCTTTTTAACAACCTGTTTTTCTTCTTTCTTTACAACTACTTTTTTCTCAGCTTCTTTAGTTGTTTTGACTGGTTGCTTATGATCTTTTTTCTTTTTATCATCATCGCTATCACTAGAAGAATCACTATCTTTTTTGTCATCTTTTTTGACGACATGCTTTTCATCCTTTTTAACAACCTGTTTTTCATCCTTTTTAACAACCTGTTTTTCTTCTTTCTTTACAACTACTTTTTTGTCAGCTTCTTTAGTTGTTTTGGTTGGTTGCTTATGATTTTTTTTCTTTTTATCATCATCGCTATCACTAGAAGAATCACTGTCTTTATCTTTTTTGATATCTTTTTTCTCATCTTTTTTCTTTTCATCTTTTTTAACAACCTGTTTTTCTTCTTTCTTTACAACTACTTTTTTCTCAGCTTCTTTAGTTGTTTTGGCCGGTTGCTTGTGATCTTTTTTCTTTTTATCATCATCGCTATCACTAGAAGAATCACTATCTTTTTTGTCATCTTTTTTGACGACATGCTTTTCATCCTTTTTAACAACATGTTTTTCATCCTTTTTAACAACCTGTTTTTCTTCTTTCTTTACAACTACTTTTTTCTCAACTTCTTTAGTTGTTTTGGCTGGTTGCTTACGATCTTTTTTCTTTTTATCATCATCGCTATCACTAGAAGAATCACTATCTTTTTTGTCATCCTTTTTCTTTTCATCTTTTTTGACTACCTGTTTTTCATCCTTTTTAACAACCTGTTTTTCTTCTTTCTTTACAACTACTTTTTTCTCAGCTTCTTTAGTTGTTTTGACTGGTTGCTTATGATCTTTTTTCTTTTTATCATCATCGCTATCACTAGAAGAATCACTATCTTTTTTGTCATCTTTTTTCTTTTCATCTTTTTTGACAACTTGCTTTTCATCTTTCTTAACAACCTGTTTTTCATCCTTTTTAACAACCTGTTTTTCTTCTTTCTTTACAACTACTTTTTTGTCAGCTTCTTTAGTTGTTTTTGCTGGTTGCTTATGATCTTTTTTCTTTTTATCATCATCGCTATCACTTGAAGAATCACTATCTTTTTTGTCATCCTTTTTCTTGTCATCCTTTTTAACAACCTGTTTTTCTTCTTTCTTTACAACTACTTCTTTGTCAGCTTCCTTGGTTTTTTTGGCTGGTTGCTTGTGGTCTTTTTTCTTTTTATCATCATCGCTATCACTAGAAGAATCCTCTTTCTTCTTATTTTTGTCTTTATGTTCCTTCTTCTTTTTATCATCTTCACTGTCACTTTCTTTGTGGGATTTGTCATCATCAGAAGATTTCTCATCATCTGATTTATTTGCCTTTTTGGCTTTTGATTTTTCTTTTTTTTCATCTTTCTTTTCTTTCTGTAGATTTGACAGAAGATAAATTAATATAAAACAATTAGATACTATGGGAATCAATTCAGTGAATATTAAAATACAATGTTTTACAAAATGAAGTAGGCCCTACTTAAATAAGATATTGTTTAAAATTCAATGCAAATTCACAAAAGGTGTTAACTAAGTAATCTATGAAAAATAAATTATTAATACAATGTTTTTAATAATTGCTACAAATGAGCCAAAGCATTTATATTTTATTTTTAAAAAGTACTCTATTCCAGAGTGCCTGATTTCATTGTCAGTTTGAATTTATCTCCATTATCTCAAATGAGTATTTTGTGACTCAAATACTTTTAGGTCTTCAATTGCAATTTTTTTTACAGTATTTTTTCTGAAGCTTACAAAGTCTTAACTTAAACTGGATTTTGAAATACAACACTAGAACTAGCAAATTGTTTAATTTCATTAATACTATTCACAAAATCTTTACTTGATTTAATAGTGCTATTTAGTTAGGATAAGATTTATTTTAGTACCTGCTATTTTTACATTTCATTACCTAAAAACTAAAATATTTTATAAATTTCTTTGGAGCAAGAGCTGCAATTAATTTTATAAGAAAATTTAAAGATCATAATAAAGGCTTTTTATAATTATAAGGACAATGAAACATATAACTATTTTGGTTTAGAGTGGGGAATGGGCATTATAAATCAACATGGCTGCCTTTGGTTTTGTGGGGTGACAGTGAATAATATAGTTTTAAGGCACTATACAGCAACAAATGTAATATATGGGCCCAATAAAGAAAGAATGGCTACCCTTGATTATCTGGGGTGGGTGGTGACAACTACACACTTAAGGACACTATAAAGCAATAACACATATATTTATGTGGGTCCAATAGAGCAACATGACTACCTTTGGTTTGGGTGGATCCTTGGTGATGATTGCTCTTAGAACTCCAACTGTGGTGTGGTTGCTACGCTCCTCTAGGTCATCAGCAATTTCATTGCCGTATTTCTTTTTGTAAACTTTTCTGATTTTTGGCAAGTCATTCTGTATAATGTTTGAGATTATTGGTTTCATTTTTAAAAATATTACAATTTATTAGATCTAAAATTGTACAGTTAACACAATAATATAAAGCCACACTTGAAATACCTTTGAAATCATAAAAGATGGTTCATGTGAACTTTTCTAATTTTTCCTAAATCATATTGTGAAGTGTTTAGGAGTGTTTTACAATTTAATTGCTTGATATATAAATAAATACTTTAATTATAAACCCATATTGAATAAAATAACACCAATAATTAATGTGGACAAAAAATATTTCAAACTTTTAAAATTATTTATACATTTATAGGAGTTTTGTTTCAGTATTTCAGCACAAAATGGAATTTACTAACCCAACTTTTTTAAGACAAAACATAATGAAGTAAAAATAAAGCATTAATATTTAGGAACAATATATATGTCATGTGTTGTTGACAAGCTTTCTCTTTCTTACATTAATAATGTTAAGTTTCTAACAAACAAAATGGCAATTCAATCATCTTCCTGTTTTCTACAAAATTCTAGCATCAAATACTTTAAAAAATCCTTTACCTCTGACTTGGCGATGACAGTTTTTACAAATTCTGGATTGGTTGGGTCCAAGTTTTTATGCAGGTGGTCAGCTTGCTCAGTGCCTGCTGACTCTGTGCTGTTAACTGTAGAAATTAAAAAAAAAACTTTCTTAAAACATTCTATGTAAAGATTGTGCGGTTGATTCTTAAGCCCAGCTGCCTATTTGGGACAGTGTAGTTGAGTGCTATAATGCACGATTGCTATCTCAAAATGTCTTAAAGTCAGTTTCCAAACTCAAGTCCATAGGATGTTCCTGATTGCATCCAGTTGAACAAGTAACTCACTCGAGTTAGGGAGAATAAAACCATTATAAATAAGAAAGTAGGGAGGAGTAGTTGAATAGAATGTTTAACAGCTAGCCGCAACTTCGGATCGTAGTTTCAACTTGCAACTGTGGGACATCCCTGAGTCCATCCAGCTCTGATGGGTACCTGGCTTACATTGGGGAAAGTAAAGGCGGCTGGGCATAGTGCTGACCACACCATCCCTTCATATGTCGAGGTCAAGAAACATGAACTCTGCTTCATCTGCCCAATGGATCATTAGGTCTAAAAAGTAATCTTTACTTGTTTTTAATTCTCTGAGTTTGATTTAAATTTAAATATGGCAAAAAGTATTAAACAATTCAAGTTAAATTTCTGTTACAATATAAAATTAGTTCTAAAAAAAAACTTGCGTTTATTAATTGTGTTGACATTTTTTTACATAACCTTATAATCCATTGTTTAACATGGTTGGAGACGCTGTCTACTTACTGTAAGCACAAACAGCTTCAGCGTATTGCTTGGGACACTCCTCCTGAACAGTTTTTGTGGCTGGTTTCCCCTTGTTGAGCTGCTTGTAGTGGTTGAATACATTATTCATATGCGCCACAGTTCTCACCTCAACCAGATTTATAAACTTTCCTTTTTTTGTGGTCCAAGGGTTATCTTCAGCCTAAAAAAAAAAAGTGAAAATTGACTTTATGAATAATTATAACAGTAATTATTTTGTAATTATCTGACTCAATTGTTTAATTTTTAAATTGGGATACAGTCCTTCATAATTATTAAAAAAATTTATTCCAATTCTTAAACTTGTTCCTGTTTTACAACACCTTATCTACTTTATTTGTAAACCAAACATTTTAACCCTTGCTTATAGTACCTAAAAGATTTATGGTTGCCATCAATGGAAAGCCTACAAAGTAAAAGTACTAAACAAATGAATCAACTAAATATCCTTTAGTAACATGATAGAATCATACTTAAAAAAAAATAATAGAATGGAAATTCAGTTCAAGATAAAATATAGACTGGAATAGAACCACTTAAGTAATTTGTATTTATCAAATCATGTATTCTCATTAAGACTGTTTATGTACAATGACATATTGACCTCTTCCAACAGTTGAAATGCTTTGGGTATTTTTCTGATCCATATTTTAACAAGAATGAGATCGTGAATTGTAAAAAGCATGCAAAAATAGCCCAGCTGGTTGTCAAAATTAAGATAATTTACATTGAAAATAAGAGTTTTTTTTTACTTCAAAAAGATCTTTGGCATCTTTGACTACATCCTCTTTAGTGGATCTCTCCTTCTTGTTGCCCTTCACTAATGTAAGCAGGAAGAGTTGTGTTGGATTTTTGAAGTTCTCTGTGATATCACTTTCAATGCTGGTTGAGTTTTCTAAAACAGAAAAAAAACTGTTTGACTATTTTAAAAATTAACAGGTATATTTTTAAAAGTTTAAATAATTTAGAAAAATAATCTAAACTTTAAATAAGCCCTAGCTGATAATTTTTATGGTGTAAATTATTTATGCTCTCTGAGCTACCTTTTTCATAGTCTTCTTTCAGGCTACTTATTTCTTGTTTTGAAAGTGGTGTTACTTTTTTCACAAAAGCAACTGCATCACCTCCCTTGTAAGAAAAATAAATATTTGAAATTATTTAAATACTTAAGGCAAGTAGAACATATTGTACAATATATGTATATATATATATATATATATATATATATATATATATATATATATATATATATATATATATATATATATATATATATATATATATATATATATATATATTGTTGCAAATATTGTTAGAGGTATATAAATGATTTAAATAAAACAACTGATCATACTTTTAGATTTTTGCTGGTGCTTTTTCCATGCCCAGCGCTAACATCATTTAACAGGGAATCAACAAGAAGATTCCATTCTCCGCCAAGACCTGTTTTAAGATCATCACTTAATTCCTAGAAAAAATAAATTTTAAGTAAAAATATTTATGTCAATTACTATTTTTTTTTAATATTAAAAAAAAAAACTGAAAGTATTGAGAACTACACAATTATGTATATTTTTTTTCAACAACTTTAGTGAAAACCATCTAAATTATAAAAAAGGAAATACATTTTTTCTTACTGTTTTGAAAACTATTTGGTTTTGTGAAAATAAAAAAATAAAAACTAACAGTTTCATATTGCTCTTTGTATTTTTCCTTCACTTTCATTCTGTGTCTGTATGATTTCTTGGCCAAAGTCCTTATAATGATGTCATGAGGTGGAGCTGAAACAATTGTTTTTAAAATACTAAATTTAATTGTGGGTTTAAACTACTGCAGGGTATTACAAACTGTAGCACAACTACATTATAGGATAGGTAAAATAAAGGCTAAATGCACAGTGTATATAATGGTTCCCACAAAACTGTGCAAACAGAAAAGTGCCCAAATACAAACTTATTATACTAACACACTTTATTTTTGTCATATTTTGTGATGCCACAAAGTAGGCCTACATGTGGTCATTTTTTGTTAATGTCTATAAATGCATTATTTAAGAAAACAAAAAAAATGCCCTTGTGCACTTTTTTGTGAACTGTTTTATTTTGCACAGTTTTCCCATGCACTTCTTTCCAGTCATTGTAATTATGTAGCCTAAATTATGAGAACAAATTTTAACAGAAATGTTGATTACCCATTCTCTTGGCCACTTTACGTAATTGTCTTGCATCATTTTCAGCTTGTTTATCTGCTGTCTTTTTCTGGATTAAATTAGAGCAAAAATTAATGACATTTAGTGAGTGAAAAAACATGAGACTAAAAATGAAGCTAAATGGGGGTGAGGGAGGAGAATTTATGATTGAATAGGGGGAAAAGAAGGCAGTATAATTTGCATGTCTTTAGAAGTTATTTAAAAACATGCTTTCTATAAGTTTATCTTATACGGAACAAATAAAAATATATAAAAAATGTACCCCTTCTGATTGCTTCCTTTTCTCTTCCCTGTCCTTAGGGTGCATGTAAGGAGATTCATCATCAGAGCCTTCAGGTCTTCTCCCGTAATACATCCACAGATCTCTCTGCAGATGGTGCACAATTTGGATTAGTTAGGAAAGTTTATAAATCTGGTTGAGGCAGTGGCGTAGCCAGGATCGTCTCAAGGGGGGGTTCAAAATTTGCACCCCCCCTCAAACTTTCGATTTGCACCCCCCCTCAAACTTTCAATTTACACCCCCCCCTCATACTTTATATATCTATACTGAGGGGTCTATGAGAGGGGGGGGTTATGACCCCCACTAACCCCACCCTGCCTACGCCACTGGGTTGAGGTGAGAACTGTGGCGCATATGAATAATGTGTTCAACCACTACAAGCAGCTCAACAAGGGGAAACCAGCCACAAAAACTGTTCAGGAGGAGTGTCCCAAGCAATACGCTGAAGCTGTTTGTGCTTACAGTAAGTAGACAGTGTCTCCAACCATGTTAAACAATGGCTTATAAGGTTATGTAAAAAAAAAATGTCAACACAATTAATAAACGCAAGTTTTTTTTAAAACTAATTTTTCGTTTTTAAATTGTTTGTTTAACGAGCCGACCAGCGGCATAGCATACGCCCCTATTTAGTTGTTTTATTTTCTACTTTTCAGTAATTCATAATTTGTGAATTTGACACTACCAATGCTGCCACTGAAAATATTTGCTTTAAAACACTATCAGTAGCTCGTTAAGGACAATAACCCCCCTTCACCCAGACTGGTGGGGGTGGTAGCACTATGCCTAGAGAGGAAGAGAGGGGGCTGCTGGCGCACTTATGTCTTGGTGGTATCCGTCAAGGTACCCATGAAGAGAATTATATATATAGATAACTAACATAGGTCTTTAAACTACAAAAAAAATGTTTGTTTTTTTAAAAATAATGAGAAAAAGTGCTTCTCCCTTTGTGACATAAAAAAGATAAATTGAAATAGTGAAATTTAAAAAAATCTGTTGTACTGCCATACTGGGTCTAAAAGAATGGAATCATGTAATACTCTTATTTTAAATAGGTAATATGACATTCTGATCAAATATCTAGATGTAATGTTTTAGTTGAAGTTAAAGCAAACGAACAGATACTCTCTCCTTTAAGTATATTTTTTACAGACTTACCTCTGGACTTTTAGGTGGGGGCCTTTGTGCGGGGGTGGAGCGCCGTGGGGTGTGAGCCCCATCACTGCGTGCTGTGTCAGGTCTGCTCCTCCCCCTGGCGGTCGCAGGCTGTGAGCTGGATTTTCTTGGGTTTGGCTGCGCCTTTAAATCATGTCAGGTCATAAATGTAAACAAATATATACTTGTATACAACAACCAAATAAACATAGTATTCATATATATGTCTTATCATCAATAGGAACTGCACCACATTTTCATACACTGTACTTGATTTACACCATGAAAAGTAAATACAATTCCATCTATCAGAACTTTTTTTTTAATACTTTTATTTTCAATAAAACAAATTACAGCAGTCTGTAAAGGCAATCAAAAATTTTACAGTGACAAAATTTACATACAAGTTGTAAGGTAATAATTATTTACATAATGGAAGTACCTGATGGAGCTAATTTTAATATGTACAAAAATCAAAGAGAGAACAATTCTAAAGGGTTAAATTAAAATAGGTGACTATCAGAATTTAAACAAAAAAGCACACATTTACCTTCCACCCAATGATATTAACTATTGCTTTTAACTCACATAGTTAATTAGTTTTTTTATTAAATTGTGGTGTTTATTAGAAATATTGTTATTTATTATTGTTTAAAAAATTAATTATTCGCTACCAATTTCTGTAATATTTTCTAACTCTAATTTAATTTATCTTTTTGTATACTGGATTTCAGTGTTAATCTACAAGTACATTTTTTATTTTAAGTTTCAGCATTCGAGGAGCTCAAGCAGTTAAATTATGTCCCCTTTTGGCCATTCGTCATCAGTTATTAGAGAGGCTGTTACTCAAACATAATGAGAAAAGTCTCAAGTATTTCCAACTAGATCCAAACATCCTAAAACTAAACAGTTAAACATTAATCTAAACCACCGAACTTTTATTTTTTCAATATTAATACCTACACTTTTGATGGGTGGCAGCTTGTCTCCCTTTCGTCTTTCAGCATCTTCTTCATCACTGTCTGTTGTGTCAGAGTCTTCCTGGTCTGTATGGTTCATTTTTTTCTGGTACAAAAAAATCATAAATCAACAGAAATAATTGTTTATAGAACTACAATCAACAGGAATGATATGAAGTTTTTAAATTAAGTTTCCTTTTAAAAACCACATAGTATATATATATATATATATATATATATATATATATATATATATATATATATATATATATATATATATATATATATATATATATATATATATATATATATATATATGTATGTATAAACAGAGTAACATTACTATCATAAAGGATTGGAATGACTAAAATTGAAAGTATTTTTTAGACAGAAAATACTCTTAAAGAATATGAGATAGAATTTTTCTTTTAAATGTCCCCTTACCCCTGGCTTTCCATTTCTTTTGGACTGACCACCTTGTTTTGTTTTCTTCCAGGATTCCATTAGTTGCTGCTTGTGTTTGTAATCTTCTTCCTTTATAAATTTACAATAAAATCACTCAATGACCAGTAATGCATGCCATATTTAAAATTTAAACCGAATTGCTAAAATAAATGAGCTAACATGCTAGTCACAAAGTTCAAGACCATTCTCCAGTAGTTGACTAAAATTATATTTGTCAAAATTAAATGAAAAAAAAGTTTTTTCAATAAGATTATATCTGTGGTTTCCAAACATATTGTCTATTAAAACCCCATAAATCTGGGTGCCTTCCCTACCCCCGTTTTCTCAAAAAATAGTATGTAAACTTAAATAAAAAGTTCCACTGAGTTTTTAGGATTTATTACTATTGTTAAAAAATGTGTTATAACAAAATCAAGGTTTTTGGCCCAATTCTTTCAGCATACATTTTAGGACTTCGAAACAATATCTGTTTTAAATGTTATTAAGTGACTTTGTGTGTCCAACATTCTTTCTGTACTAAAAACTTGCAAGGATTATATCCTTTAGAATATAAATCTATTTTAACTATTGTAGAGGTCTATATTTTGGATAAGGCAAATCTAGTCAAATGAGTTATATTATGTTATGTTTATACTTAATACAAATGTTAGAGTGCAACTCTGGTGTTAAAAGTAATATTACAAATATAAAAGCACATTTATATTGAGTATAGAATTACCAACTAGGCCTAATAACTAACAAAGTAATTGTTATTTAAATAAAGCAAAGGTGGAATTTAATACAGCGAGGGGAATTAACTCTTGGTAAATGTATAACTTGTGGTTATTATCTTCTGTAATATCACAGAATATTGAATACATAGTCTAAAGGGTTATACTTAAATGACATCACACTCTTAAAGGAGAGGTTTGGACTTGTGACAAGGGCTTGGGAGGAAGAGGGCGTGGTTGGGGGGGGGGGGGGAAGGGTCATCACACTTGTATTTTTATTTTCAATAGTAATTTTGGAAACAGAATTTAACAGTTACTTTGCATTTTGTAAAGACGTTGTAAATTGCAATAAAAGTTGATCAGCATGCACAATGTTGACTGTTGATATTTAAGAAAGAACATAAATTATATATATATATATATATATATATATATATATATATATATAAAATTTGATCTTGGTGGGAGTGAAGAGGGGTGGGAAAGGCTGAAATGTGATGTTATTTTAGATAAAGTTTTATTTTTTGCAACCATGCTTTAAATATTTGAGTTTGTTATTGGCTTGGTATTCCTACCAGTCCACAAAGTGGCTTTGTTTAAACTTCACTCACACTAGTTTTCAACATGTATTATTAAAACACAAATACAATTTTTCAAGAACTGCAGTGCCATTGCTTGTATGGTGCCATTATTGTTATTCATATTCTATACAGTTGAAAAGAAAATTCTTAACACTATTAAATTCTATTAATTGTTAAAATTATTTTTCAGAACACTGTGCTACTTTTCAAACATGATTAACTAACAAGGTACTAGTGCACTTAAATTTTAAAACTTCTTTTTGTGAATAATTATTGTGTTTTTTTTTAAGTAATGCAACAATTAGTATTAGTAATAATATTAATGTCTTCAAATAGTTTAGATGCTCAAACCTAATTTAAAAATTTAAAACGTGGTCATGGTGAAAAAACACTGATGTAAAAATAAAATGTGCACCACAAAAGAAAACCCCAAAAAACATAAATAGCTCCACATTCAACATAGATCTACCAATATGAAGAATAACTTTTTACCCATTTGTCAACACTGTAAATAGGCTTGGTGTCCTCGATTCTATTGGCAACTTTTATGTTGTCCTTCTGTAGTCGATCATGCTCTTTCTGGCGTTGTTCGAGGTTTAGACTATATTTATGGTAAACTACATTAGTAAAATATCTGGCGTTGTTCGAGTTTTAGACTAATTTTACGATAAACTACATTAGTAAAATATAATGTCGCATTTTTTGTTTAGTTAACGCGTACCATGCTAATATCTATTATTCAAGGCCCGTAACTCTAGTGCTAACCTAAATAAATGGAACTTATTTTTAATAGTTATAAGCACGATTAAAGACGATCTATGATGTAGATAATGAAAGCAATGGATTCCTGGTATTCTATTGATATTATAACATAAATGAGCAGATCGAGTATCAACACTTTTATGTTTAATTTTAAAGAAAATCCTAGATCTAGAATCATTAGGTCCTTTAATACTAATAGGCTAATAATTTAATATACTCTGCATTCAATACAAATACACGGTAATTAATTAAAACTGCATATTAATTACGCTTTAATAACAATATAGATGAGTGATAAGAGATTATTGGCAAACCCTATTTACACGTGATGATGTGTCTAAAAATATAATCGTATTTATCGAGACTTATTTCGCTCAAAAAAAGAAGAAAATTAAACAAGGTTAATTTAATCATCAGCATCATCGCTTCAGTTTTTTTTTTAATCTGTAAGGTAGTTAGATAAGGGCGGCTACTCTACAAAAACATCAATCGCGCTTGTTTTTCCAGGGTGACTACCTCTTGCTTCTCCGCTGGTCCTTCCTGTGGAACTGGTCGTCGCTTTTCGCCATGATGTTCGACATTCGCTGCAACAAGATCTGGTTCTCTCTGTCTATCGCCGTTTTTCGTTCTAGGTCCATCTGTGAAGTTGTTGTTGGTTGTTTTTTTTACAAAGGGGTCGTCCATAAATGACACACTAGTAAGGGGGAGGAGGGGGGGGGGGGTTCCGTAATTTTGTGACAGTGTGATGAGGAGGGAGGGGCAGGGAGTGTTCTGAAAGCATGACGTCACACTTTGGCATTGTAAATAAAGTAATGTTTAAAAAAATTTAGCCGTTATTTCACGTTTCAGAAAACTGTTTTCATAATAGACGAAATAGGAATTGATTAAAACACTCTATGTTGAATGAGTTCAGTCAATATTTTGGCAAAAAACTCGATGTTTTAAGAAAAATTCAACTGCAGTTTTAAGGGGGGGGGGGGTGAAGGGACGGAGTGGTCTAGCGGTAGAGAGCTGGATTGCTAACCCGTAAGTCTCGAGTTCCTGAGTCCACCCAACTCTGATGGGTATCTAACTCACGTTAGAGAAAGTAAAGGCGGCTGGGCATTGTGCTGACCACACTATCCCTTCATATGCCGAGGTCACAGAAACAAGTGAACTCTACTTCACTTGCCCCATAGACCGTCAGGTTTGAAAGGGAAACTTTACTTTTAAAGGGGTGGTTGTAGGCTGAGGTATGACGTAATTTCAGAGGAGGTGTCTAGCTTTTTGTGGAGGAGGGGGAGGAGGTAAAAATCGTCAAAAATATCGTGACGTCATTTATGGATCACCACCCAACATAGTATAGTGTATAGTGTGGAGGGACACAGGATAAAAACAGTGAGGCTAGAAGCCAGCATCTGGATATCCATCCATTTCGGCACCATCCATAAATGACAACGGTTTTTTTTTTGTCTTTTACGATTTACAGTAGCAAAGGAACATTTTAAATGTTGGGGGTAGGAGGAGGGGCACATAAAGTGATCTCATTACAATATCAAAATATAAAGGCTTTATATATATATATATATATATATATATATATATATATATATATATATATATATATATATATATATATATATATAATAAAATATGGGATCCATTTGGGCGTGGTTGTTAGACATACCTATTGGACATGGTAATTAACGATTTTTTTTTCAAACTGTCAATCGAAAGCGGGGGGGGGGGGGGGGGGTGGTTAAAAACTGCTCAACGTTAAATATTAAGTCCAGTTTAAGCATGGGAAAAAAGGGGGCCAATAAATTCAATGGTGGGTCTGACTTTTTATTTTCTATTTTAAAAAAGTGGTTCGATAGTTCGATGTGAACGTACAGGCGAATCTATGTTTGCGCATGACACACACTGTGGCAAACAGCACAGAGTAAACAAGGGGAGAGAAGTGAACAAGAACGGCAATCCAATAATATTTTTTTATTGGCTTGGATACGGAGGACTGGGAAAATCCGTTTTTTCTTTCTTCACAATTTGTTTACATTTTATACTATTTTATAGCGTGTTTTGTTGATTAATATATATCATAGTCACCTTGGTGAATGTAAGTGTGTGTCGTTTGAGATGGTCAAAATGAAAAGTAATTAAATACAATAATTAACACAGATATAGCTTTAAAAAAAAAGTAAAAAAAAAACAACCCAATAACAAATCAAACTCCTTGATATGAATGTAAAACATAGAGCTAAACGCCTTTGTGGACTGGTAACTAAATAAAATCAGATACTGAAAGATGTGTGTCAAATGGTGCAGTGATGTTAGTATTAAAAATGCATAGGAAAATAAGCGAAATAATTTAAAAATAAAAATAAAATACAATATTGAAACTTTATGTCATATCTTTCCAGAGGGTGTCTATTTTCGGTAGTCTAGGCGAGTGAAATGACCAAAATGGTTTCTCGATGATATTATATGGGCCGATGTAATTTGTCAACTTTTAAACCCTAAACAAAAGTCATATCACTGTTCTAATAATGCATATTTGTTCTTTTCTTCTTTACCACAGCCCAGACCTCAATATAAAACAACAACTTTATTTTCGTTTATAAAATTGATAAGAGATTTTCTTTTTTTCCCTCTTCATGCAAATTTTGTCATCTATTTTATGGTCTATAACTTAATGTTTTATTATGTTTATTTTAGTTGTAATATGTAGCCGAAAAAAAAAATTGTACACGCATTTTTCTAAAAAAAAAAATCTGTTATCCTCGACATATTTAAAATAGACCTACTGTAAACACACCTCTGGTAGCTTAGGCGACCCTCTGGTACACGTGTACATATTTAGCAGACGGACAACTTACCTGTAGCTGCTTCTGTCTCAGCTCAAGGTGCATGTAGGTGGGTGGGGAGGTCGTGTCAACCTGTGGCTTCATTCTCTGCATCTGAAAAAAAAAGATTTTTAACAGTTTTGACTGTCTGTGTGTCTGTCTGTCTATATATATATATATATATATATATATATATATATATATATATATATTTGTATATATAAATAACATAAATATATATAACATACATATATGTATATATATATATATATATATATATATATATATATATATATATATATATACATATATATGTATATATATATATATATATATATATATATATATATATATATATATATATATATATATATATATATATATATATATATATATATATATATATATATATATATATATATATATACATATACATAATATATATATAGTGGAACTGTGGATGTATAAAATATTTTCCCCCTCCTCCACCCCACCTCTCCTAGTGACTAAATCCTGCCTACGCCACTGCCTGCAGCTAGTCACCAATATAACAGCAAAAAGGGCAGACCAAGTTGCAGGATGTAGGCTCTAATACCAGGAGACGACGCTAAGAAAACCAATATGGGTAGTTGACACCAAACAATATTTTATTACAAAATCTTGTGTGTTCAAGGTAAAAAAATACCAGCCAAAACAAATGAACATTTACACAGAGGCAAAAACTAACACGTATTTCTGAATTGTTTCACTTGGTCGGGTGTCACCGGGTGCGGTTACTCAGTGTGTCACCCCAACCTGCCCATGGTGACCGGTGTTATGCATTGCTTTCTGCTTTATTTAACAGTTTTCTATTCAAAACTAACAATTTTATGCACGGGTGTCACCCCCCCCCCCCCCTCCTTATCTCCCAGCCTCCTCCACGTTGGTTAAAGTTTGTCTGCACGTAAATTATTCTGTTTTATGATTGGCCATCTTAGACGTAAGGGGGAGTAAGTGGTACAAGGCGCGTATGAAATCCAATGGATCCCATAAATGGATTATATGAATATACATCTTTCACTATTCGTGGTACAGTACTTTATAACATCAGTAGATGGCACAATAGAGTTCACGAATGAATTTTAAAGTAGAAAAAGTATAGACAAAGTTTTACTAGAACAATCTAGCCGTGTGTCAACATTCTCCCCACGTTCACAACCACACAATTCCCACTTGTGAACAATGTTTCCTTCAGACTTTTTTCTCCGTGTGGGGGTGGGGAAAGAAGGGTGGCGGACTAATTTTAAAAAAAAAATTTCTTTGTAAGGGAGGACACTGGTAAAATTAGATATTTTCAATATAAATTCTATTTCGTTCAGGGGGAGGGGTGGGCGGGTGGTAGACGTGTTTAGACGAGATGCCTGAAAGAAACTGTGTGTGAAGTTGCAGAACAAAGTATAGACAAAGTATTACGAGCACTAAGATCAAACAAGACGTGTGTCAACATTCTCCCCCACACAGACACACAGCTCCCAAGTGTGAAGTTGCGTGCTGTCGTCTCGCCTCCATATTTTTATTTGTTGTTCCTTCGACGATGTATCAATAGTTAATGGCGGGATTGGTATTTGTAGTAAAGGGTTAGATAATCGATAATCGAAGCTCGCATAATCTTGTATGTTCGATGTGATTGGGAGGGGGTGTTTGGAGGAGGAGGAGGCATCAGATTCGTAACTTCATAAACTCTTGCAGCGAAATATAAGGTATAATTTGTGCTGTAAAATGTACAATGATCTCACTGTTAAAATACATTTGAAGAAACTCGAATAATGTTTTCAAGCTATGCAAATTTTACTGCGGGTATTTGGTTTTATATTCTTCTATTTGCCCAGCACCAGAGAATGGTTATATGGGCAGCAGAGGTCCCATATTTTAGGAGCCCCAAAATGTCTGAGAGTTATGACAATAAGGCACTTTGTCTCAATAGTCTCGCCACATGCCCATTATTATTTTTGGCCAGGGGTGTTAGTCAAAGATAATCCACCCGTTCCACAGCCGTGTAAAACTTTATTTAAGCTTAGTCCATCCTTACCCGGATCGTAAATATGAAAAGTATAGTATATAGAGTATGAAATATATTTCATCATCATCATTTTTCCTTTTAGTTCCTTGTGAAAAATAGTGGGGCCTTCTGTCAAAGCTACCCACTCCCCACCGTCTCCTACCACTACCTTCAGCTGTTCCCAATTCTTTCCTATCCCTTGGCTTCCCTACGTCGTCATGTCTTCCTGGGTCGACCCCTACGTCGCCATCTCTTCTTGGGTCGACCCCTACGTCGTCATGTCTTCCTGGGTCGACCCCTACGTCGCCATCTCTTCTTGGGTCGACCCCTGCGTCGCCATGTCTTCCTGGGTCGACCCCTACGTCGCCATCTCTTCCTGGGTCGACCCCTACGTCCATGTCTTCCTGGGTCGACCCCTACGTCGCCATTCCTTTCTGGGTCGACCCCTACGTCGCCATCTCTTCCTGGGTCGACCCCTGCGTCGCCATGTCTTCCTGGGTCGACCCCTAGTTCCTTGTGAAAAATAGTGGGGCCTTCTGTCAAAGCTTCCCATTCCCCACCGTCTCCTACCACTACCTTCAGCTGTTCCCAATTCTTTCCTATCCCTGGCTTCCCTACGTCGTCATGTCTTCCTGGGTCGACCCCTACGTCACATGTCTTCCTGGGTCGACCCCTACGTCGCCAAGTCTTCCTGGGTCGACCCCTACGTCGCCATCTCTTCTTGGGTCGACCCCTACGTCGTCATGTCTTCCTGGGTCGACCCCTACGTCCATGTGTTCCTGAGTCGACCCCAACATTCTTGCCCTGAGGGTTCCATTCCAGGTCCAGACTGGCTCTACTGCCAGCGTCTTTCATTCGCGTGTGTCCACGACATCGCCATTTCCTCTCCAGGACTTTCTATTGTTTTCTGTCCGCACATCTTCCATAGTTTTGTGTTTTCTACCTTGTCTATGCAGTATTCTTAAACTTAAATAGGCTTTACCTTTACGTGATGTGAGCTACGTAGACGGACAGACAAGATGGATCTCAAGACCATCAAAATACAGCCTATATACAACACTAGACTGTAGGTCTGGACGGTGAAAACCATCTTTAAAAAGAACAACTTATTTTCCTCTTCATTTATGAGCGACACGTGCGGATTAGATTAGCAGAAGTGATCACTTTTAAAAAAAATATACAGTTTTTTTTAGATTAGCAGAAGTGACCATTTAAAAAAATATACAGTTTTATTTTATAGCTACACTACCCAGCTGTTATCACGGGAGGGTTAACAAGTGGATAAACCTTGAAATGTTAAGCTAACCTAACAACTAAGTGGTAAAATTGTGATTAGGTTGTATACGGTGTATCGTACTTTTATCTTCAAAGAAATAAATGAATCCGGCGGCCTTCATTTCTAACAGAAGATGTTGCAGAAACTAGGTCACTAGGTCAAAACTTTCTCATATAGATCGAATTCACGTAACAGTCGATAATCGATCAATTGATGAGAAGTTCATCGTGATTTATAAAAAAAACCTTTTTTATAAACTCTTAAATAATGCTTGGAAGTTACTTGGTCGAGGACTAGTGCTTTAGATAGCAAACACGAAAGTCTCGAGTATGGATTTTATAAAATAAACATACACTTTTACTAGTGTCCGACCCCCCCCCCCCTCCAAAAATGTTTACCGCCCCCCCCCCCAAAATTTCAAGTGCCCCCCCCCCCCCACGGAGAAAAAAAGTCTGGAAGAAACACGGGTCTAGATCTAGGTGCCATCATTACTTGGCTAGGCTAAGCGTTGGTTTGATTATCTCTTTCCTCATCTTCGTTCTTAACTGTAATGTTGAACAGTATTCCTTTCAAACACAATTAAGTATTACGTGTCAATTTGTTATGCGCCATATAGGCCACTGACTCCGATTTCAGCTTATATATGGAGTTTTCTCTTCTAGATGGTTTGCTGTCCCCTGATATAGAAAATGGACGCAGTTTTTTAAAAGACGTGACCAGGGTGAACCCCCCCCCCCACATACACACCATACCCATTTGCTAGACCACTGTACCGACCTAGTCAACAGATGAACAGGTACAATAAACGTATGTAATCGAACAAAGCATTTTTCGGGGACTCGCTATATATCTTCCGTTACTATGGCCGTGTAAAACTTTCAAACAAAAAAAAACAAAAAAAAAACAAACAAATACTTTTATAATAAAAAGACGAGCCTGGTAAGAGTACATAGTACATAGGCTGTTAAAAATGTAAACACACTTCAAAATGAATGAACCGAAGCGTCAATGTGAAACAAACCAGTAACCAACCCCGCCCCCTCACACACAATCACCACGCGATCTAAATATAGATTCCCTCGTCAGTGACGTTTGCGTGACAATCTCCGAGCTTGGGATGGAGTTTCTCAGTTGCCGTGTTATGGATACAGAGATGTTCGTTTTAATGTGGGGTCGGTGATTAATTAGCAATCTTGGCCTGATGAAAATAATTAACCCAAGGCGGAAAATAAACAATCGGCATTGATTTAATGCGCTGGGCATTGATGTTCATTAACAAGAATTGTTTCAAGTATTTTTTAATTGTGTATTTTAAAGCACATTTTTATTGTTGAGTTTTACGCCGCGAGGCTATTTGGCGCGTGCACAAAGCACGTTACACAACTTTGAGGGGAGGGATCCCACATTGGCGGGCAGTGGGTGCCTGCATGGATTTTTGCAGAGCTTCTTTTAGGCATCTCTTGACGGAGGGTTGGTGGAGTACGTCCTATACCCCAGGACGAAATAGAAAAATAAATATTGGATTTTTAATGTAATCTTTATTAAATACCTTAACAATAGTCCGCAACACCCCCCCCCACCCCAAGGATTTTTCAAGAGCTCCACCCCGAAAAAATATCTGAAAGAAACCCTGGTTATATGAGGTCAAAATAAAACAGTTTACGGTTATTTGCAGAAAAAATAATTGTACTCGACATTGGACGCACTCAACCACAATATTTAGATGGGGGGGGGGGGGTATTTTGAATTGATTGAAAAGATAATAAATGTCAAGTCAAAAATAATCCTCTTAACTATGTGGAATCAAAACATATTAAACATTTATATACTTGTGCTAATAAGAGGAAGGGGTGTTTAATTATCTACACTTTAAAAAAATGCAACAAATATCTTTACACATTTAAATAACTCATCCACGTTTTTTTAATTCAAAAGAGAGATAACTCTTCTTAAAGTTCACGTAGCGAGTTAACGTTCCTTAATTAGCTTGCTATAAAAAGCCAATAGCTAAATTTTCTAGCCTACGACTACTGTGATTACAGTAGACTAATAGAAAAATTATTGACACGGTAACTTGCCAAAAACTTTCATTATGTGCGTTACATGCGCGTAAGGTACCGAGCGGGGATGGATGATCATAACAATAATCGATAACCAATCGATGAATAGGTGTTAGAGTTCTTTTATAAATAGAACTATGGTGAGCAGTGTCAACAGTTTCTCTATTATTGAGTAACCATGGGAGTAGGGGTATTAATTAGGTTGGCGGAATAGAGAGAATGTTTGTGAGGGGTTGGGTGGGGTTCACGTAGTGAGGCTTACTTGAAGTTTTTTGTTGTTGAGTGTTTTTTCGCGAGATGACGTATTTCCAATAAACACGCAGTACCGAAGTTGGCGAGGGTGCGGAAAGGGAGGGGGGGGGGCACCTTAAAGAGGGGAATAATCTTGCAGTGGCGAGTACTTTGTTGTTGTATTTTAGTGCTCACTCGCCAAGCGATGTTTTAAAGATACAAGCAGCACTTGATGGGAGGGGTTCGTGTGTGGGGGGTGAGGGTCCATGTTGTAAAGGAAATTAATCAGATAATCATCATCTTTTCCAGGTCGTGTCCAGAACACATGGAGCAGATGAAGTAGAGTTTGTTTCTGAGATGTCGGCATAGCGTGGTCAGCAAGATGCCCAGCCGCCTTTATTTTCCCTAACGCGAGTTATGAGCCCATCATCATTACTGGCTTGGACCCGGATTCGAATTTGAGGCTTTCGGGTTAGCTATCTCGCGCTAGGCCACGCCATACCTAATGCAGTTTTAATACATGTAGGTGAGATGGCAGTGTATGAATAAACTAATAGCGATGATGTTTAATCCTTGATCAATATCGGTATATCGGTAGGAGTCCAACTGCTTAAACATGCATATTTTTAAAAACTTCATTAATGACCACTCATTAAGGAGTTTTTTGTTTTGTTTTAATGATGCATAAGGCGCCCTTAAACAGTGTGATAGCCAATTTGTACTATCTACAACTACGTGTCTTCACAAAAAGTCAGAATTAAGCACCTCCCCACTTTTAAACCACACAAATCTCCAATCACCTCTCTCTATAACCATAATTATAATGGAATTTGAAATGATTTTTTTAATAAACAATGTTTACTTCCTTGCTACCAAAAATATGTAACATCACATTTCTTAGACACCCCCACTCACCCCCAAATTCTCTCGTAGTTTATCGTTAAAAACGAGAACTGACTTACCTAGATGTGTAGCGTCTTTTAGAGACAAAACGCATCATGGGGGGTCGTCCAAAAATGACGTCACACCCGTAGGGGGGAGGGGGTTCTGTAATTTTGTGACGGTGTGTGATGAGGGGGAGGGGGGGTCAGATGGTAGGACGTCACACTTTTGCATTATAAACAAGCAATGTTAGAAAACGAATTTTAGCCGTTATTTCGCGTTTTAGAAAGCAGTTTTAATAAATTGTAATAGGAATTGATTAAAATACTCTATGTTGGCAGAGGTCAGACATGATTTTGGAAAATATCGATGTTTTAAGAAAGATTCAACTGCAATTTTGAGGGGGGGGGGGGGAGGGTTGTATGCTGAGGTGTGACGTCATTTTAGGTGGGGGGTCTGGCTTTTTGTGACGATGTGTGACGGAGGGGGGGGGGGGAGGTAAAAATCGTCAAAAAAAGCGTAACGCCAGTTATGGATGACCCCCATGATCAGTTAATGATAAAAATAGCCTGCATAAAAACGCCACCTACCTTGTGTCTATGAGCCAGGAGGTGTTTGTCGTGTTCCCTCTCCGGCAACATCCGTTGTTCTGCGTGTCTGGTAGCCATCTTGGCCTTGTGTCCGGATTAATCCAAAAACAATAATCTGTAGAATACAAAAAATTAAAGTAATTAAATCTCAGAGATATAAGTTTTCTGGACACTGATTGACATGACAATACCAGATACGTCCACACATTAAAATGTGAACTGGATTCACTTTGTGTTAGACAAAAACTAATTCCTGGGGTTGACGGTCCATATACTTCGAAAAATAAACGGACTAACGCAGGAAGAACATGAATAGAGAACATTTAACAACCATAAGCTATATGAAACAGAGGCTACAATCGTGGAAGAAATTAAAAAAACAAGTTAATAAAAAGTCTAGTGACAATTTAAGCGCAATTTCCTTAATTAATTTTTTGTGACCGAACGAAAGGATATTTTTGAAAACTTTCTTCGGCAATATTGTTCTAAATTATGGCAGGAATCGATTGGTAAATGTTTCAAGTCGCTAAGTGGTCTGGTTGCCGAGATATGGACCAAAAACTGCATTTTTTCGAGGTTTTTTTGGCTTTTCCGGGAAATCCAGGAAGGAATTCCGGGAATTTTTTTGGCCCACAATCATCCTCGGAACTTGCTTAACATATTTGCTTTGGAACAAGTCCTCGATATTGCTTCGTTGAGGAAGAGATACGACTTAAAGCTGCGGACACACATCCATCCAGGGGAGGGGGGACTTGTAAGTATATATTTTCTATATACATTTTGTATACTTGAAACACTGGGTGTATACCGAAACACCAAAGGAAAACAACGTACAGGCAGACCAAGACACAAATTAATGGCTGGCGTGGAGATGGACCCACTGCAGGTTGGAGGAATGCCGTAAACAAAAGTGGTATAAACGCTAAAGACTCCTAACACGGTGAAGAAACGGCGCTTCGTTCTTGCCTACCGCCCATCTAGGCGTCGATAAAATTATGCATGGGATGAGTTGTGGAAAATAAGTTATTTACATCACATAACATGGACTCGAGCTGTTGACAGTTTTAAATGGTCACACTCACCTGCCCAGTCCTTATATATATATATATATATATATATATATATATATATATATATATATATATATATATATATATATATATATATATATATATATATATATATATATATATGTGTGTGTGTGTGTGTGTGTGTGTGTGTGTGTGTGTGTGTGTGTGTGTGTGTTTATGTGTGTTTGTAAATGATTTGTATTAAGTAAGTGATTGTCAAAAATTACAAAGCTGTATAATCAGTAGCATTCCTAATGTCAATTTTAAGTTCTCTTGTTACTTTCTCGTATACGGAGTGTAGAGGAAATTGTAATCGTGTAAAAAAATTGAAATGAGATTGTGTGAGTGTGTTGGTATGTGCGTGCGTGCGTGCTGTGTGTAAACACGATTGTTTGTGTACCGTGTCAGTTACGTTGACTAAGCTTTACGTCAAAGTATTAGATCCTATTTGTAGTTTTCTATCGTTTCAAGCTATTTCCGGTATCCGGAAGCGTTAATGTATCTAATTTCGGTTTCTCAAAAGCCGCTGGGTATTATTTTAGTTAGATGGACGAATTTCACTGTTGGGGATTAGATATGTATGCGCAGGTTTCTGTCAACTTTTGAACAATTTCCGGTAATCGAAAGTGATACATTTTTTTCCACGGGAGCGAGATGACGTCTGTACTATTTCAGTTAGGGAGATTAAGTGTTATGTATAAGTATAAGATCTTATACTAAGTTTATTTTTAAATGTTGACTGACCTCAAACATCAGAATGATAATTTCCGGTTTCTAGTACCGATTACCGCTTCAGTTAGGTGAACGAGATTTCATACATAAGTATTAGCTCTTGTAAGTCGATTTGTTTCAACTTTAGAACAATCTTTGGAAACCGAAGGGTGTAATTTACTCTATTTCCGATTTTTTAAAAAAACCTTCAGTATTCGATAATTGTATATCATACACCTCTAAAGCATATTCTAAGAGCTTTTCGCTTTTATGTGTTTTTTTAAAGAGCTGTTTTATGACAAGCTTCTATATTTGATAGTACGATTGCACACTGGAAGTGCCATTCCAACACTTACTATCATATATTAACTTTATATTAAAAATGTTGATTTCCTGTACATCACGTTTAAATTGTGTGAGCCACTCAGTCACTTCCCATTTAAAAATTGTAAATTACTAAGGGCAATAACCGATATTTATGTCCTTTACATTCAAACAAATTAGACAGCATTGAAAAAAATGAGGTTCCTTATTTAATATTATTCTAAACTTAAAAATAATAAAATTTATAAGAATCTTGATGTGTTTTTTTTTACTATTGTTACATTTTAAAATATTTATTGGTCTCAGTTTAAATAGACAACTATCAGCTGTATTAATTAATTAAGTTTCTTAATATATGAAACTTTAATAAACTAATATTTTCTACCTAATGTTTTCGGTAAAGTTATTTATTCTATTTGAGAAAAAAAAATCCCTTGAATTATCATTTAATTACACATTTGCATTTTCAGGTTGGGTTTTTTTTTTTAAAATATTTTTATATATTTAGACGTTTTGTATTAGATCTATGTATAAGTAAACCATCTTAAATGAATGAAAGTAGGCTACAAGTAAGAAAGAAATATTACTATTGTAAATATGTATCAGTCCTCACAAGCCGGTGATGAAAACTGTAATACTAAAGCGAACACACAACCGACGCTGTAAATTACATGTCTGAGGCGGGAAAAGAAAAAAAAATTTGACAATAAAGCTTAATTTAAAAAAAAAATCTTATATGGTTACATTTGTTCGGTAATGATAGTCCTATTTTACTCAACACTCATTTCATCCTAATTGGTTTAAATATTTATAAGTAGTCAATTTTCTTCTTTTATTGTATTTCATCCTAATTGGTTTAAATATTTATAAGTAGTCAATTTTCTTCTTTTATTGTATTTCTATTGTTCATTTCTAAATCTTATTATCTTATTATAAATCTTATTATCTTATTATGCAATCTGAGACAACTGATGAATTTTTTTTTTGCTTTAACTTTTTCCAATATTTAATAATTGTTCACTTTTTCTCTTGTTAAGAAAGCGTACATACAGCGCATAACATCTTATTTAATTCTTGTGGCGCTATAGGGTGCCACAGGAAATAGTCAACATCATTATGTCCTCGTATGAAGGCCTAAAATGTAAAGTAGTGCATGGTCGACAGACTTCGGAGGCCTGTAATGACTGAAGTAAGGCAGGGTTGCCTACTTTCACTATTCCTGTTCCTGCTAGCCATTGACTAGACTCTAGACTATGAAGATGTCAACAGAGAAAACGCGAAACGGTATACAGTGGACACTGTGGAGCCAGCTGGATGACCTGGACTTTGCTGTCGACCTGGCCCTTCTTTCTCACACACAACAGCGAATGCAAGGTAAAACCAACAGTGTTGCTAATTTTTCTACATGCCTGTACAACCACAGAGGAAAAAGTCTTCAAAGTCAGTGCATCAAGCAGCACTCCTATAGCATTGGCAAAGGAAGCCTTAGAACAGTGGTTCCCAACCTTTTTCGAGTGGCGACCCCCTTTTATAAAAAGTAAGTGACCCGCGACCCCCATAGAATTAAAAAGCCGAAATTAGTATGGAAATTAACAAGCACTAAATTAAGATTTTCAAGTAGACTTTCAATGTGAACTACCCTTGATAACTGTTTTAATACCATGTGTAAAATTGCGTGTTATTTACTAAACATTCGCGGTTAAGTTTTTGTTAACGCCTACCTATTTCATTATCAACATTCAATTTATTCCTTAATTTTGTTTTTAATCGGAGAATAGTGTTAAAAATCTATTCTCGAAAAGTCAATCAATATTACGTTTGGGTATGAATGGTGAATACTACACCAAAATTGTGTGTGCAGTTTTTCATCTTGCGCTGAATCATTCTGAAAATCAAAGAATTCATCTTGTAATTCACCTGGAATGCTGGCAACATCAAGGGAAGAAGAGAATGGGTAATGCGTCAATGCAGATTCTTCTTTTTTCAGCGCAGAAAAATAGCGCTGCAGTTCGTTTTAAAGAGATTCAAAATGCCCAGAAATCGCTTCTTTCAAAATGTTAATTATCTCACAAACAGATTCATCTACTACATTGCAGAGTTCTCAAACATGGCAATATTTCCAAGATTTATTTTTGCAGCTTTGATAAAAATGCCCCGAATTTATCATGGAAAGTGATAATATGCGTTCATTTTCCCTGAAGCTTCAGGTCAAGCTTATGTTGATGTTCGAATACATCTGCTAGGTATGTCGTATTAAGTGTACCAAAAGAGTCTTGTTCAGTGTTTCTTCCAGACTTTTTTCTCCGGGGGGGCACTTGAAATCTTCGGGGGGGGGGGGGGGGCGGTAAACTTTCTTCGGGGGGGGCGGACACTGTTAAAAGTATATATTTTCTATATAAATTATATAAATTTCATTTCGTTCGGGGGGGGGGGGGGGGGCGGTAAAAAAATTTCGGGGGGGGGGGGGGGGCTAAGCCCCCCGAAGAGATGCCTGGAAGAAACTCTGGTCTTGTTTCATTTGTACTTCGAAGGACAACTTGATTTCAGCTTTCAATTTCACAACACGATTTACATTTCCTTTTGACAGCCAGCATGATGTAGTGTAGAAAAGCAGAACCTCGTGATCTTTATTTAATGTATTTGCACAGTTCTTTGAAAGCTCCAGATTTAATTTAATATAAGTTACCACTTTACTAGCAATGGAGCCTTGATGGCGAGGGCAGTGGTTAGGGAGCTAAATCTTTTCTGTTTTCTGGAAGCCCGATTTTTACCAAAACATAGATGGCACACCATCCGTTCAAACCCCCACAGCCGTTTAACCCATTTTAATCATCCAGTTTCGAAAACGTATTTATTTTTTTCCATGCTATCATTAAAAAATAAAAGCTCTTCTTTGCTATCACCCGCATGAATATAGACAAAGACCAACAACAACTGCGATCACGAACTCAAGTCTGTTGATTTATCAACTTGAAAAGCAAACAATGGTGAAAGCTTGATTTCAATAAAAAATTTGTTATTTAACATCTACGGACATGTCTATAAGCCGCTGAATATATTATTAGGGAGAGATATTTGTTGCATCTTTACTGCACTGGAATCCCCAAGAATTAACTTCACCATCTTCAACATGCAGCGTTTGATGAGATTTTCTCCTATTGTGTTTTTTTTTTTTTTTTTTTGCTTGACATTTTCTATCGCGACTTCATGTGATGCTTGCACTAATGCTGTGTTTCCTTCGTGAAAACTTCCAGTTCGATCAAGTCTCTGACGTTTGCAACTAGCTTCATGTCGACGAAAGAACTCCGTATCTTTTTTGGTGTGTTCGGAATGACTCGTCTCAAATGACGTTTTAGATTTGAAAAGTTCATTACCTCGTGACTGAGAACAACTTTGTACAGTATTGAGTAATAATTGCTTCTCTATTCCATTTCCAGTGATGTTGGTAAAGCCGAATTTCAGATATTCTTCTAAATATTTATTTTTTGTTTCTCATTACTAAGGTTTAGTATACCAGTTGGCGACCCCCCAGAAAGCCCTTCGCGACCCCCAGGGGGGTCGCGACCCCCAGGTTGGGAACCCGTGCCTTAGAACAAGTGGATTCACCTACATTGGAAGTATTGTTGATAAGCAATGCGAAACAGAAGCAGACATAAAAAAATAAGACGGCAACGCAAGATGCAGTCTTTAACCTACTAAAAAATGTTTGTGGTTCTGGAGATTTAACCGCTGGAATGAAAATCGGGTAATCAATACACTAGTAAAACCTGTTCTGCTCTATGGAGCCGAGACAAAGAAAATAACTGCCATAAATAAGGAGAATATACAATTATTTATAAACTCATGCCTCTGAAAGACCCTTCGAATAATTCAGAAATGAAGTACATTGGCAATGGACAAACCAACTGCTAGCTGAAGAAGAGATCTTCTAGAGAAAAATAATTGGCCACATACCCAGAAACCTTTATCCAGCATACTAAGACAGGCCCTCACCTGGAATCCACAGGGCAAAAGAAAAAAATGGGCCGATCAAGGAAGACCTGGAGACGTGACCTGGAAGAAGACACCAAGAAGATTGGATACACATGGGGACAGTTGGAGAGACTAGCCCAGGACAGAGACGCCTGGAAAGCTCTTGTCAGCGGCCTGTGTCCCAGGAGGGGCGGCAGGCTCATCTAACCTTACACATTATTCACGTGATACTTTTTCTTTATGTTTACATATTTTATCAGTAAACCTCTCTTTCAAATTTGGAATTTGAACATTTTGTTAATAAACCTCTTTCAATAATAGAATTGACACATTTTGTTACTAAACCTCTCTTTCAATATTGAAATTTCACATTATGTCTAAAAGGAGCTTTATAGCGGTAGAGCGCTATACTGCTAACCCGAAAGTCTTGAGTTCAAATCCGGGTTCCAGTCAGTAGAATTTCCCTGAGTCGAACCAGCTCTGATGGGTACCCAACTCAAGTGAAGGCGGCTGGGAATAGTGATGACAACGCTATCTCTTCCAATACCGACATCACAGACACAGGTGAACTCTACTTCACTTGCCCCATGGACCGTCCCGGTTCGAAAAGGGAAATTTACTTTGATACTAGGAGTAAGAGACATGGGAGATAGATTTGCAGGGGATATTTTTTGTACATACACCGCCTGCGTCACGAAATGTTTCATCTCGCGAGAATAAGGGTGAAAATCAATAATTGACTTCTTACCTTAAGAGGGGCGAAAAACAAGGACTCACGTACTCCAGTATGCCGCCACCACCAAAATAAGACAAATATATAAAACGAGCCGGACCCGCAGCGTATCATACGCCGCTATTTAGTTGTTTTATTTTCTACTTTTCAGTAATTCATAATTTGTGAATTCGACAGTACCAATGCTGCCCACTGAAAATATTTGCTTTAAAACACTAACCCCCCCCCCTTTCCCCTAACCCCGACCCTACACCCCCCCCCCCCCCCCCGTGAAAGCAGCCTCCTCTTAGTTATTTCTTAGTTTACCTCCTGTAAGTTTAAAATCGAACTAAATTATCTGCCCCTAATAGAAACCCGGCTCTACGGCTATACGATTTGTAAACATTTAGCTTTGTAACATTTAGCGTGACCACAGCTCACCAGACAATGTGGGGGTGGGGTGGTAGTGATAGTGATAGAGAGAAAGAGAGGGGACTGCAAGGAGGCGCTTGCAGCTTGTTTTCTAACGGCTCCCAGAAGAGAATTATATATATAAATGAGTTTTAAATGCAAGGGGTCGTTCACAATGCCGAATTTACGTATAGGTAAACTTAATAAGCCCCCCCCCCTCTCCCCAACCTTTCTTAGGTTCCTCCCAAAAGTTTTTTTTTTAAACCGTGGTGGGCATTTTTAAAAAGAGCAAATATTTGACACTCCTGTATAATACGGGGACTTATAAAGGATCCCTAATTTAAAAAAAAAACAAACCAATGGCATTATCAGTTAGATTATATCCGGTCCTGTAGTTGTTACACATACATTCTTGTCACATTTGATCACAAAAAGTCACCCCCCCCATTAAAAAAATGGACGTCAAACCTTAGTAACTCCAAATGCAATTTTAGCTGGGTAAATCAGGTGCCTTAATCAGATTTTATGATAATTTTAAAATGCATGTTTAAAAAAATGTTAAAGAAACGGCTAAGGTTCAGATTTTAAAAATAGCTATTTAAATTCCACCCAGTGTGACGTCACACTTTCTTACCCCCCCCCCCCCCCCCCCCCACACACACACACCTCCCACCAATTACGACCCCTCACCCCTCCATATATGAGTGTGCTGTCAAGAAAAAAATCACACCAGGCATTGAAAAAAAAATATCAACTTATGTCAACATTTTAACCAGGTGTGCTTAAAGTAAAATCTACAACACCAACACCTACTAAGAAATTAAACTTTCAGTATCCCCCTACTCCACCTCCTGCCCCCCCCCCCCCCCAACAGACGACAAAGCCGTTGTCAAAACAAACTATAAACGGTTCAAGCTGAAAGTGGTCGCGATTTTTTTAAATCGGCTCTCGCTCTTACAATCAGCACAAAAGTATTTCATTGCCTTCTGAAACTGTATACATTTTTTAAGGGGTAAAAGGGGGGGGGTACTGGAAAACATTAACGTGTTGGCCCTATCTTAAACACGGCAACGCTTCATTGGTTAGTAAAAGGCCGGTATATCGCCGGTTTTGTAAGCACCGACCTTGTCTATTTTAAGACGGTGGAGACTACCCTTTGAGCAGAAAAGTGCCCCATAAGCTTCAATTTGTGTTTAGATTTGACGAGTATTTTAGTTGTGTCTGTGTGTGCGAGAGACAGACAGACAGACAGAGAGACAGACAGACAGACAGAGAGACAGAGAGACAGAAAGACAGACAGACAGATAGACAGACAGAAAAGCAGACAGACAGACCAACCTACCGACCGACGGACGGGCAAACGGACAGACGGACGGACAGACAGACAGACGGACGGACAGACAAACAGACAGACAGACAGACAGACCGACCGACCGACCGACCGACCGACGGACGGACAGACAGACAGACAGACGGACGGACGGACGGACGGACGGACAGACGGACAGACAGACGGACGACGGACAGACACACACACACACATAGATACGCAGACAGACGCGGCTACAAGAAGTCTCTCCGTCACTGAAAAGTAACCTATATTTACAAGTGAGAGAAGTGCTCGTTTTTTCTTTACGGCTACCATGTGCTTTTACTCGCTCGGTACAATTTTACAATTTCATGTACCGCATAACCCTGTCGCACATACCTACAAACAATCACAAACGCAACCGTTTTGGTTCTGAGGATATTCTTGACTAGCCCAATCGTATCGATTCTCACATGATGTTTTTTAACGTGTTAAATAAATAGTTCGGTCCTGTGCAGTTGATAAGCTTTCGAGAGCCCATTGTTTATATGTAAGGAGTGTTAGAGATAAGACGTAGCTCAACAGAAAAGCTCTGGATGTTGTAAATTATTCATAGGCTCAGCGTTATAATATATTGTTACACTCGCTGAGAGGTTCTCAAACTCTGCCACACCAGTCTACGATCTAGTTTTTTTGTTTGTGTCTACGATCTAGTTTTTTTTTCTTCGCTGTTGTAAATTATTGTTTATTTTTTTGTTCTCTATGGAGATCTGAAATGTTTCTTTCGAAATATATAAGAGTTTTATATTATAGGTTACGCCCTATGTAGCTAATATAACATATTTTCAGGTTGTTGTGTTGTATTATAGTTGAGTTTGTGGTAGTATAGGGCGATGTTATATAAATCAAAGAAATAAAAATTTGAGTTTTTGTAGTACCAGCGTATGTGGGTGTGGGGGAGGAGGGTATCCTAGCAGTGTTTCTTCCAGACTTTTTTCTCCGGGGGTGGGGGCACTTGATATTTTCAGGGGAGAGGACATTTTCCGGGAAGGGGGGGGGGGGTGCCGGACACTAGTAAAAGTATATGTTTTCTATATAAATTCCATTTCGTTCCCGGGGAAGGGGGGGGGGGGCTAGAGGTATTATACAAAATGACAGGATGGGTTTTACCGAAATGTTATATAACTTTGTATAATAATCGAATCCAGGTGAGGGGGGGGGGGGGGGGGCTTTTGTTTTTAGTAATGTATTAAACTTGATGCTTTTGTTATTAGTAATATATTGTAGTAGATGCTATTGTTATTAGATCTAAGAACGTATTATACTTGATCCAATAAGGGATGAATTAAACTATATATAAAAGACATAGTATTATGTCATCTTTAGTGTTAATATTTTTACGAAAAACATCAGGTCTTCTGTCAAGAAATTAATACAACATGATTTTGGTTATGCTTGAATCAAACCGTCAAATAAAAAAACAAAAAAAAACAACAAAGCCATAAAAGATCTTGAAGTAGGTTTAAGACATATTGCATACGTTGAAGTTTTAAAAAAACAGCACATGAATTTGTGTGGGATTTTGTTGTGTAAACGAAACAGGTGATTATTTGTACGTGTAAATTTGTGTTTAGATGTTATGAACTTAGGGTATTGATGTTTATGCAATTACGGTATTTTGTTGAGCAGATACGGTGTTTTGTCATGGACCACAACAAGCCCACTTCTTGATCCCATCAGACACAGATTAAACAATGCTTCAGCACTTACCTAGACTCTATATGATGCTTACGTTATCCAGACTTTAAAACACTGGTGTCACAAAAAACTGATTGCTCTTTGTGTTAAAAAAATCCTAGAATACAGGTAGACTACCAAGACAAGGGCAGGTATGTCCACGTTTTGTTGTTCTTTTTAAGGGTTACATGTATGTGGACATGGCTGATAAAAATTGTAATTTCCTTTTAAATTAAACTTTTTTTGCTAAGTTCTTGATTTGCCACTTTATGCCTAAAACCGCACGACGTAGCTACCTACAACTTTTCATTGAAAGTTGAGTGTTCTCATTTTTACCAATTATATATATATATATATATATATATATATATATATATATATATATATATATATATATATATATATATATATATATATATATATATATATATATATATATATATATATATATATATGTATGTATATATATATATAGTAGTGTATATTTTAAATACAAATAGAGTACCGATAGTTTAGGTCCACCAACTCTTTATGTTTCTCAGGTCACCGTTTATCTAATCTGATACTGAGTAATTGTAATGTCATACAAAATCGTTTTAAAGACGAAATTGGAATGCATAATATGTTTCAAAGGGTGCAGATGGCTTGGTGCATTTTATAATTTTTACGTAATTTTTACGTAATATTTTAATTATTTTTTTTTGCTGTTTTTAAACAATATTCAACTCCTCCAATTTAAGAATTACACTTTTTGTTATTTCCCCTACTTTGCAATTATCTCCCATTCAGCCCACAATGAAGATTACAACGATATCTTGTAGTCATTAAAAAATACTTTTACATTAAAATAACGCTAAACATGTCAAATAAATACAGCCACGCTAACGCGTCAAATATATATAGCTACGCGAACACATCAAATATACGCAGCTTTAATACTTATAGGTAGGTTCCAATAGAACAATTTCACTGCGCGCCTTGAAAAGCGAAACCCTTTTTTTTTCCTCAAAGGGAACTAACCCTTGCACTTTACCGCGCCATAAATCATCGCCGTTGCTAAGCGCGTCTAAATTGATACCAGGAACATACAAGCGGTAAAAATTGGCTGCATAGAGTAAAGGCTGCAAAACATATTACAATACAGACTCACATACACACCACGATTTGATATATTGGGTTTAGTAAATGTATTCACAGGTCATTAAGCACGCATTTGAATGACATAATTTTAAAACGAAATTAATGCCACATAAACTGTTAAACACTAAGTTAATCTGCAACCATAGATCTTTTATAGCCCATTGTCCAATTTTTATTTATTCATAACATTTGTTTTTAATTAAATAGTTTCTGAATTCATATTATATATATAGATAAATAATCAAATAGTAAAAAGTATGTTACTTTATCTTCAAATTATAATAGTAGGCGTGGGCCCTAATTACTTACAATGATACTTATAAAGCCAAGCCGAAACTAACTATTAAAAACTGGATGTACGCCGTCAAACTATAAAACTTGTATCGTAAAACACATCTTTAGTATCAAATAAAGTTGTTATATTACTGTAATAAACTGGATGGCTTAGTAAAAAGTAAAAGCTATAAAGTAAGCACATTGGCGTCCCTAGCAACATGCACTTTTAATTTCAATACATTCGGAATCTTTACAATATGAAGTTTAAATTACACTTTTTAAAGAATTTTTAAGTTAGCCATTTAATCAGTTAGCAACAACTCACATAAATATTTCCAGTGGAAATAACTTGTATCGTAAACTTCTTTTAAATACTCCGTGGTTTCAAAGTTTTTGATGTAAACACACCATTTTGTTGATCTCTACGCGCAAGAGAAAAAAAAACTAAGAAAGGCAACTCGCGGTCGAAGCGCCCCTCGTCGTCTGCTCGTTGATCACTGGTATTGGAACGCGAAATTTTTTTCTAAAGTGCTGTATTATGACATGAAAGCGAGATTTGGCCCTATTTGTATTGACTAGTAGTAGATCTCTAGATATAAAGGGAGGGATCAGGAATTAGTTTAAAATTTGTTATTTAGCTATTGGGTTACCTGGATTGTCTTGTTGGAAGGGAAGCAAGTCATAAGTAGGAAATACACTTACAAGGACTGGTATATTAATAAATAAAATTACCATTACATTTTTTAAAAATCTCGTTTTGTTTACATATCCACTTATCTCTGTTAAGTAAATGATTGGAAACTATACTGATCATACAATGGTTGCAGAAACCGTACAGCTCTACTTCACCTGATCTATGACCATACGATCTCGAAACAATAGATAACCTAGTTCTAACTTGCTAAACCTGAAACAAGTGACCTTTTCTTTGTGTTAGGGTCGTGATTAGGAATTAGGTAACTTTATGGGACATAATACTTGTATGTATAAACCTACGTTAGTCTTTTGTCAGCTTTGGACCTTGCGAGAAAGTGGGACCATCTTGTTTAAATTTATTTTAAAAACCTACTGTTTCTTTTAAACATAACTTTTTAGTAATAAAAGTATCCATCACCCTCTCATATCTCTATCAATGTATATATATATATATATATATATATATATATATATATATATATATATATAATTATGTCACGATTGGTGTACTCCCTATATTATAATGAAATTAAAATGTATGCCTAAAAAACGTCAAAGAGCATATTTAACCCCTCCCCACCTCTTCCATAAAAAAGAGCATTCAATTAATGATTTGATAATCCCACCCTTTTTTCAAATGCAACTTTTTTATCTGCTGACGAGCCAGCGGGTCCACAGCCATAACAACAAGGCAACACACCCAGAAACACAAACATACTTTAAGCGGGTGTATCGAAAGGCTCGGGGAAGGTTCATAGAAAACTTCATAATGGACCGAGGCGCAGAGCGAGGGCAAGAAAAACGAGAGCCGTGAAAGGGTTAAGATCGATAACTTTATCAGTTGGGGGAAGAATGTTTTATTGGCAGCGATAATGTATCTGGCCTAAGAGATCATACGTCGATTAAATTATTTAAAAGTGAAAACGGCATGCGTGGAAATGACGTAGGCCTTACGTTTAAGAAGGTCTATTCATAACGATAGTAAGGCCTGCTAATTAAGATAGTAAGGCTAAATAAAGCCTTGAGTTGGATCGATTTTGTTATTCCTAATATCTTTAGGCTAGGAGACTTACATTTTTCAAAATGCACGCAAAACTTGAAGGAGACAAATAAAGCTGTTCTGCTAGTAAAGAAGAACTATATGGTTATGTTTTGGGCTAGGTGTCTTATAGATGATACTCCGTTATATCAAAGTGCCTTATTCGTTGCTTACTTTGACGCTAAAAAAATTCTAATTACAGGAGTACAGAAATATTAATCATACATTGAACTGAAAGATACGTTTTAATTGCTCCGAGTTTGGTAAAAAGACACAAGTTTTGAGTTTTTATCTTCACCCCACCCTCCCCTCAAACTTTCCCCCCCCCCCCCACCCTCTAACTTTTCTTAGTATGTCGATGAACTATTTTAAATAATCATTTAATAACGAGCTGTAAAGTGATCCCCAAATCTTTGCAATGATTAATACAGCTAGATTACACAACCCTTTTTATCGGCTGGGTTAACTTGGTTCAATATGTTCTATAGTGTCAAGTAAAGGGCGATAAGCAGTAAAAAGGAAACGCGCTAAAGAATCGCCCATTTGTTGATTCAACAAACACAAAGGAAACAACGTTATCTATACGAGTTATTCCGCCTTTCGTACCCAGTGGGGCAGCGAAGTTCTTTTTTTTTTGGGGCGAACCCCACCTTCTCTTAATGAAAAGAAATTGATCTTTCACCTAATGAAAGATTTAGGCGACCTTTGCACTACCACTTTATGTACTACTTTCACTTTCAAAATTGTGGTATTAAAGCAAGATCCATTTTAAATTCAGAACTTTACAAAAAGATTTTTTTTTCTTAAAAAAGATTTTTAAAAGTTATAAAATACTTTCTAGAAAAATAATTGAGCTAGATATCCATATCTTTCATTTCTAAAAGTTATCTCCCTTTTATTTTAAGACTGAATTCTTTTTAACTAAGCAGGAAAATTATGCATTTTTAAAATTTTAATCAACCAAGACATCCTTTTTTAAAATGTTTCCATCTATAATAGGGTAAAAAAAGGGTAAAAAAAAAAGTTTTAGAAAAGGCTCAGTCAGAATAAAGTATTCAGAAAACTTATGAACAACAAATATAATAATACAAAGCAATTTACAATAGTGCCAAATAAGTTTATTTAGATTTGTTTTACAAAAGATTTAAAAAAAGAAAATTTATTTTGAGACAGGAATGATGGTTACTTTAAATTATTTTTTAATCTGAACTATATTTTAGTGCAACTTTGGATCAAAAATAAATCTTTCGGTAAATACAATTTTAAAACAATAGTTTTTTAAAAAACAAAATTTAAAAGTTCCAAAAGTTCTAAGATTTAAAAAAATGATAGAAAAAATATAAGATACTGTGCTACACTGGGATATTTAACAACTATTCTCTACATAAAGTCTTTAGCATTTAAGTAATTAAAGTGCAAAAAAGGGGAAAAGCAAAGAACAAATAAGTAAAAGAATTTAGGTTTTAAATTTTACTTAACTTGAATTTATTTAAAGATACATTTTCTAATTATAAATAAATTTTTAACATTAAGAACTAATAATATTTTTCGTAGCCTAAGTACATAAAATATTCCAAAAATAAGTTTGGTTAAACTATTAGTTGTGAAATAAGCATGTGTTCATCAAAACTTGCCATTTGTATATATTAAATAAATCAATGGTTACAATGTATCACTTATGTATAATTTAAAAAATAAAAGAGCATAAAAAATATTTTTGTTTTCAGTTTTAAGTCAATCATGCAAAAATATCATACCAGTAAAAATCGGCAAAAAAGAAAGACAAAAGAATCTTACAAGAAAATTATAATGGCCGGTTGTGAAAATAAATTACAAAAAAACCCACTACATGACCAATGAAAGACACCAATAAAAATAAAAACTTTTCATACAAGTTGTGTTTGGAAAATCCAAAATACTCAGTGCAAAATGAAAACTACATCAAATCGCCCAGTAAGGAATGACTAGATCGCAACTAACACATGTATCTGCACATAAGAAATGTGTCTAAAAAAAGTTGTTCAAATCCTGAGATAACAGCCTCACATGTGTCTGTAAACCAAACAACAGGCTAGCGACACATCATTAATCAGCATAAAAAGTGTGCACGGAAAAAGCTCATATAAATTGAAATTTACATTGCAAAAATCATGATTTGTTTAGTAAAAACACAGCAATAATGTGTTCTCGAAGCTTTAAAAAAAAAATTTAAATTGAGAATTGAAAACATTTATTTTACAAAAAAATAGAGACAAAATGTGATATCTAAAATATTTTTACTTACCACAAAAGACAATAAACGATGTGTAACACAAACTTCCTTTAGAAGAAATGAATTTTTTTAAAAATAAAATTTTGAAAAATAAGTTTAAAAACTTTTTCTCTTATCACTAATAATATAAGCCTTCATTTTGTAGAATGTAGATTTTGTAGTTAAATCAATAACAGTGACCCTTAGCTGAGATGATTTTGAAAAAAAAATGAACCATTGGATCTTGAAGTAGGACATACAAAGGGTAACAAACAAAGCTGAACATAAATTTCAATGCATCATCTTCCAGAGAGGTAAAGTGTTTCTGTAAACAAAGGTGAAGATTCAGCTCCTGTGTTGTAAATATTGACAAAAGCTCGTTTAGAACAGCCAGGTGGCAAAGGAAGACTTTAAAAAGCTGGGTATAAAAGTTTCTATGAACACAATAGCATCTGGTACAAATGAGATGTCACAGGGAACTCATTTGAAGGCCTTATAATTAAAATATTAAATCTTTATGATGAGTTGGTTGGTGAAGATAATGGGGGAAAAAAGAAAATCAGTTCAAATTTTATACATCAATAGTCCAATTCTCTAGAACACAAAAATTAAAAAAAAAAATTAATTTAGCTAACATAATTTTAAGAGCAGCTGCGATTTGAAGATAACTTGTAATTTCTATCATTTGTATTGTAACCTTAATTACCAGTCACAAATTCTTAAACTTGAAATGAAATAAAAACATCTTAAATTTAAATTACTTTGTGGAAATAACACATATTTGATGCTGTTTTCTTTGATGAAAACTCAGTGTAAAAAAAATAACTTAAAAGATTGTGTAGTGACCATGATGATATTTTAAAAGTTGGAAGAATTCAGTTTTGATTACATAGCTCTTACATGTTAATCAGCTTAGATCGCACAGCTTAGTACACAGCAAGGGGTACATACAAATTCTTCTTGGTAAGACTTAAAAATATTTTAAACAGTAAACCTAATGAAAAAATAACTAGCACCCCCAACAGCTAAATTGCTGTTTGAGATACATAGATCATTAGACACCAACAATAAAATATTTAATACAAAGGTGTAAATTATTATGCGTAATAATTACAAATTACATACTAGTGAGTTTAGGTGTGTATCTTAAAAATGTTAGACCAGTTGTGAAGTACAAAAAAAATAAGCATGACATTAAATGTTGCTAGCTATATTTAAGAAAAGCAGGTGAATTAGAGACTAAGCATCTCATGGCTAGATGCAAAGAGGCATCAAACAAATTACAGAGCAAGATAGTCTCAGTTCTGTCATGAAAAGATTTTTAAATGACTAAAAATCCAAGTTCTTAAAAATGAAATGGATGGAATGATTTAGAATAACTTTTAGATGCCTACTATATAATAATTATACTTAATTAAAAGAAATATACATTAAATAATGTGGAATTTTGAAAAAAATATTTAATGGAATAGAAACATTTTTTTGGAGAAGGGAACAGGGCATTTCCCCCCTGTCAATTACCCCCTTTCTATTACCCCCCCCCCCCCCCCCGCCCAGTAGGACATTACCCCTCCCCCCGGACAGGGTTAGAGTTAGGGTTAGGGCTAGGTTTAGGGTTAGGTTTAGTGTTAGGATTAGGGCTAGGTTTAGGTTTAGGGTTAGGACTAGGGCTAGGGTTAGGTTTTAGGGCTAGGGTTAGGACTAGGGCTAGGGCTAGGGTTAGGGTTAGGTTTTAGGGCTAGGATTAGGGTTAGGGTTAAGATTAGGGTTAGGGCTAGGATTAGGGTTAGGGTTAAGATTAGGGTTAGGGCTAGGGTTAGGGTTAGAGCTAGTGTTAGGGTTGTGTCTAGCTTTGGTTTTGGTTTTGTGTGAAGTTTTAGGCTAAGGTGGATGCTTAGGTTTTGGTCTTTTTCTTAAGGTTTGGATTAAAGTAGTATATAGGTATAAAATTCTAGTTAGAGTTAGGATTTTAACTTGAGAGGGGGGGGGGGGGGGGGGAATTGACAGGGGGGGGGGGGAGTGAATTGACAGGGGGTAATTGCTGGGGGGGGGTAAATACGGGGAGGGGGGGGGAATATCCAAGGGGGTAATGTCCTGTAACCTTTGGAGAAATACATCACATCATCCATTTTTACAAGCACAATAATAAGCAACTTTTTGTATAAAAAAGTATTGTTTTCTCTAATATTATTTTAACAGTACAATTAATACACACGAGGGGTAGCATATGCCGCTATTTCTACTTTTCAGTAATTCATAATTTGTGAATTTGACACTAGCGCCCCCTCCCGTGAAAGTAGTTGTCCATAAAAACAGTTTACAGATGACAATGAAAAGACAAAGCAGAACTTCTTACCTCCCCTTAGTTTCAAATAGTTTAAAAGCTAAATTATCTGCCCCAAAAAGCCGTCACTAATTCGACCCTGCTGTACGATTGTTAACATTCAGGGTGAACCACAGCTCACCAGACTGGTGGGGGTGGTAGCGAAATGGTCTGTGCACATGCCTGGAGAGCGAAGGAAGGGATGGGAGAAGGGGTAGATAGTCAGCTTGTCCATGAAGAGAATTATATATATATATATAAATACATTTATTAGTAAAACCATGAAACAAAGTAAATTTAAGTTCTAAAAAATAAAACATCAAAACAGAGTGTGTTTAGTAAATTAACAAAAAAAATATTTTCTGGTTCTTTGGTGTGTAAAAAATGTGCTGAATAAAATTCCATATTAAAACGATAAAAAGAAATACACTATTGGCATTTTCAAATAATTTGGAGAACCATATAAGCAGAAAATAAGCAGCATTTCAAAGTGCAATGAAATGAGAAATACAGGTTTATAAATAACATTTTAAACTTTTGATTCACAAGATTTACCCAGTTTGTAAATATTACATTTGACCTTAAATTATTTGAAAAGTTTAAAAATATATCATAATGAGTTTTACTCTGACATAGTTGGCACATTTTCCAGATTGCTAGGTTTTGTATCAATGAAAATTTAAAACCTAAAGTCAGCAGGTTTCAAATTTAAAACCCTTATCAGCAGGTCTCAAATAAATTTAAAACCTAGCCAGCAGGTCACAAATTTAAAACCTAGTCAGCAGGTCTCAAATTTAAAACCTAGTCAGCAGGTCTCAAATTTAAAACCTAGTCAGCAGGTCTCAAATTTAAAACCTAGTCAGCAGGTCTCAAATTTAAAATCTAGTCAGCAGGTCTCAAATTTAAAACCTAGTCAGCAGGTCTCAAATTTAAAACCTAGTCAGCAGGTCTCAAATTTAAAACCTAGTCAGCAGGTCTCAAATTTAAAACTTAGCCAGCAGGTTTAAAATATAAAACCTAGTCAGCAGGTCTCAAACAAATATAAAACCTAGTCAGCAGGTCTCAAACAAATATAAAACCTAGTCAGCAGGTCTCAAATTTAAAACCTAGTCAGCAGGTCTCAAATTTAAAACCTAGTCAGCAGGTCTCAAATTCAAACCTAGTCAGCAAGTCTCAAATTTAAAACCTAGTCAGTAGGTCTCAAATTTAAAACCTAATCAGCAAGTCTCAAATTTAAAACCTAGTCAATAGGTCTCAAATTTAAAACCTAGTCAGCAGGTCTCAAATTCAAACCTAGTCAGCAAGTCTCAAATTTAAAACCTAGTCAGCAGGTCTCAAACAAATCTGCAGCAGCAGCGAGTCCTCCACAACAAACGGAGACTGCTGCTGCGACAACTCGCTGACCGTGACCTTCTTCTCCATCTCCGTGTCAGAGAAGAACCGAGCCTTGGAGAAGTTCTTCTTGCCGCACACAGCGTGCAGGAGCTGCTGACTATTGACAAGCGCCAGGTAATACTCCACGGCCCGGGGCTGCTCCAAGATGACGTTGGAGTACAGTAATATACGCAGATCCTCTGGGTTGGAGGACAAACCCTTGGGGTGGATTTTCAACTCCCATTCCCAAGTCTGCGCTGGGAAAGACGACGCCCTGGTGGAAAATCGCACGCCGACCTCTGTTCCTTTCGGAATGGCGGAGAGACGTGGGATCACAATGCGTTTGTCCCAGCGGAGGTTGGAGTAGTTTCTCAAGAGGAAAGACCTGGTGGTGAACTCTTTTGTGCGAGCCCGAGTGGATAATGGAAGGGCGTGGTATTTGTAGGCCAGGAGAAGCGGTTGCTGGAACAGATCCTTATGTTGTTCCACAAGGGTGAGTGATTCTAACTGTAATACAGACAATAAAAAAAAAATGGATGGGGACTTACTCAAACTGCTGTTGAAATGAGCTGAAAGAATGATAGGGGACTATAGCACACAGAACAGTCTAGACATTGAACATTTACATCGGTGAAAATTGTTCTTGTACAGATCAACTGGATAATGTAAACAAAATTTATCTTTATGCAGAAGAGGAAGTTTAACCTTATTGCTCAATGCAATTAGGGAATATCCGAGTGAGATTATGCTTATAGAAAAAAATTTATTTTAGAAAAACTAAGTCTAGTAATGTGAAACATTAATATATACAGATTTGATTGCAAATTTTTCAAAAAAATATTCTGGGCAATGAGGAAGTACCTGCCTTACTTTTCCTAAAAAAAACTACTTTGAATCAGTGAGAAAAAAACCCACAAACATTAATCAAAAACTAATCCCAAGCACTAAGATAACCAGTATATATATATCACACTTGCTTACATAGAACTTTAATACATTTATTTTAATTGACTAAATATATACAGATCTCTATTTTTTTTTAAGTAGGCTGTGATTGTGAATACAAACTTTACTTTTCTCTAGTTCTTATATTTTAGTTAAAGTAATAATTAACAAAGTTACATGTTGCTTGAAAGCAAAATTTTATAAATGGAAATTAGAAATATGTATGTTATTGATGTTTCCCATGTTAAATACGTTACTAACATCAGATAGGGGTTTAAAGTCTTAACAATAACACCGACTGTTTCTTTAGCTAACTAATATTTTATAACAAAATACTTTTTTTACCTGACTAAGCTGGTCAGGGGTCATCATTGGAAACCTAACAGTCTCCATCAGTTCAGATAAGAGTGTTTCAAACTGTTTGTTATTGAGTTGTTTAGAATCTCTGAAGGCCTGAAATAATATTTTATAAAGCTTTCCAGCATGTTTTCTTGAAAAAATTAATATAAACAGTTTGTAGTGATTGCCAGTGTAGGAATGAGGGGTAATTACACTCCAAAACGAGCTAATCTAGAACTAATTAGGGATGTTTATTTTCATATTCGAATATTTCAAAACCGAGTCTGATGGAGATGTGTGGTTGCAGCCCTTTGCTCCCCAGGGGCCACAAAGGAATAATGATTTTCATATTCTGATAAATTCTTATACAGAACTATAAATAATTATTAGACAAAGATAGAGGTGAAGGCTAGTGCATTCTGTAGTTCAATCGGTGAACTTTTTAGCATTTAAAGAATTGTAAGTAGATGTGTTCCTTCTTTTGCTTCGTTCTTAATATTTTATTTTAGTTTAATTGTAATTAATATTTAGTTTGTTTTCATGTTTTATAAATAAATTGAAATCTTTAGTTAAATACTAATTGGGTATCGCTCACTTAATTTTGTTCTGTTTTAAGAAGCTCTCTTGGAGATAGGTCAAGTTATAAATGCATAATTTAAAAACAACCTTACCGTAAGCCATTTCACAACAGCCAACCAAAGATCATATTCATCTTTCACAACCAGACAGGATGAATTCATAATCTCCATAAGTTGTTCCTTATCCAGACTCAGCCATTCAGCCTCCCATTCAGCTGAGTTGATTATTTCATCCATTTTCATGGCCAAAGCCTGCATAATCCAAATCTTTTAAGTCAGTTTATTGAAAAATACTTCACTTTTTTTTTACAATCAACTTATCAAAAAATACCATGCAAACATTTATTTAATTGTCTTCAAATTCTTCACACCATGCCAGGAGTCTTGTTACCAAGCAATACATATTTTAGACCCAGTAAAAACCTTTTTCACCTGAACACAAGAATTGGTAAGCCTGTGATGGTAGCATTTGGTGGCATACTGAAACCAGACATGAAAGACATCTTTCAGCTGCACTTTAGGAATAATGTAGTAGCAGGCAAAGTCTAGGCACACCTGAAATATATATATACAAGTTAAAAAATATATTAGAATTTTATTATTTTGAATTATATTAGAATTTTATTATTTTGAATTATATTAGAATTTTATTATTTTGAATTATATTAGAATTCTATTATTTTGAATTATATTAGAATTCTATTATTTTGAATTATATTAGAATCTTATTATTTTGAATTACAGGCCTATTAGAATTCTATTATTTTGATAACTGTATTTTACTAGTTATCATGAAAGGCATTGATGTAATGTTAATAAATTCTATATTTTGTATACAAACATGAGAAAAAGTTTTATTTTAAAATAACTGTTTTTCCAGAATATGTAAAAAAGTAATTAAAAACTTTTTAAAAAAATAACAATGATCTCATTACATTTAGTTAATAGGCAATTAGTGAATATTTACATTTCGTAGATCTGTTACATTGTACTTGTCAGAGAGGATTAGAACAGGCAGAGTGTTATCAATGTTGAGCTTAATGTGGCAGGTATAGAGGAACTTCAGAAACCTTGGAAACACGCCCACACAAACACTTTCTTCAACTAACTTGATTTCCTGTTTAAAATAAATCACATCTTAAGTCACCCAACTGTATAATTTATTTTCAATGTTTACATTCAATGCTGTACAATGAAGGACACAATAAGTTGAAAAAGTCATAACCTAAACGATGTAGATTAAATTAAGAATGTTTCATAGTTAGTTCTGACATTTTGAATATCTAGAAAGTATGTACATTTTCCTTACTGTTTATAGAAACAAGATATTATAATGAATAAAATTACCTGCAGTTATTGATTTTAAAAGCTACTTTTCAGGCTAGATTCAGGCATTAAGAAAACACATATGCTTAAAGATTACCTTCTCTTTGTGACTGTCCCATTGCCTGCTGGTAAACACACTTTACAACACATATGCTCAAAGATTACCTTCTGTCTTTGACTGTCCCATTGCCTGCTTGTAAAAAACTTTACAACACATATGCTCAAAGATTACCTTATCTTTGTGACTGTCCCATTGCCTGCTGGTAAACACACTTTACAACACATATGCTCAAAGATTACCTTCTGTCTTTGACTGTCCCATTGCCTGCTTGTAAAAAAACTTTACAACACATATGCTCAAACATTACCTTCTCTTTGTGACTGTCCCATTCTCTGCTGATAAACACACTTTACAACACATATGCTCAAAGATTACCTTCTCTTTGTGACTGTCCCATTGTCTGCTTGTAAACATGCGTTCAAAGACCTGCGATGCTCTCACCAGCACCAGCTTATGAGCAAAAAACTTTTCATTCTCTACTTGCAGCACAACATCACTGAGCAGCTTGTTGTTGTAAAATCTGGCCTGCTCTGTTAGTATTTCACGCTCATTTCCATAGCAGTCTATACCTGTGAAATAACAAATTGGAATCAGTTGGTGCTTCATTCTGAAGAAATGGTTTATCTTGAATGATTTACTTAAATAAAGGAGGAAGAGGGGCTAAATCAAACACACCATTTTATTTTTGGATATCATAATGGATAAACAAATTTAAAATGTTGCACTAAAATGTAACATTGTTAAACACATTATAAATAAATCATTTTATCTGGAATGTTGGCTCTTCCACACAAGAATGATTGAAATATTGTAATACTTAATTACTTGATTTAATTAACTGTTTTTAAAATTATAAAAACTTATTTTTTGCGAACAAATTTTACAATGGCTTTATTTTCAAACTCAAGTGGGAAAAAGAAAAGCTAGTGCTAAATAATACCATCATCACTTTCCAATCGCAGTGCTAAGGATGTTGGTGAGAGACAATGTTGCTGTAGACAGCGGGGGGAAGGAGCTTCTTCATCCAACCCCTGATCCATGATACAAACTTGATCTGGTGGTGGGAGAGCCATTCCGTTCAAATCATTTTCACTAAATGACTTCGATACAACTTACCTAAAGTAAAATTAAAAAAAAAAAGTATTCATGAAAAGAGTTCATGTAGCCAACATACATGTGTTATACAATATATAATATAACTAGACATAGGCCTACAGGCCAACAACATTATTAACTCATTAAGAGTTAAGACCATAATAACGCTCCCAGTGGTCAACAGGCCGGCCTGCCATAGCATAATGACACTCCCAGCATAAAAACTAAATTGTACTTAATTGTAACTTAATTATTTAATTAATTTATCCTAAAACTTGAAACTAAGTGACTGACACTAATCACTAATGACTTAGTCTAAGTGAAGTCTAGTAAAATAAAAACTTAATAAAAAGTCGGTAAAACTCCACTTTAGCGTATTTTATTCTCCACTTCTCGTTTACCTCCAGTTGAGCGTATTTTATTATAATAACCGAAACACACCAAAACATTAGGAAAACACAATTTATTTATTTGTATTGTATTTTTGTTTTAACAAATGAATAAAAATGAATAAACAAAGATAGTGACTTCGTTTTAGATTTTGATAATTTACTTTAGTCAAAACTTGAGAAAAATCCAAATTTAAAATATTGAATGTGCTATGTTCGTGTGTCAGTTAGGATTTTCATGTCAATGGGTGAAGTACGTAAACATAACTCACAATTGCAAGGTGGTTAAGTTTGTATCGTTACAAGTATTTCCCAGGCATGATACTACAAATAAACATTTATGAACTTACAATGACCCCAAAACTGAGGCCAACACAATTTCAAACAGCTATTGCCCAAGCTATGACGTATGCTGATAATTAAAGACAATGTGAACTCACGGTGAACCCTCGACCATGTAAGGATTTTTCTCCCGCTGACGATCACACGATATTTAATTGAAACAGTTCTAATGCTTTTTTATGTTTTTTTCCATCTTTTCTAATTAAAAATCACATTCATAAAAAATTAGTAGATCCTAGCTCTAGACCTATTGTTTTCCTAACGTTTTTGTGTGTTTCGGTTGTGTTTATAATAAAATACGCTCAACTGGAGGTGAACGTGAAGCGGGGAATAAAATACTCTAAAATGGAGTTTTACCAAAAAGTCTAACTAATCTAAAATCTAATGAATTCTAATGCTACTCAGTAAAAAACTCAGTATCAGTATCACTAAGGACTAAGACTCTAAGGTAATCCCTTAGTTTAGCGTCGGTTATTATTCCGGAATCGTATAGCAGTAAAAAACAGTGAAACAATAACAAAGTCTGTGACACACTTCCGGAATTCACCGGAAGTACCGTAAACCATACTTTATTTGGCGTCTTCTTTTATTTTTAAACAGAATGTTTAAAATTTGAATAGATTTATTTTTGTAATCATTTTTACATTTTGTAATCATTTTTACTATTTTCGTAATCTAGATTTTTTTACTTGGCCTAGCAGCTAGATATCTAGCTTGATCTAGATTTAATTAATTAATGGTCGCAAATCCGCTGCAAGCCAAAAACATTAAATTATTACATTTGATACATTATTTATATATATATATGTTTTTATTTTTAGATCTACTAATTTAAATCTACTATTATATTTATTCTTGTTTCCTTTTGTCGATTAAACTTAAAAAATTAAAACATTAATTTACTACAATCGACTTTCAATTTATTTATATTTCAATGGTCAAATAAACCATGGTTTACCGTAACTCTAATTACCGAAACTCAACAAACATTACCCGATAATTTCCGACGCTAAACTAAGGTAGGCCGTTCGAATTCGCAGCTTCTGGGTTTGTTGTTTTGAAGCCATCTCACGGCTCATGCGCTTACCAAAAATGGCGACCAGTTTCGCTTTCACTAATGGGTAGAGCGATAAAACTAATGATTACGAAGCCATCGTTAATTTAAGAAATCGGAACTATCCGTTTCTATTTAAGTCTGTTATTTAAGAATTGTCGGATCTACTTTTGGCCTAATTCCTTTGTTTGTCTCGCAAGCGGCGCCTTAGTGAAAGTAGCTCTATGAATTCTTGTCTTTTATATCAAATAACTCTTACATATCGCTTCCAGATGCAAACCAGCTTATGTCAGATGTAAACTTTAAAGTATTAATTTTACACACATTACCATTAACTGGTAATAATTTGGCGTGTTAATGAGATATGTGCGTGGGAAAACGATCACCCCCCAATAATGCCATTTTATTATAATCTTGCTTAGTGAAAACGAGGCGCGGGAAAATGTGTGCTGCGCAAGAATCCAATCATTTGGCTAGATTTATGACTGTTTTTTTATGTCACACCTAAAAATAGAATGTTTACGCTTTCTTCATTGATGATCGTTTTCATTATTTTTTAAACTGAAAGTATGAATTATTAGTTAGATTTCAGGTTTTGTAACTTGGTATACTTACCCTTTATCAAAATTAAAAGCATAGCATGCTGATTGTGAACAAATATAGTCATAAAACACAGAAATATAAAGTTACAAACAATGCGATGTCAGGATGTGCCACACCCGGGCCACACCCCCTCAAGAAAACACGTGTTTATTAAGCTGTTTATGTCACTTTACACCAGTAATTAAAATTAATTTTCAAATTTTTATCACTTATTGGGTAAGATTAAGCACATGTATACTGAAAATTAAAAAAAAAACAAAAGCAAATTCTGTTTTAATGAAGGTCACGGGTCAAGTTTTTTTTCCTTCTGTCAAGTTCATTGGAGGTTGCCACAGACTGACCTGACTTTGGAATTTTTTTTCAGTAATAATGACTTTACACAGAAAGTTAAAATATGCTAAATTAGCTTAGTTTACTAGTGTTCTAGCTATTATTGATACATTTTTAATAAAAAAAATCATTCTGTAATTCTCATCAAAAAGCCTAACTAAGGGATTACCGACTCTAAGACAGACAAGTTCACTGATAAATATTTTTTAAATTAGCAATATGGCCTATATATTTAACTTATAGTTCATAGGTTTGATTGCTTAAATTATAAAGTCTTCTTACTGTATCTAATGCTATAGCCTAGTTATTAATATCGCATGGCAGCTGATTAAATTACAATCACATAGTGCAAAATTACATAAAATTGAGCGTCAACATAAACAAATGTCATAAACAGATTGCCTTAGTAATACAGTTTGCACAGTTTAAAACAAAGAATGGAAATATGCCAAATAGTCTGCTACAGACCGAGCCTTTGGATTATATTATATTCAAATGTTTGAAATTTGTGTCCTATAAAGCAGAACAAAAATGTAACCTAATATTTTATTTTAGTAAAATAAATTATTTCGCCATGACCTAAGCCGCCATAAGCAATTGATTTTATTCCATACTTATTTTCTCAATTTCCAAGTTTATTTTTATTCCAATTATTCTGAATTAGGCCGTAGTCACTGAAAGAAGTTGTCGACGACGCCTTCCACTAGCAAACTGCTTCGTAGCACTAAAAATAGTTATTAAAAAAAAAGGAGACGACTATCAAGACCAGAATTACTAAATTAGTTTTAATTTCAGGTTATTGAGTCTTAATCTGTTTCTTGGCTAACTTTTAGCAATCTCCCGTTTTGAAACTATTTTTGATAAAATTGTATGTTAATTAAAACACAATTTTTGCTGTTTGGTAAACGAATGAACAAGTAAACCAGAACACACGACAAGCGATTTCCGTGCTTGCCCTTTTTTTTGTCACAGAACCCTAGTGACACCAGTGTTGAGTAAACTTTACTCTCAGTAAACTTGAACGCCGGCTATTACTGAGTGTCTAATGTTTAACTTGACTTCTAGCTGCATTCCATGTCGCATTAAAGTTTAAAGATAGATAATTAATTGAATTACGCCTAGATCTATTACTTTAGACTAGTTATTTTTATACTGATAGGCCTAGGCCTAATAACTAATTTAAATAATTCATAATTTATGAATTTAGTAAGTTAAAGTAAGTAGGCCAACAACTAGTATTGACAATTGCAATGAAGCAAAGTAGTCTTACTAACATTTATTACATCCACTTCTTGATGTAACCTTTATCTTTGCCAAGCTAAACATTACTCACTATTCATAAAAACTCAGTTACAATAAATGAAATTCCATTTTAAATGTAAAGTGTGATGTTACACTTTCTGAACCCTCTTCTTCCTATCCCCCCCCCCCCCCCGTCATCCCCCTCATCACTTATTCCAACCCCCTCATCACTTATTCCAACCCCTTCCATGGGAGCTGAACTATTTTGTTTGCCCTAAACTCCATAACTTGTTTCATTGTTAAAAAAATATGTGAATGCTGACCTATAAAATGTAGTCTATGTTTTGAGTAATAATAACACAAGATAATGTATTGTTAATATCCTCACAAATTAAAGATAACTACAAGCACAATGGACTAGGGTTTTTTATCTTATATTTGATTAGGCCTATTACTTATTTATTATTACTTACTTAATGTGCCTCACTAAAGCTATCATTTTCATTTAGGTCTGTTTTGCATTGTTGACTTTGTTCTTTGTACTCCTTCTTCTTCTTCTTCGTTCTTAATTTTTGAATATGGTGGAGGATTCAGACAACAAGTCCAACTTCGTGGACAAACCGGACTGTGGTTTCCAGTTTGTCAGGTGTCCCATATAATTTTTCCCTGAGTGGGGTGGGCTAAGGCCAGTGTACTTTCTTTGTACTTTTTTAGCGCAATTTCCATTCTAGAGAATTGCGTTTATTAACTCGTCTTTTCTGGGAATGGATGGATGTGTGTTCGCAGCTTTAAGTCGTATCTCCTCCTCAACGAAGCAATATCGAGGACTAGTTCCAAAAGCAAATTTGTTAAGCAAGTTCCGAGGATGATAGTGGGCCAAAAAAAATCCGGAATTCCTTCCTGGATTTCACGGAAAAGCCAAAAAACCTCGAAAAAATGCAGTTTTTGGCCCATATCTTGGCAACCAGACCACTTAGCGACTTGAAACATTTACCAATCGATTCCTGCCATAATTTAGAACAATATTGCCGAAGAAATATCCTTTCGTTCGGTCACAAATTTTAAAATTACATAAACACCTACAAACCGATCGTTCTCCTAGCTTGAGCGCACACCAGCATTATACGTCAGAGCTATTTTTAGATAACATTAGGAAATTGCGCTAAAATTGTCACTAGACTTTTTAATTAACTTGTTTTTACATTTTATTGATTTATGACTTATTAATATTTTTAAATTTTTGCTAAAATAAATTTTAAAATGTGCACAGTTAAATAATCTATATATATAATTCTCTTCTGGGAGCCTTTAGAAAACAAGCTGCAAGTGCGCGCCTTGCAGTCCCCTCTCTTCCTCTCTATCGCTACCTCCCCCACCCCCACCCCCCTCACATGGTCAGGTGAGTTGTAGATCACGCTAAATGTTTAGTTTGGTGACGGCTATTAGGGGCAGATAATTCAGTTTGAAACTATTTTAAACTTAGAGGAGGTAACTAAGAGGAGGCTGCTTTCACGGGGGGGGGGGGGGGGTTAGTGTTTTAAAGCAAATATTTTCAGTGTCAGCATTGGTACTGTCGAATTCACAAATTATGAATTACTGAAAAGTAGAAAAAAACAACAACTAAATAGCGGTGTATGATACACCGCGGGTCGGCTCGTAATAAATAATAGGCCTAAAAATTGATAATTTTACTCAGTACAAAGATTTAAGATATATTTTCATAAAAAATAGAGAATTACTCAGAATTTCAATTTCACATTTCTTAGATATATGCATATATTCTTTTACTACTGCATTGTAATTAGAACCACTCTGAATTCAAATTTTAGCTGTCTGTTCAGTTATAATTTCATTTGTAAAGAAATTAATAATTTAATCAAGAAATTTCAAATTTTTTTCTGGCTTAGGCATTGTCATCCATAACTTGATTTTGTGCATCAAAATAAAATAGGATTTGGTGCAAAAATGTTTTTATTCACCCTAGAAAAACCTAACTACAATAAAGTTGTATCTGTTGCTTTTGTCTAAATCAACATTAGCAAGTGAACTTGTGACATACTACTAGTAGTTCTTAACCCTATTGTCACCTAACCTAAAGCTCCTTTACATAGCTCTAAAACTCTATTCTAGTTGTCATCTGACAATTAGCTCTTCCTTCTGATGGGGGTGGTGTTAGCAATACACTGTCATGAGGGTCCAGCAATGTAGTTTTCCAAAACATATTAGTATTAGGTTGCTAACAGAACTATAACATCACTATAGGGTGTTTACTGTTAGGGTCAGGATTAGTTAAGGATAGTGTGATTGAGTCCACCCAGCTCTGTTGGGTACCTAACTCATGTTAGGGAAAAAAATAAGCTGTGCATAATGCTGACCACACTATCTCTTCATATTCTGAGGTCACAGAAACAGGTGAAATCTAATTCACTTGCCTCATAAGTCATCAGGTTTGGAAGGGGAACTTTACTACAACTATATTATATTGACTTCTTTCTTCCTTGCGAAGAGGTTGGTTCCTTTGTTACTTCCATGCGTTATAAACAATGTAACTTGCTCAAGAATAAAAACAATATAGAAAACTTTAATCTCATTAAATATAACACTCCACTAAAAACGTCAAGATTCCTACTATGTCTCTCTAGTCTTGTCTCCTACATCATGGCTGTTATTATTGTTACGACTCCCTTCTCTAATCCTTTCGAACTAGTCAGGGAATCGTAAACAAGAAGAAAAATAAAAATAAACGCCACTTCAGTAATCTCTATTTATTTCCACAAATTACAACACTTAAAGTTAACCCGCCACCGAAGTACAACAATCAGAAATATACACAACTAACTACAACAACTAAAGTTCTTAGTACGACTACCCTACTTGTCCCTAACTGTCTAAGTAGCCTAGGTCTACTACAGTACAGGCATCTCTTGGCTGTCCACTAGCTCACAGAGACGCCCCATGTCTGTCTCCTCTAGACCTAGCTATCCGAGACGAGTCCGTCCGTCTCCGTGTGTGAGTGACTCGTGAGTCTACCTCTGAGTGTCCGTCTCCCCCTCCTTAAATAACGGACTCACGAATGTCCAGGTACGGGGCTAATTATGCACCAACACGTCCCACTCAAGCCTAACCTAATTAAATGTCGCCAACAGGTCTGGGGTACCTGATTAAATTATCAGACCCTGCTAATATACTACCCCCATTACGGTCACCCAGGCCAACTAGATACGTGTCTTCTACACCTACCCCCATTGATGCCGTCGTACGTAAATGTAACCTAATTCTAACACGTGCCTCGTTGATTGTCTCCATCTAGACCTGTTCAATCTGGGTCACGTCTGTCGTCAACCCTACACCTGCTATATACGCCCCCACGGTCGTAACATTATTATGGTAAATAAAACAACAGCATATACTCTCAAACCTTATTGTCTATTGTCAATACAAACTAACTTTAAATCATCCTTATAACTTTCTGTCTTAATTTAGTCATATATATATATATATATATATATATATATATATATATATATATATATATATATATATATATATATATATATATATATATATATATATATATATATATATATCTACACTATGGCAAATAGTGTGAGTAATGGCAGATCTATAATACCTTTTTAGGGTGTTAGGGTCATGATTAGGGTTAAAGATGGTGTAAGTTATGGCATTAGTAAGAATACTATTATTTGAGCCTAATGGCTTACCATAAGCAACCTAACACCATTATTTTTAAAAGAGTTAATCACAGCTTTATCCTACACTGGTATGAAAAATGCACTTTACTCAATGATCTAATGCTAGAAAACGATGTTAACCTTTATCCTAAACTAACTTGTTTTCTATTAATAGCATTCCATGTTTTTAAAAGAGTTTATTGCTTAATGCTGCAGAATAGAAAAACAATTTGATAATTGTAACACTTACAGACATGCCTACCGTCCCGCCAAAAGCGGAACCGTTCCGCTTTTTTACCCTCAAAAGTAATTTGTTCCGTCGTTCCGACTTGGACTCGATTTGTTCCGAATTCTTTTCGAAAATAATCAAAAAAGTTATTTTAAAAAAAGGAAAAAGAAAATTATCAGCAAAAATGCGAATTTCCCCCCAGAAAACTAGGAAACGGAAGTGAACGGCGTTCCCTGTTTACTTCCGTTTCCTTGTTGAAAAATGCCGAAACGTTCAGTATCTGAGATCGGGGAATCCCCTTCAACGTCAAAAAAAAACGTGTTCAGTGCTTCAGAACGGAATATTCGGAAGAATTTCCTTTTGTCAAAAAAGGAAAGAATTGTGAAACAAATGCTCATTATGAGATTTGTAATTGTGAGTTTAAAATAAACGACATTACCAAGCACAATGCAAGTGCAAACCACGTGGAGCTAGCTAAGCTAGTCAAAGAATAAAAAAAAGTTGAATTGTTTTTTACTTCGACTAAGCCTAAATAAACCGGGAGTGATCTCCCCTAAACTTTCTCGAATATTCTAATATAACACTACGTGGGATGTCAACTCTGAATATAGACATGATTTTTGTTTACTTAAACTTTTAAAAATAGAATAAAATCTAGTAGAAAAAAAAATGCGCACCAAGCTAGCACCAAAACCAAATGTGCGTAATAGTGCGCAATATTATTAGTACTTTAAAAATTTACATTAGTTTTTTGAGAAATCGGAAGTAGCGTAAATTACTACTTCCGGTCAACGGAAATTACTCAAAATTTAACAGAAGGTAGAGAATTAGATCTTTTACTTACATGTGAAATTTCATTTATCTATCTGAAATAGTACTCAAGTTATAGGCTTTTGAAAAATTCAAAGTAGAAAAAGTACCACTTCCGGTTGTCGGAAATCGCTCAAAAGTTGATACGGATCTACGATTTTGATATAATACTTATATATGAAATTTCATCAACCTAGCTGTAACGGTACTCAAGTTATCGTGTTTACACACGGACAGACACACAGACATACGGACAGAATTGCAAAGCCCAGTTTTTCAGACTGGATTACGCATAAAACCTCTTAATTTTGATAAATCTGGATTGATAATTTTTGCCCGATTAAAATAAGTCCTCTATACTTCGGATGTGATGAAGGACTGAGGTGTAATACGGTGAAAATTGTTAAAATTTTAAGTGATTTTTGTGCACGATTACAATACTTTCTCTATACTTTGTATATACGAGAAAGTAAAAAATCGATCACTGATGTTATAAAAGCTGAAGTTATGCTAGTTGATCTAGTTACTGAAATGAATTTGCCACTTGCTTCATTAGATAAATTTTCTAAAGCTTTTAAACTAATGTTCAAAGAAGATAAATTTGCTAAACAATTTCAGTGTGGGAGATCGAAAGGGACAGCCATAGTTATAATAGTTAATTTAAGATTATTATTGGTTAAGCAACCGTGGATTAAAAAAATTATGTTCCTCTTTTTGGCTTCAAATTCCTCTTTTTTCTGTTTGACTGTTCCTACTTTTGGTTGCCAGAGGTAGGCATGTCTGCACTTATTAACTTAACTCTTAAGGCCAATTATGCTAAGCCAAGTAAGTCACTCAGATGAACACCTGACTCCTAGTAAGTTATAAATAAATGTCTGCTTAGCCTCATGCCCATCACACTATCCCATTGTTTAAATGCAAAGGTCAGAGAAATATGGACTGTCGTTTTGAAGTGGGGATACCCTAGTAAGTTACTATTTCTGCTTATGGAATGCATAAACATTCTATAAAAGGATTAGTACTCCATTAGTATAAGTGTCCTATATTTATATTAATATTCAAGAGAGATTTAATAACATTTTTGTAAAAATGCACAAACTTTGCTCCTCTTTAATCTTGATTGCAAAATGGGAGGGAATTTCCTCAAACACAATAAGAATTATTGTCAACATGTTATGTGCCTACAAAGTGAACCATGTCATGTAATCTAAATAGGATTGGAATAAAATACAAATAGACTACAAGCCTAACCAGGTTAAGGTAAGGGTTAGACTTAGACAGCCCCTTCTGCAGGAGAAAGCATGATGGCTTTCCTTCAAATAATTTAAGCGTTGTTAACTTGGTTTTCCTTTGAATTTAAATTGCATTGATGTTTTGTGCAAGCTAACATAATAGTTACTTGTGTGTAATCGGTTGTTTTGTATAATGAGCATTTTACATTATGTGGATAAAGAGGAATTAAGTTAAATCCTTCATACAAGCTTTACATTTTAATCCTGCACTTATAAAAAATAACACAGATATTCAGATCCATTGTATTTGAACTGTAAACCTTAAGCAGATAAACCTTTATAAACTGTCCTTCACCTTCTTATTCTCATATTGTTGTCAATAGATGTGTAAACAATTCAGCTGATGTGTGTGGAGGGGAGGGAAGGTAGGGAGAGTCTGATAAAAGTTATTGATACTTTAAAATAATTTTATGCGCAAGATTTACTGACTCAGAACCTTGCTAATGTTTTCCTAAAGTAATGCCACTATTACGGTGATCAATCTCCCCAGTTATACCATTGTAATGTTAATATTTTTAGAATTACATGCTGTGCTAAAAAAAAAAAACTGAAGGGGTAATGTATTTTGTATATTGATTACATCCTGTTGATTTTATTGATTAAGTCAGCTTTATATTTACATGTGTAGTTTTACCACTGAAACTGAAAAGATATTTCTTAGAAGTGTTACCAATGGTTACATTGGTGTTGTAGGACATAATTTCCTAAATACACGTTGTTGTGTTCAAGTCAGTTTTAGGCCCATATTTTAATGCGTGGCTATCACTCTTATCACTGAAACTGAAAGATATTTCTTAGAAGTGTTACCATTAGCTACACTGAATATAATACTGTGTTGAATGAAAATGTTCAGTGCCTTCACCCACTAGGCTCTGTGATTAGTTTAAAACATTTAGTTCACCTTCTGTGTTTACAAATACTACAGCCCATGCTGTAGGCTTAGTGTTGCATAACTTTATTTTTTTTCTCAGATAAAGCTCATGCTTTGATATGTAAATAGCATGGTTTAGAATGTTATGCTTCCTCAAGTGACTTACTCTTCAACTAGATTTCTATCACTTTATAGATTTGTCACTTGTGTAACAAGTATTAGGCTATTACAAAAGCATTTAGTTGCACACCTTTCTAGAAAATTGGTTTTATGTCAGCAATGTTTTTTTCTCTTTTAACATTTTCTTTTCTATGAAAAGCTTTTTGGCATTTGTCCAGGTGCTTGTATATATTCTGGTTTGTTACAGCTACTGTTATTTTATTTTTCAAAAGTGTATTAGTGGATGATTCTTTTACCTATGTGGTTAGTTTTTTTTTCCATTATTTCATTGGTGAACAGTTTCAGTTTAGAAATACAATTTTATTTCCTTATTAATCTTATTGAATTTGTCAAGTCTTTAACTATATTTCATTATATTCCCTACCTAAATTTTTTGTTTGCTTCATATTTAAGACATTTTAATCTTGTGAGTTTAGTCTGTGGATCATGTTTTTATTTCAAGCTTGGTTGGTTTTTGACACAGAAGAGACATTTTTTTTCCTATGTGATATGTTTTCACAGCAGCCTTTATTTATGTTTAAATGAAGGTGTGTGAAAAGTTTACCCCACAGTAATGGCTACACAAAAACATTCTGAGTCTTCACACACTGTGCTTGAGTTAACTGACATTGGTAAATTTGGAGATATCTGTTACAGTCTTCTTTTTTTTCCCTGTGAATGCAGTGTTCTTTTTTTCCCTGTGAAATGTGGAATTTATACTTATTTTGCTTTGAATTGAAAATTTTGTTTTTTAGAAAAAATTATGGCAAAAAAAATGCAAATGAAAGTATTCTTTATCTATTGCATAGGAAAATAAATTATTTAAAAAGCTTGTGAAGCTATGGTATGCATATCAGTGTCCTACAATGGACTTAAAAATAATCAAATTGTTTCTTGCAGTACTTTTATAATAGAGCTTTTCATAAGTCATGTTAATTCATATTGTACTATTATTTTTACACATTTGTCTAAAAACCACAACCGTACCAATTTTATTAAAAAGTAAAATACCTTGAAATCTAATATTCAGATGAAGTGGAGTTCATCTGAAAGGATTTTGCATATGAAATGATTCTATAGCCAGTTTTAAGCACAGAGACCTTTATTTACTAACCCAATAGAGCTGGATGAACTCTAGAACTTAAATCACACTTGAGATGTAAGGAGTTAAGCTCTAGACCTGTTGATGCCTATACTGTATCAGCTAATATCTTACTTCTTTTGTTTCAGGAGTTTCATATAATCTCCATTACACCATGACAGACTCCAATTCCCAGTACGTTATTCCAAAGAGCACTGAAGTTGTGCTCTTAGACTGTAAGGAAGCATTTGATGGCTTGACACCAGAAGAGAAACTGTATGCACATTATCTAGCTCAAGCTAGCTTTAAAGGTGGCCTTATTGTTTTATTTCAGGTAAAGCTCACTTATACATACCTAGTTACACATAACCACTATAAGATTGTAATTTGTTTATATTTTATGCAAACTTTAAAAACAAAACTCATTAAAAATATAGAGGGTTATTGAGATTTGTTTAACCTTAAACTTTTTTTGTATGGAGGTTTGGGAGAAATAGTCTAGGCTTACCACAAATCTTATTTTGATGGTTACACAACTTATAGACAAGCGGCATTTACTAGTGTGTTAGTTATGTAGATGTAACATCTAGGATGTTTTGAAATTGATTTTTTAACATTACAGACATCACCAGAATCACCTGGTATATTTTTGTTACTCCAAAAATTGTTCCGTGCCCAAGCGCCAGAAGAGATTTCAACACTTGCTCAATCTAGTGGTTTAACTAATGAAGATGTTGAGGTCAGATTTTGTATGTCATATTATTAATAAATATAATAGCTGACACTTTATTTTGTTCTATTTATGATCCATAATTCTATATTAGTGTTTATCATATCTTGATGGACCATTTTAAAACAAGTTATTGTTCTCTGCTACCCTGGTTAAACACAGTGCTTTCTTTTTCAGGCTTTTTTCATCTATGCTGCAGCCTTTTACAACAACATGGGGAACTACAAATCTTTTGGGGATACTAAAATTGTACCAGAAGTTGATAAGGTAACTTTTTGCTAAGGGGAATCAATACTTAGAAATACTATCAGGCATTTTTAAACTGCCACTTGTAAATGAGTCCTTGGACGATATTTCAAGGCGACCCTATGTATCCCTGGCAGAACAAACCCCTCAGCCTTGCCTCAACCAACTTGTGGGCTTGTTACATTGAGTTAAATATAAACTCAAAACAGTAATATGAACCATCTCCTTTCAGTCAGTCAGGCCACATACCACGAATGCACAGTGGTATGTGTCAAGCCTTAACCAAAATAAACTATCTTCCTTCATTATAGTTAGCGATAATTTTTAAAAATGTAGTTAATTTTCTATTGATTTTTTTTTTAACAGACAAAATTAGAGGCATTGATCAAAGCCAGTAAAGCTTACCAACAAGATCCTGCTACTGTACAGCGTCTGTGGGATGATGTCAAGGATCGCATGTACTCACTAGAAGGAAAGCAGAAGGAGTTGGGCCTTGGTGAGAAAGTAGGTGGTCTTCTCTTGTCTTTATGTTGTTTCTTATGCACTTGCTAATGGAATGTAGATCTTAAGGGTTTCTAATTTTTAATAACATAACTGGATATCCTTGTAAAATCTTGTGTGATGAAAATTAGAATTATCTCCTTAAAAAAATGTTTATAGTACCACATGGGTACCAAATTTTATCTTGGGTAAAAGGCTAGAATCTACATACTTTTTGTGAACAGCTTTTATCTTTTGGAAATTAAAACAAATGTGCTTTTGAATAAAAATAAGTGTTTTGAAATGAGAGAAAATGAAACACACAGCTCACTAATTTAGCAAAAACCAACATTAAACATAACTTATATAACTTTGCAAACAATATAAATAAACAGAAATTAACTAGACATGAATATAAATACAAATGGCCATTCTACTACTAAAACCAAATCTGGATTATCTTTTTCTCTACAGGGAACAACCACATATTTCTCAGGAAATTGTGATGAAAAGGATGCCAAACTTGCTCAACAATTTCTTGACAAAAAGGTATGTAGTTCAGTTTTGTTTTTAAAAAAATCCCAACTCCCCTGTATTTAATTCAGCTAAATGTTAAGATTTTTTTTCATGTGATCTCTAATCATCAGAACTTTAACTTAATTTTGTTTTGTGTTCTAGGAAATCAGTCCATACAATACAAGGTTATTTAAAATAATAAATCCATCTACAAAAGAAGTTGAGTATGAGGTTAGACTAGCCTCAAGCTCTGAAGATGGTAAGTTTAAATACCTTTTAACATATTGGAAAGTTTGAGTTATTTTCTTATTGTTGTTTATTAATATTAAATTATTCTGTTAAGCTGTTAATAATTTATGTAGTAAACTGTTCATAACACAAATAGTAAAATTACTAAATTTTTTATCAGCTGAAGCAACACCAGACCCAAAATGGTCAGTTTTAGGAGAGTATGATTTTACTCCAGAAGGGGAAGATAAATCATACAAGTTTAAGGTTACAAGGGGAGACTATTCATCTTTAATGGCTCTTCTCAATGAAGAGTTGGCAAATGCACAGGTTTACCATTTGTTTGTTTTACTATTCTTTTGTTCAAGTTTTTTTTTCTCAAGTTTGTGATACAAATTACAGTTTAGTATAAACTTTTTTTCTTGTCAAATCTTATTCGTTCTTAATTTTTAGTGGTGGAAAGGATCGAGTCTGCCAAAGGGTTTGAACTCCAGACTTTTTCGAATTTATCAACCATGAGCTTTTGCCGACTTTGACCACGCCTCCATCACAATTAAGGATACGTGTCAACTGGTTATGCGCCATTGAGTCCATTGACTCCGATTTCAGCCTGCTTTTCTTTTTGGATTTGCTTCCATAGCCTTTGTCTATCCAAGAACAAACTACAAGGCAGCAGTAGTTTGATTTTGGAGTTGTCTCTCCTAGAAGAGTGGCTGTCCCCAGCTAACGAGCCTCATCTGCCAGAGGGTTTGAACTCGGGACTTTTCGGTTTAGCAACCATGAGCTTCACGGACTCGACCACGCCGACCCCTCTTGTCAAATGACAAAGAACCTTGTGTATTATGTTTAAGTCATTCGTGATTTTATAAACTGAAAAAATATTTTCACTGTATTAAACAACTACTAGATCTAATAACACTTCTCATTGGCTTCCAAAAGCTTTATTGAATTCCAACACCATGTTTTCTTTAATGCCAAACAGAAACATGCAGCTAAAGAAGTGGAGAAACAAATGCTTGCTGAGTACATAAAAAGTTTTTCCACCGGTTCTCTGCCTGCTCACAAAGATGGCTCCAGACATTGGATTAAAAATAAAGGCCCAATTGTTGAAACGCAAGTTATTTTTACTTTGTTTCTTTATATTCAGTTTTACTATTATTGTTTTTTAGAACTCGTTTATTTATTAATAAATACTTCATAATTTCTTTTTTATAGGCTTGCACTCAAGAATCCAGTATTTCCTTTGTTACTTTTATTTTACATTTCTCTTTTCAGATACATAGGTTTTATTGAGTCATACAGGGATCCATATGGTGTGAGGGGTGAATTTGAGGGTGAGTGCAATGCTTTAAAAGGTGTTCCAATTCTTTTACAATGTTCATTCATCTGTATGTAACATTATGTAAATTATATTTTTGTTCATAACTAAATAAGTATTAAAACCCTACCTGCTGTTTATTAATATATAGCAAAATTTAAAACCAAAAAAGAATATAACAGTCGATAGTATTTGTAGAATGTTGTTTAACTTGACTACCAAGTAGACAATAGCCACACAATACTTGCTCATATTATCACTTGTTTTTACTATTTATACTAGTATCTGTATTTATACATATAAAACAGATTTTGAAACAACCCTTCATTTTGTACTCTTTTCTCTCTCTAGGTTTTGTAGCAGTAGTCAACAAAGCAATGTCAGCCAAGTTCACTAAGTTGGTTGAAAATGCTGAAAGGCTTTTGACCCACCTCCCCTGGCCAGCTGAGTATGAGAAGGACAAATTCCTGACACCAGACTTCACCTCGCTGGATGTCTTGGCATTTGGCGGAAGTGGTATCCCAGCTGGCATCAACATTCCAAACTGTGAGCTTTTGTTTCAGTGATATATCTATCTATCTATCTAATCATTCCCATAACTGCAGCATCCTTTACCTAAATTTAAAGGGTGTTTATTATGAAGATATTTATATTTACATTTTTTTCCCCTGAATTCAGAGTTATTTCCCTTGTCAAATGAATTTATAGGGGGAAAAAAATAAAAAGTGGATGGGATTGACAGGGTTAATATTATAAGAATAGCTAGCAAATATATAAATAGTACCTTATTTTGGTAGGTGTAAAATATGTTAAAGATGTTCTCTCTCAATTTCAGATGATGAAATCAGACAGTCTGAAGGTTTTAAAAATGTTTCACTAGGCAATGTTTTGAGGTCTGGTTACAAGGAATCTAAAATTACATTCTTAAGGGAAGAGGACAAGGTATGTGTGGTACAGCTAGATGGACTATTTTCATTTAAGGAACACACTTTTAGCATAAGTCTGGTCCAAGTAATCTTCTTTTGTGTTTTCATTTAGAAAAATACATGCCTGTCATTTGTCTTTTTATAAATCAAATTTACTTTTGTAATATTCTGTATATACTTGTACCCATTTATATTTTTGTAAATATTTTTTTAATAAAAGTAGCTTTAGGGGGGAGGTTTAAGTTCTGGAAAAAGTTTGAGGGATTTAAAATTTCTTCTGAAATGCAGAAAATATTAATAGAAATTTTTCATGTTTTATTTTTCTACTGAGCTTGTAAGATACACATGATATATCATTCATTTATCATATGATAAATATATTCTTGGTTCTAGGAATTATACACCAAATACAAGATCCAGTCCTTTGAAGTTCAGGTTGGATTACATGAGCTGCTGGGCCATGGAAGTGGGAAACTTTTTATAGAGGTAAGTGCAGCTATTGTTAAACACCCATAACTTAAGATAGTTGTTAAATATATTTATCCCTAAACAGGGGGTCGGCATGGTCGAGTCTGTTAAGCTCATGCTTGCTAAACCGAAAAGTCTCGAGTTCGAACCCTCGGGCAGATGAGGCTCATAGCTGGGGACAGCCACTCTTCTAGGAGAGACAACTCCAAAATCAAACAACTGCTGCCTTGTAGTTTGTTCTTGGTTGGACAAAAGCTATGGAAGCAAATCCAAAAAGAAAAGCAGGCTGAAATCGGAGTCAATGGCCTCAATGGCGCATAACCAGTTGACACGTATCCTTAATTGTGATGGAGGCGTGGTCGAGTCTGCAAAAGTTAATGGTTGATAAATTCGAAAGTCTCGAGTTCAAACCCTCTGGCAGATTAGGCTCGATCCCTTCCAACACTAAAAATTAAGAACAAAGAAGAAGAAGAAGAATCCCTAAACAAATAAATTCTTGAGTTTATTTATACCCTTTTTTTTTAAACATAGATTTTACAACTGAATATATTAATACGAAAACATTGCTAGATTATTTTGTGCTGCTAATTAGTCAGATTGTCAAAGTAATGTTTAATATCTATTGTTCCAGGAATCTCCCGGCAAATTTAATTTTGATAGCAATGCAGTTGTGCACACAGAGACAAAAGAGAAAGTATGTTTATGTTTTGTTAACTTTGTCCTTAAGTTATTTGGTGATATTTACACATTACAAGCTGAGATTATAGTTTTTTTAGCGCAATTTCAATACGGACAATTGTGATTATTAACTCGTTCTGGATGGATGTGTGTCCGATGTGTGTCCGCAGCTTTAAGTCGTATCTCCTCCTCAACGAAGCAATATCGAGGACTAGTTCCAAAAGCAAATATGTTAAGCAAGTTCCGAGGATGATTGTGGGCCAAATAAATTCCCGGAATTTCTTCCTGGATTTCCTGGAAAAGCCAAAAATCCTCGAAAAAATGCAGTTTTTGGCCCATATCTCTGCAACCAGACCACTTAGCAACTTGAAACATTTACCGATTCCTGCCATAATTTAGAAAAATATTGCCGAAGAAAGTTTTCAAAAATATCCTTTCGTTCAGTCACAAAAAATTAATTAAGGAAATTGCGCTTAAATTGTCACTAGACTTTTTATTAACTTGTTTTAAATCAAAAGTAATGTGGCTTAATAGTATATTTTTAGGAGTAGATTTTAAAAGTATACCATGTTAATGTGTTTAATATTATCCAAGAGGAAGGTGTTTTTAATTTATGCTTAGAGATATAATTCACAGAATAAGTTTTTTCTTGAAGAGTTGGATGTAGTGTTGTTGATTCTCTATTTATTTCATAAAGATTATTTATTTAAAATGTTTAACTTTGGTTAGATAACAAGCTGGTACAAGCATGGGGAGACATGGGACAGCAAGTTTTCCACCATAGCATCCACCTATGAGGAGTGTCGTGCTGAGAGTGTTGGCATCTACCTGTGTTTGTGGACTGATGTTCTCAAGTAGGTCCCTTGATAAAAACATTACCTTTAGGTGTCTACCTGTCTTAGGTCTGATGTTCTCAAGTAGGTCCCTTGATAAAAACATTACCTTTAGGTGTCTACCTGTCTTAGGTCTGATGTTCTCAAGTAGGTCCTTTGATAAAAACATTACCTTTAGGTGTCTACCTGTCTTAGGTCTGATGTTCTCAAGTAGGTCCCTTGATAAAAACATTACCTTTAGGTGTCTACCTGTCTTAGGTCTGATGTTCTCAAGTAGGTCCCTTGATAAAAACATTACCTTTAGGTGTCTACCTGTCTTAGGTCTGATGTTCTCAAGTAGGTCCCTTGATAAAAACATTACCTTTAGGTGTCTACCTGTCTTAGGTCTGATGTTCTCAAGTAGGTCCCTTGATAAAAACATTACCTTTAGGTGTCTACCTGTCTTAGGTCTGATGTTCTCAAGTAGGTACCTTGATAAATTAACTGCTAGAACAATACCTTCAGGTGTCTAAATACCTGTGTCTGTGGACTGATGTTCTAAAATAGGTCCCTTGATAAAAACAGTACCTTTAGGTGTCTAAATACCTGTGTTTGTGGACTGATGTTCTTAAGTAGGTTCCTTGATAAATTTACAAAGCCTATTTTAAAAAATTAGGCATGGTGTCTTTTTGCTTGGTTATAATTTTAGATTGCATGCCATTTAGGAAAAGCTTATATGAATTATCAATAGGATGTATACGTATTTAAAGGAGGAACCATTTGATGGGCATTTAATACTTAAAAGAGTATTCATCTTTCTTTTTTAATATTTATCTTTGCATTCAGAAATGAAAAAAAGATTTAATTCAGTTTGGATTTTATGTTTTTTAAAATCTTGTTTTAACAGGTTGGTTTAGGTTATTATTTTTTTAAAATCTTTTGATTATTGTTGTGGGTCAGTATTTATTTGGGACTTGAATTTCAGAATTTTCGGCCACACTGAAGATGAAGCAGATGATGTCATCTATGTGAACTGGCTGAACATGGTCAGAGCTGGACTCATGGCGCTGGAGTTTTATTCTCCTGAGACACGCTCATGGAGGCAGGTTGGTGCACGAGCCTATTATACCTGTATGTTGTCATGCGTTTGTTGATGGGACTTAAGAAAAAGAGCAAACTTGAGTCTAACTAAGAAAAACTAAGTTTTTCTTAGCGGTCACTAGGGCAGATGAAGTTCAACTGTTTCTGTGACCTCAGCATATAAAAGCATGTGGTCACTTCTATTCCCATCTGTCTACTTTAAAGTGAATTAGTTATTTATCAGAGCTAGGAGGACTTAGGGATGTCCTACTCAAGTCAGGGATCAAACTCGAGACGTTTGGGTTCTCAGTGGTGTACTCTACTGTCTGACCACGCCGTCCCATCTAATGAAGAAACGTCATATTTATTTATATTGTCAGTGTTTATCCAAATAAAAAGCTTAATTCTAAATTTGAAATATTTTTCTTCTTGTTCTAGGCACACATGAATGCCAGGTTTGTGATCCTCCGTGTTCTGCTTGAAGCTGGGGAGGGTCTGGTCAAAGTTGAGAAGTTCACCGGAGAGGATGGCAAACCTGATCTCCGTGTAGTCTTAGACCGGGCTAAAATTAACTCTGTTGGTAAACCTGCCATTGGTGCCTTCTTGAGGAAACTCCAGGCAAGTCATATGTTTGTTTTCTTTCTATACACTCGCTTACACCAGGGTGTCAAAATATAAATTAACGTATGTATATCTGCCTTTATGTAATTTATTTATTAATTTGCAGATTCTTCTTTTTATAATTGTTTTAACCTGGAGTAGCATTTGTAGTAATATGTGGTGTGATTGTTTTCTGTGATAGGATTTAGCTATAAAAGGTTCCTGTCTCGCTCTGTCATCTGTATACAAGAGTGCAATGTTTTAATTTTCAATCCCACTACAGTGGCATCTGAATCTGTCACTGATTCCACATGTACATTGTAGATTTTCCACATTTTACAGTTGTGCTGTTGAACCTTGTGTTATTGTGGAAATGAATATCAATTATTTTTTTTTTTTTTCAAAAAGTGGGCATACAACATTTTTTAATGTACGGGTGATATCTCTATTACAGGCATGTAATGTTTTTACTTGTTACCTTGCAGGTGTACAAATCAACAGCCGATGTGGAGGCAGGAAGAAAAATGTACCAGTTCTACTCAGACGTCAATGACCAGGATGAGCCCAAATTCCTCAGCCTGCGCAGCATTGTGATGGACAGGAAACAGCCGCGCAAGCTGTTTGTCCAGCACCACACCTACGTTGAAGGTTTGTGTTTGAGGCTTTATGTTTACAAATTCCTTCCGCACAACTTGTTAGTGTTGGCTTGTTCACATAATCGCTGGTACTCATTAAGTGCGAGTCCGCATTAAAAGTGCTGGTCCTCGTTAAGTGCAGGTACTCACTGCAGGAACCCATCAGTGCTGGGTTGGCTCAGTGACATCTACTGATGGTTGCTGATCTGCCTAGGTACCTGCAGTCTATCCAACCACCCATTTTACTGAAATACTTCAGTTGTTTGAATTCAGAACCACTTAATATCAACTTTAATATATTTTAGTTCTTTCATATTTAGAGCCAATGATGTTGTCATCCACTTATCATCGACTTTCCCAAAATACTTCAACTATTAGTTAACTACACCATCTAATGAACTAGTGGGATTTTGCAAAAGCCTGGCATTTCTTTAGCTTTTAAGAATGGACTGTTTTTCTCTCAACTAATTCTGTGTGACTTATTGCAGATGGTGAGGTCAAGTTGAAATCCTACGAAGCATCTGCCGCTAGCGTGGTCCAGTCATTTGTGGACAGGTTCCAGTCAGACGCCATCGATAAGGTCATAGCTCAACTCTGGGAGAAAGAGAAGCCTTTCTACTGAGGGGGGCCCTATTGATGGGGACTCTACTGAGGGGGGCCCTATTGATGGGGTCTCTGCTGAGGGGGGTCCTATTGATGGGGTCTCTGCTGATGGGGACCCTATTGATGGGGTCTCTGCTGAGGGGGGGGGGGGGGGCCCTATTGATGGGGTCTCTGGTGATGGGGACCCTATTGATAGGGACTCTGCTGACAAGAGCACCTTGATTAAATGTTAACCACAGCACTAAGGGTGGGGTGGGGTTGGGAGGTCAGATATTCTACCTGCCTTATTAGTTTTACCTAGGAAAAAAAATAACTCACCTGTACTGGTTTTTGTGTCCAGTACAATAGTTTAGCAGGTTTACCTGATACAATCACCTAAGAGAAAAACTGACTCATAATCTCTGTGATTTCACTTAGTTAAATGGCATATTTTCTTTTAAGTAGTTATAAAAAAACAAGATTTTTATTTATTTTTATTGATATTCCTCCTTTATAACAATGATTTTTTTTTAACCTATGTTAATATTTAGTACTTTTTGTTTTGCTAAATTTGTGTTAACTGTTGCTATGCAGGTTAAGAGAAACTAAACCAAACCATTATTCCAAATCATAACACATATGGTGCTTTGTTGTAGAATGACAACACTTTCATACAATTTGTTCCATATGACCGACACAGTGTTATGTTTGTTACGAAAACAGTATTAGCAGCAATAGTGTGCCATGTTCAATAAAAATTACCTGTTACGTAGAGTAACCTAGACTAGTGCTTTACTCATTAGAAGGACTGTTACATTTTTTTCCTAGTTTAACAGTTGTTGAATTATCACTGCTTCATGATGTATTTCATTGCACATTTACAATGTTTTAAATGTTTAAAAGTTGTTGTTTTTTTTTAATTAGTTATGCAAGTAATTATTCAAATGGGAAAGATTTTATTTTTTAATATGTTTAACATATACATCAAAACCACTTTTTTTGTACATCTTTAGCTTTACTATCTGTTCTAGATAATTTTTTTTTTTACCTTAATATATTTCACACTGGTTCTCTGTTGTTCTGGTATACTTTCATCTTTCCAGGGGATAATATAGATCGATTTCCTGTTTTTTTAAAAATCTTCTTTGATTAACATTTAATGTTTTAATTGTAAGTCGCTTGCTAATCAGGTTCTTTAATAATTTATTTTGTATTATCATATTATTAAATCAATCAAATACATAAAAAGGTTAGTCAAAATACTGTAAACATTTATTTGAGGAAGAAAAAAAAATTTCAGTTTAACAAAAAGCAGAATTTTTGCCTTAAAATAGATGATAGGCCTATTCAACTTAATAGTTTATTTTTAAAAAGTTAACATTGCATAATGTTATTCAATAATGTATTTGATAAATGTAAGCTTGAGTAAAAATTTACCTGAAGTAAACCAACTGTTGGCTGCAGGTAGATTTGATATTTAAAACATTATGTTGTATTAAGCAGAACAGTAAGCTATCTTTTGTCCAATAAAAGCCATTATGTTGTACTATCCAATAGTTTGTTAATGTGTTGTTTTGTTATCTGGGTTAGGCTTAAACTTGTTTGCAAATGTACAAAATAGGTTAGAATGTGAACAGAATTCTGGACTGGATGTCATAAGGGGATGGTATTGGGGGGTGGGGTGTCAAATTCAAAATTGTATATACACTTAGAGGTATAGCGCTAGACTGCTAACCAAAAAGTCTCGATTTAGAATCCACTCCCCTCTGATGGGTAACTCCTTCGCTTTAGGGAAAGTAAAGATGGCTGAGCATAGTACTGACCACACTATCCCTTCATATCAGAGGCGTAGCGGGGGGGGGGGGGGGGGGGGGGAGGGGACATGTCCCCGGGTGCCGACTTTAGGGGGCGCCAAAATAGGTTGGAAAAACAAATTGGAAGTTTGAGGGGGGTGCAAAGCGAAAGTTTGAGGGGGGGGGGGGTTGCAAATCGAAAGTTTGAAGGGGGGGTGCAAATCGAAAGTTTGTCCCCGGGAAGGGTCGCTACGCCTCTGCTTAATATGCCTAAGTCACAGAATCAGGTGAACTCTACATTTGGACAGGCACTTCATTCATTACAAGTCTGTAGTGAAACTGGAAAACTTCCGGTGTATTGCAAGATGGCGTACTGAACTGATGTCACGTGACCCCGAATACCGCCCCCACATGCACCATTGGACCAACAGTGGTCCATCCAGCACACCCGGGTTTCGATCCTGTGACAAACGTGACAGCTGAGCCTGCGGGTTCTTGTCCACGGATCTGGTTTCTATGTTTGACATCTCTCGACCTAGTCTGGAAAAATCTGGCCGACTCAAGGAATCTGCGAACCTTCTGCCCGTAAAAGAGACGCCGGGTGCGAGTTTTTCAAAGTTATTGGGCTTTGAAGTTTTCCCGCTACACTGTTGAAGTGTTTTCGTTATGTTGTTACTTCTTCTCAGTAATAATTTCATTTTTTCGTCGACTTTTGTCTTTTTCCACAAAACCGGGACGGTGTGTTTGTCAAAAGTGTAGTAAACAAGGTCTCCGCAGACTTCAACATGAGGCGCTTCAAACGAGTTTCTAATTTTTGGTATTGAAATATCAATTTGTTCTTGTCGTAATTCAACATGTTTTTTGTCACGTACACAGTTATTAGATTTAATCACTGGTAAAACTGTCATTGTTGTCAATGATCTGGCTTCTTCTGGAAACTTTGTATCCATGGAATCAGAACACGTCAGATCGAGGCTTGGAGTTTTTACATAGAGAAGAACCAGATCGTTCACTAGCAGATCTTTTTTCTCCGCGTGTTGCCGCATTGTCCGCACACAACCATATTCGATTCTGGCTCTTTGTTTCTTTAGTTTTTCCTCGAGAATTTTTGTTTTCACATAAATACTTAGAGTGTGTGCCATGTCTATCATCAACTGAAATTAATCAGAAGAGAAACAAGTTCTGTACAAATTTTTTTTAAAAGAGTGGCGTTCTTCGCTAATTAAAAAAAAAATTCATTTACAAACAAATTGTGACTAACGTGAATATATTATTTAGCATTTCATTAAAAAGATAACAAACCTTTAGTAATAGTAGGCCTAGTATTGTACGCTTTTTAAGAAACACACACAACAGAATGAATTCCCACTAATCCAGAAAGAAACTGACGTTTTGTAACTTCTTGAAGTTTGTTTCGTGGCCAGCGTTTAAGCAAGATCTATATCTCCATTTATATAAAAACCAAGTAATTTGTAACTGTCAGAGTTCATTCATAGGTGTAACCTCTCATTTTGTATTTGAGTTAAATTTTTCGTTACCGTCTTATGAATAACTTAGATAAATATATCAAAGCATCTACTGTATCCACTAAATATAGTATTTAGTTACTATTTACATAGATCTTAAGTAAGAATATTTGTAAACATTATTTTGCGTTGTTCCCTGTTGAGAAATGATGGATCTGCCTCTGATCTGCTTCACTCCCCTTGCTCCTACTTCCCTTCTTCCCCCTCCCCCATCCTTGCCAAATCGTCTGTCACAATATTTGATTACTCCATAGCAGCTACACTCCATTTGTTTTCGATGTAAATTAATTTTTTTTTATTTGGCTGCTTGAAAACAAAAGAGGAAAAAATCTGGCAATATGGAAAAAAATACTAGTAGGAAAAAAAATGAATGGATTCGAATGACCCATGCTACGTTTCAATAAGATCGATGTCCGATCGATGTTGACAATTAGTCTGTGACGCGGACTGAAAGACCCCTTGTAGCGATGGCAGAAATAGATCTGTGAGTCAGTAGCGTACGCAGGGGGGGGGGGGGGGAGCAGGGGGAGCGGCCGCTCCCCCTCTGGCCATTTTCAGCAAAGTGGCGCCTTTTTGGAAACTTTTTAAACTCAAAGTTTTAAACAATGATATTTGTTAAAAAAATATTTTTGGTCATGTAAATCATGAGATTTCTTTTCATGCAGCAATTAAGCATTACTGTACTAGTCTAGTAGTGTCTACGTTTACAACACGTTTAACAGCTGCATCAGTTTGCCATTCTAAAAATAACCATTACGATGCATTGCAATGTTTAAAAAACCTCTACGGGTAGTACCACTTGGCAAGAGGTGTTAAGTTTAAGGCAACTGTATAATGTATTTGCTTACGAATAATTGATTTAGAAAATGTTATACATAAAACTTCACACATAATTACTTTATATATACAGTTTGAATCATGTGATTAATTTAAAAAAAAATTACAATACAGAAACAAATACAACTGATGTGGCACCTCTATTTTAATTTACTTATGAGCAAACTGCGTAGTGGTGGGGAAATTTTGACAAGGTCAACAACGTCATCACGATGAAGTAGTAGTATTCTTACAGTTTGGGCGATAGTGATTACGATTACAAATTATTTGAAACAGTTACAACCTCCTTCCCCCATGGACCCCTCTGTAACAAAATATTGTCATAATACCACTGCTACTTATTTAAATCTATTTCTGTAATATATATTTGTGTAATATATATTTGTGTAATATACATTTGTGTAATATTATGTATGTTTAGAACAGTCATCTAAAAACTGACGCTATGTTCACTCTGAGTTGGTTATCTCCCCCCCCCCCCACACACACACACCTCACCACCACAATTGTGTAGAGCGACATTAATGTCACACCTAGGTATACACTGGGTTGGATAATTGACCTAAAGAGACCGGACAGTGGTGAATGAAGTTGAACCCACCCCCCCACCCCACCCAGAACTTATCTGTTAAGTACATGTAGAAAAACGCGAAGTGATGTACCAAAGTACCATACCGCCAGAAAATTATCTTTTTAAACGTAAAACTCTGTGAATATTGTTTTTGCATTTACCAGTAAAAAGGTTTGTGATCAATACAGTGATCTAACCCATACCTATCTCTATGTTAAAAATGATCTTTAAAGAACACAAAGAAGCAGTAGTTAATTTAAATAATACGAGCCGGCCCGCGGCATAACATACGCCGCTATTTAGTTGTTTCTAATTTTCAATAATTCATAATTTGTGAATTCGACAGTACCAACGCTGACACTGAAAATATTTCTTTAAAACACTATAAGTAGCTCGTTCAGGACTATAAAGTTATTATTTATTTGTTTTGACATTTATAATTAAATGTGTAGATAGATACATATTTATATTAAGAGATTGATTATTTCCCCTAGTCAGAGTTTCTTCCAGGCATCTCTTCGCCCCCCCGAAAAATTTTTACCGCCCCCCCGAACGAAATGAAATTTATATAATTTATATAGAAAATATATACTTTTAACAGTGTCCGCCCCCCCGAAGAAAGTTTACCGCCCCCCCGAAGATTTCAAGTGCCCCCCCGGAGAAAAAAGTCTGGAAGAAACACTGCCCCTAGTTCACTTGTCTTAAATTATTTCGCAGGAATTATTATGTAAGAATTTTTTTTTTACAAGAATTACAAAACAGATTGTGTTTCGTTCATTGTTTTTGATTCGAATCTGTGTATATATATATATATTTTGTTAAGATTGATACAATTTTTGTTTTGTCGGCCTACATTGTGTGTTTTTTCTTATTTCTTCAGAGTGCTACTTTCAATTTATTTTTACATCATAGCGAAGTAATGACATACCGCTAGTAATTATATATATATATATATATATATATATATATATATATATATATATATATATATATATATATATATATATATATATATATATATATATATATATATATATATATATATATATATAGTACACGTTTATAGAACGTGTTAAAAATTCGGCGCCTTTTTTTTTTGCTCTTTTTCGCTCCCCCTAGAACGAAAACCTGGATACGCCTCTGCTGTGAGTCTCCCTAGCACCAAAAACAAGGGATACAACTTGACACAGATTTAATCAACTCCTACAATACATAGATTAGAGTGTTCAATCTCACTCAACTGTTCAACATTACTCGTATCCACATCCTCTATCGCAACACATCTAACTTAGTAATGCCTAAGACAACGAACAGCCCGGGTAACGAACTATAGGGGTTGTGAAATACTTCATTTTAAAATGAATTAACTTTTTTATTAACACGGAACGTGATTTTAAATAATAATATGCTGCATTTTTTCCCGTGATTCTTGTTAGTGATGGTGAAGATCAGTGTTTCTTCCAGGCATCTCTTCGAAAAAAAGCCTATCGTCTCCCGGATGAAATGGAATTTATATAGAAAACATACTTTTAACATTGTGCCCCCCCCCCCCCCCCGGAAATATCAAGTGCCCTCACCCGGAGAAAATAGTTTGAAAGATGCACTGTTGAAGTGAAGATATTAGATAATAGGCCGTCCACACATGATGTCACACATTTTATCCCATTTATATAGCCCCACTCCAACACATAATCGCGCACTGTCAACCCCTTTCCCCCCTCCCCAACAGAATCACCAGGCATCAGAAATACCCATCCAACTTGTTATTTCGTCTATGGACGACCACTTGCGTTACAACCTCAACATCGTCACAAAAATCTGAACCTTCACCCCCCCCCCCCCCCCCCCCTTTCCATAGATTTGCTATGTGATCTAGTCTTGTAGGGGTCAACTCATTTTTTTTTCCACAGACATTTTTCTCATTGGGGGCTCTTAAAACTTTCGTGGATATGGAAGGTGGGGGGGGGGCAGAGTTTCTTCCAGACCCCCTCCCAGAAAAACGTCTATCGACACCCCCCCCCCCCCGACCCTGAAAGAGGAAAATATGTACTTTTACTAGTGTCCGCCCGCCGGAAATTTTAGTGCCCCCCCCCCCCCCCCTGGAGAAAAAGGTCTGGAAGAAACACTGAGGTGAGGGGAGAGACTTAAACTTCGGGAAGGGGGACTGGTTAAAGTATATATTTTCTAAATAAATTATAATTTTTTTTCTGTTTCGTCCGGGATGCAAAAATGTACTCTTTGACTCATACGAGCTATGATTCGATTGGTGGATGGTAAAGTTTTATCGGGGCCGATGGGTAAGGGGACGATAGAGTTACAAAGTGGAAATCGAATCAGGTCGTAAACAATATCGATGCTGTCATTGTGTATTCGAGTGGGCTACTGCAGGGGCGAAACTAATATTTTTAATGTGTACGCTCTATGTGTTTCTGTATGTTTTTTGTCTACTATGTGTGTGTGCGTGCTATGTATGTGTGTGTGTGTGTGTGTGTGTGTGTGTGTGTGTGTGCCGGTAAGACTAAATTTTATTTGAAAAAAAAGTGTCGCTCTAGCATAGTTACAGCTCCGGGTTGTTACAAATCAGTGGAGAATAACAGAATCTTTACGTACAAGACAAATGATTAGGGGCGGGGTATAAAAAAATAATAATCGCCTTCAATAATATTGTCGTGTACTACAATAGTGAGGAGCGAAGACTTAGAGCGTTTAAATAATCTGATAGGGCAAATCTAATCCAACTTTTTTTTTTAAGTCAGTATTTCTGTTGGTAACTGAGCGTCTGTGGCATGTTGAATGGAACAACAGGGCGACGACCCTGGTCATCCAAAATACATGTGGGACGGGGTAGGGGGAGTGGCAACAGAGGTGGGTGAGGGGGGGGGTTACATCAATTCGTTATGGGGAAAATCATCAATAGGATGCCTCTGGCACTAAATCTATGTTTCGATTTTCTGTTCGAAACACACACACACACACACACATATACAAAGAGTAGCTATTTGCCCACTGCTCCCCAACATATGCTGTTACTTAATTTTTTTTGTTTTTTTTTTTACCCTCCACGACCCCAAATTTTAAACACCAGTGTGCCAGTCATACCAGGGGCGGAACTACAATGCCGCCAGACCCCGCAATACGGTGGGGGGGGGGGGGGGAGAAACACGCCTTTTAGGGGCCCACAGCCGACCATAATCCCATAATCAATTTTTTAATAGTTAAAAATAAATAGATTTTCTTGCATTTTTTATTTGATGGTTGTTTTGCAAAAATAATACTGTAGCTGCGGTTGGATTATCTTTACTCTATAGACACCATCTCACGCTCTTTTGGGGGGGGGGGGGGGGGCGGACTAAATCTGGTGTTGAAAACATTTCTTCTTATTCATTCTTAATTGTAATTTTTTTCAAGGGATTTCATCCAACACAATTAAATGTTACGTGTCACGTGTTATGCACCATATAAGCCGCTGTCTCTGATTTCCGCCGGCTTTTCTTTCTATATTTGCTTCCATACCATTTGTTCATCCAAGAACAATTTACAAGGCAACCGTTTTTATTTTTATGTTGGAGTTTTGATGTTCCCCGCTATCGAACCTCATCTGCCCGTGGGTTCGAACTAACGGTCTTTTCGGTTTTAGCCCGACTAAGCGCGACCCCTAGGTTTGATGCCTATCTAAAATAAACTGCGCTTTGCATACACGGAAAATGTGGACAAACCTTCTTGTGGTATGTGGGTGGGGGGGGGGGCTCACTTGTTTACGTCTAAACTAAAAGTGTCAGTAAGATTTGTTAAAATCAAGGAAATAAAAGGAAGTACTGACCACACTCTAACGCCCCTCCACCTGTTTTTGATGCCACCGTTAACATACCTTTGCCCTTCTCAAAATAAAGAATTTTTTTTTTTACCTTTCTCTGCATGCAGAGTTTTCTTTAGGCATATCTTCAAAGGTGTGAGGATAGCCTGGGGCACGTCAACCGCCCCCCTCCCCCACCCTGAAAATATATTTTTAAACCAGTGCCTACCCCCGGCCCACCGGAAATAAAACATTATCCACATATCGATTACAAATTGCCCCTAATCTAACTTGAATCTAAACCAAATCCTAAGAATAAAGTATAAAGTAATATTTAGGGTTAGATTAAGGATTGGTGCTACGGTAAGGGACTAACAATGTTTTAGGAGTGTTTCTACCCTTCGTCAATTACCTGATTTATTTATTTTACTTTCTGTCTTCGGGGTGCCGCGGGTGTCTTATTTCACACGAACCATCTGTAAAAGGATATAAGGAGGATATATCATACTATAGGGTAACTTGACAGGGGATAATTGCATTGGGAAGCCGTCAGCTGCAATTGCAGATAATGCCGTCAACGCTTCTACTTCAAAGACGACGCATACTGTCATGAAGACACAGACATTCATCTTTCGCACACCTCTGTATAATCTTAGTCAAGTGCAACACAGAGCTACAGAAATCCACCACGTAAAGAGGGGGGGGGGGTCGTCCATAAATGACGTCACATTCGTAGGGCAGAGGGGGAGGTCCGTAATTTTGTGACGGGGTGTGATGAGTGGGAGGGGGGGGGGGTTCAGATGGTGTGACGTCACTCTTTTGCATTATAAATAAACCGGGAGTGATTTCCCCTAAACTTTCTCGAATATTCTTATATAACAATACGGGGGGGGGGGGTGTGTTGGCAACTCGGGATATAGACATGATTTTTACTTATACTTTTTAAAATAGAAAAGAATCTCGTTGAAAAAAAAGAATTGCGCACCAAGTGAACGCTAAATAAGATGTGTATAATAGTACGGAATATTATTAGCACTTTATAAATTCACATTTTTAAAAAGAAATCGGAAATAGCGTAAATTACTACTTCCGGTCAGCGGAAATTACTCAAACTTTGACAGAAGGCAGATAAGTAGATCTTTTACTTACATGTGAAATTTTATTTATCTACCTAGAATAGTACTCAAGTTATAGGCTTTTGAACAATTCAAAGTAGAAAAAGTGCCACTTCCGGTTATCGGAAATCGCTGAAAAGTTGATACAGATCTACAAATTTGATATTATACTTACATATGAAATTTCATCAACCTAGCTGTAACGGTACTCAGGTTTTCGTGTTTACAGACACACATATTCACACAAAGAGACATACGGACGAGATCGCAAGATTATGTTTCTCCGACTCTGGAAGGTGTAAAAGTCAAATCTCGCCTTATTTATTTTTTTTTTTTTTTAATATTATAATATTTTTTTAACAATTGTATAAACAGTTAATGGAATTTTCTTCATATTCAAATCTCGCCTTAATTGCACGATAACATTAACAACAATAAGCCTATGAATAAACCCCATCATATAAATCTTAGGATATTTGTTATTTAGAAATGAAAAATGTAATATTGTAAACAGGTTTTTTGTTTTTAAACTACAGTCAAATGATAATTTTAACATAAATAAATATAAATAAGTGACACAAAAACGTATGCATTTTATTATAATCCGTAATAATATAAAACAAGTATTTGTTGTTTCATTAGATACACATGTCTTGGTATTTTTAACTAAATGTATAACAAAGTTATAGGTTAACCCCCTGTGCTGTTGAATTTGTAAATGGGAAGTAACCCAGATAAACCTTTTGCATACAATATTGAAACAATTGTAAACAGTTTTTAACATGTCGGTGCGTCAAAACATAATGAACAAGATTGTAATAGTTTATGTAGTGATTAAATAATAAAAAAAATCATAAGTGCAGAAATACTTTTAAAAATTTGTTTTGAATCTAATGTTTGCTATGTGTTTGTATTTGCTGAAAAAAAAATGTATTAAACCTTTAATGTGGCTTGTTGATTAAAGCCCTGATCTTTTCCCCAATGTGTGCGATATTTCATTATTTGGGTTTCATGTGTACCCACAAGGGAAAAGACTATTTTTGAATAGATATGAAGCAGGTAAAGTCGTCAATAATCATATAAGTTTAGCAATATAACGTCAATTAAGCTCTAATGTTGAATATTTAAATAGATCACTTGGTTTTGTGGGGTTATTCAATTTCGTAACAGTTGTTTACAAATAAAAGACTTGCCTTGTGTCTGTATGACGTTTGATAGTTTTTCCCGTTATATAGGCTTATAAAATAAGAGTCGAAATTGTGCTAAAATTTTCATTGTGTTGGTTGGAGCTTGCAAACTAAGACATTTGCTAATCTTTGCTTGCTTAATAAAATGAACTTACGTGCCTAATAATTACAATTGAATTGTCATCCTCATGTACACCGGTTGCATTATATTTTGCACAGCGGTTTTTTTTTTAAAAAATCATCTAGTTGATTAAAATCAGAGGCGTAGCTACCCATTTCGGCGCCCGAAGCGAACTATCAGTTTTACGCCCCAGCCCCCTCTCATTTATATATAGGCTATAGTTATTCGTGCTGAAAAACGCTCCCTCTCAGTTGAAAAGGCTGGTGGCGTTTTTTAACGGTCACTATCCCGTAACCTTTTTTTTTTTACTGCTGTAGTGTGCCACATAATTAATGTAGGAAACAATTAAATCATTTTGTGTAAATCTTTGTAGCCGTTTAATTTTTTAACTTCGACTGTATATAATTCAATAATTCATATTAAAATTACCTTTTTTTTTCATTTATTTCTACACAATTTTGGCGCCCCCTTAGGGTCGGCGCCCTGAACAGCCACCCCACCCTGCTACGCCTCTGAGTAAAACTTGTGGCAAAGATCTTGATATAATTATCAGCAAGTCAGAACGTTGTGTTTACCGTATATTTCTTGAATCGTTTTTATTTTGACAAACTTATCACTTTAAAAATAAACTATAAAACAAAACACAAATGAAATAAAATCCAAAACTAAGCTAAATAAAACAACATCCATGTAATTTAAAAAAAAAATCTTTCAAAAATATTCTTTGATATAATCTTGTGATTGAAAACGGACTCTAAACCTTAAACAACAACATCTTGACCAAGTCCCAGTCAATCTGCCAACACATCTTTTGCACTAGAGCACTCGACGTTTGTTTGTGGGTTACTTGACACATTTTAAAACCAACTATATGTGTCAAGCGTCAACTTTTGTGAAATAATATGTTTTTAATCAGCAAAAAAAAAAAAAAAAAAAAAAAAAAAAAAAAAAAAAATTGTAAACATCCCTCATTGGTACATTTGATTAATAGAGATAGGCAAATATTTTAAATTGAGTATCGATGACAGCTTTGATATGAAAGTATAGTAATATAATTTTTTTTATACTGTGCGTTTAAACTCCTAGCTTCCCAGTTTGGAAATCGCTGATTTATAATTTTATTTGATAATTTTGCTACATTAATTCAATTCTAAAGACAGTAGAAAATACGATTTTTTTTTGTGGTGTTTAAAAATTACGTGGAACAACCTAATGATGTCAACTACTGTAGCGTTGATGAAAACCTTTCTGATGAATACTTTGTGTTAGATAATTTAAAAGATATAAATAAACTTTTGATGTAAATATTACAAAAAAATTACTTATAATATATTGTTAAACCAACCCGTCGGTAGGAAAGTGAAATTTACAAATTTGTAAGTAGGCCCATATAAGAGAAAATTTGGGGCTTCTCTCCAGTAAGCCCCTCCCCCCACCTCTTAATTCGCCACTGCAAAAAAATCCAACTATGATTAATTATAAATAGTATTGCAGACTTTGTAGACGTTCTATAAATGCCCCCTCCCCTCCACACACACAACCCCTCTATGCTCACAACACCTTTCAATCTATCGCAATATTACATTAACAGTGATAAACCACTGTTAGATTCTCGCTAGTACATGCATCAATCCTTTTATTTATATTTCTTTAAACTAAAGTTTATGTGTAAGCTGTTTGTATTTTATAAATGAGTAGGCCTACAGGTAAACAGGGTGGAGCCGTATTATTCTATTAATCGAGTGTCTATATAATACTATATACTATATATATTACAACGACAGTGTCGTTGAGAATAGTGTAGGATCGGCTGATATATTGCAAGAAATCAGGTTAGTAACTTGGATCAGACTAATTCTCAAAGTTTATTTGAATAGTTTCCCTTAATTCACAACAACGCATGCGTCACTACGGTGTTGGCATTCCAAACAACATGGCTTCCGATCGTACATTTGATGATTTGAACCTCAGCAGAGACGAGGTTAAAAGATTAGGAGAGGCATTGAAAGATGAGCAATTTAGGAAACTGCTTGTTGAATATGCCGAGGAAATTTCGAATCCCGAGAACAGACGCAAAGCTGAGGAAGAAATTGCAATGCTGGAAAATGAACGAGGCATGAATGTGCAGTTTATTCACCCACAACCTGGGTATGTTTTGAAGACGACAGTCAACGGGACAAAGAAAGCTTTTATTAATATTTGTCAGAACGAAAAACTAGACAAACCGAAATCAAAAAAGCAAACTGGACCTAATGGGAAAAATGGGCTTATGTGGCAAATACCTCACTCATTTGCACCTCCCAAAGAAGATTTTGACAAAAACAAAAAGTTGTGTGAAGTTTATGATGTTGTATTTCATCCAGACACTTATCGAATGGCTATGTCTAATGAAAGATTTAAAAAGCTTGTTGAAGACACTGCCTTAGATGGAATCGAGCGTCAGTTTGGCGTTACTCTGGATAAAAAGAACATAAAGCGACCAAAGCTTAAATTCAAAGGAAAACCAACTGCTACCATAATGAGGGAGCGAAAAGGTGATGGTGTTCAATCCCAGCTTGCACCTGATGATATCCTTAACCAAATGCCTTATCCATATGACTCAAAGACTTCTTCAGAAAAGGCTTTAGAAAATGAAGTTAAAAACTCAAAGAAAAATTCTGTAAAATCTGAGAATGCAAAAAATGCAGGAGAAGACAGTAAATTTACGGAGCCAAAATACACATTGACTCATAGATCTGAATTAGACTTGAGTGAATATCGAAATGCGCCGGATGCTAAAACTTCTACCCGTCCAAAAGAACTTGTTATAAAAATTGAGCTCCCATTGCTGAAGACTGCTGCTCAAGCTAACCTAGACATATTTGAGAAAAGGCTAGTTTTAACGTCAGTGGCTCCAGCTGCTTACAAACTTGATCTCGCCCTTCCTTTTCCAGTGAATGAGGATGATGGCTCTGCTAAGTTTGATAAGACAAAGAAAACCCTCACAGTGACTCTACCTGTCATTCCTGATAAAACACCACCACTGCCTTATTCAGATGTTGATGAAAACAAATCATTAGTGACAGAAGTCACCTCTAGCGATGTTGACCCAGGAGAAAAATCTACTGAAAACAAAGTAGAGAAAATACTTCTCACACCAGAGGTCTTAACTACTCAACAAACAGATGAAACTCAAAGTACAGCGTATATTCAAGAGAAAGAAGAAATCAGAACCAACACGTCAAGTTTTCCACAGAATGTTAAATGGATTTTGCCAGATTATCAATTTTCTCAAGACAGAGAAACTGTATCATTTATTGTAACAGTTAAAAACGTTGAAGCAAAATCTATTAAATTGTCACATCCGTCACAGTCTGTCACTTTGCTGCAGCTCATGTCCTACGGCACTGGATGCTTTCCTGTGTACTACAGTCTCTATGTCAGGTTCTCAGAGGACTGTTGCATTTCTCCAGAGCATAGCAACTTGGACATAAGTGCTGATAATGTTGTGCTTGTTGTACTCAAGGAGAAGAGCAGTAGAGGCATCTGGGACAGCTTTGAGATCGGCATTGATGAATCTCAGCTGCAGGCAAGTGCAATATTTTAATATTTTAATCCTATGTAAAATGAGTGACCATATAGATAGCCTGATCACAAATAAAAAAAAGTATCAGGTACAGAAAACAATTACCTATTCAATTTACTAATTTTTAACTAATTGAAAAACATTTTAATGAAGGGTTTTAAAATCTTTAGCAATTACTAATTCATTCATTTTAAAAAATCCTTAATGCAATTAACAGATATTTAAGTGTAACAATCAGTTTTTAAATTTTAAAAGCTGTACTACTGTACTATAATAGCTCTGTAAACTTTGATACTAACTAACTGCAGTTATTTTTTAAAAATAAATTTTTAAAATTATTACATGATTCACATTGTCACTAATGCAAACAATGTTGCGTTGTTCCGTTGTGTATTTGTCCCTGTATAGCAAAGCAGATATGTCTTTACAGTATTATAACTATTACTGGACTTAAGTTAGGTCATAGAAATAACACTCTAGTATGTTAGGCTTTCAAAAGAGAATGTTGCTCAAGCTGCTGAAAAGTGAAATGTATCAAAAGAGAGTCGCTGCTTTTGCCTTGTTAAATATTGCCTTTTACACAACTTTCTCTCCTCTTTCTTGGTCATCATCTTCTCCTTTTAAAGCAATATCACCAGTTGGATGGTGATCACATTGAATCCATATCAGATGTCACTTACTCCCAATCATCCCTATTGCCACTATCCCATCTTATTTAATTTATTATTCACATTTGTTGAGCTAAATATAAAGTAAGCCTACTCATAATTGTAGTTGTGGGTCATCTATCAAGTTAATGTCCGTAATAATTTTTACTTGTCTTGCAAAATAGGCCTACTATACAGATAAGGTCATTTGCTAGCTAATAGCTTTTTGCACCTGAGTGAAGGATGCCCTTTTTTTTGGATCTATCAATCTAAATGGCAGATGAAGTATTCATCTGTTTCTGTGGTCTGAGCATGTGAAGGGATTTTGTAGCCAGCTATAGGTACTGTTTGCACACTAGACCAGGGTGCACTTATGTAGACAAACTGCATCACCAAGCCTTTCACACTGGCCATTATGCACTTCCTGAGTGTGACACTCTAAAGTAGACTCTCCTAATTGGAGCACCATGTTATCTATAGCTTGGTTTTTTTTCTCTTTTTTCTTAATTTTTTTAAAAAAAACTAGTGTTGTTGCCTATCTTAAAATTGTTGCCAAAGAGTATATTTTACACCATATGTTCCAAGTTTTGCAACATCTTTATCTGATGGAAAATCATTGAATTACTTAAGACTTAAGCCATCGTGTAACCAACATGTAAATGGAATGAGAGTTTTTTATTACATTATTTTAAAAATGTTGAGGTATTTCAGTATTTTATTGTCCCTAACTCATAGCATATTCATGCAGTTTTGTCCAATCGCTGCATCCTCTTTATTTAAAACGGACCCTCTTTGTTAAAAACTGACCCTTTTTTATTATTCATTACCTCATCATTTTCAACCCCGCCTCCCCCACTTCCTTGACCATGATAACTTCAGAATAATTGATTTTATTTGGTAGTATGCTAAGTTTAGTACTGTTAGAAATCGTTTGTTTCTCCGCGCATAGATTCTGGTAATGAAATGTACATAACGTTTTTCTGTTTATTTATGAGCGCTACACACTTTCACTCCCCCCCGCCTCCCCCGCATGACGTCATTTCTGGACGGCACAAATGTTTGTAAACGAGAGTTGCCCTACTTGGCTCACACGCCAGCTGCCTTTCTAGCGATTGAGGTCAGGTCACCAAGAGTTGAAGGTTGTTCCCTGGCGGATCGTCGAGGATGAGGTATTGCAAGGCCGTTTCTGTCGATCGATCGCTTTGTTTTTGTCATAATGACTCACGGGTCGGGGTTTATTCCAAAAAATATATACACACTATTTAAAAAGACATTTTCATAGATAGAAAGCTCGGGATAAAAATGTCATATTGTAATTGTAAGGACAACAAAAAATATATATGCCTATTTAATGATATAAAAATCTAGACTTTTAAATTGTGCTTTACTAATAACTGAGTAAAATTTCGAACTATAGGCCTATTTACTTAAAGGATTAAATTTTAAATAGGATGTAAATACATAAAGGCCTTTATTATATTTTTTTTTAAATATAGAGGACAGAGAAGTCTCCTTGACCTCTAACACTAAGGTCATAGCATGTCTGGTTCTAAAATCGGATGTCTCGTCAGTTATTTTATTACTTCTCCGTTTATTTGCAATTTTAAAAAAAAAGGAAGGTCTATCTGAGCAGAAAGTAGCTCAGCCGATGCTTTTGCAGTACTAATGAGTTAGACTAACGCTTATTTATTGAGCGCTTGCGGAAAAACCGAATATTTTCTAAAGCCAAAACACAAACAAGCGGGGTAAAAGGTAAAAAAAAAAACAACGAAAATTTAGCTGTGGGAAGGCCACGACACAAATAGCACGTCACGTGGTACAAGCAACGGTATTACGGGAAACGCCGAACATTCGCGTAGCTACTCGAGTCACTTGTATTATTTTTTTTTTCCACGGAGGTTGGTTGTCATTCGTTCTGAGGCTGTCGCGTCTCCTGGTCTACGCATTTGCATTTTCCCCAAGATTTCTCGTTAGACGAAATAATCAGATACTAATGCTGCAGTGAAGTTTGCGTTGGCTCCAAGACGTGATTTCATAAGTTTTACTCATAGCTGTTATTTACAAAGCCTGTCTGTGAATGCATCTTTTGCACGGCCACCAAAACATAAACAAGGACGACCTCTTTACACTTGTCTGTATAGAAAGTCACTCGTTCAAGCTCAACGAGCAGGGCTCTGCTTTGAGGTAAATAATGAATAGAATCTATAGACAACTGCTAGTCGTAAAGTTACGTTACTGTATAGTCTAGATCTTGATCTAGACAACTGGGCCGCTTTATATCAAACAATAAGATTATCTTGTGGCGGTTTACGCCCTGTCACAATAATAATATCAAGTATGCCATGGTGACATGACATTACACCAGAAAGAAAAATTGTGCACTTAAACAATTTAAATAGTGATAAGGTTTACACATGCATTTTAATTATAATTAAGCAGTAACTTATCATAGCTTAGTATTTTTTGACTGCATATTTGTGTGTGTAGGTTCAACTGATTTAGACCTAATGTTTACTTATATTTCTTGTAGCCTTTTTTATATGATAGCAATAGGCCTGTACTCAAGTCATTGGGGTAGGAGGATGTAGATTGTGGAGGTAGGGCTAACAATATGAATATATGTGACTATACTAAACAGAGATAAGGGCGGAGACTATGGATTAGGACAGTTTAGAATAAGATAATAATGAAAGACAGCATGAATTGGTGAGGTGCAGTCATTTCTGAAGGAGTTTTATTTACTGCACGGAAGTAAGTCTGATCCTGTCCTCATCATATATGCCTAGATTCTATAGAGTCTGTATTTGTTGGACACCAGTAGTGTTTGTACACATTTGAAGCCTCACCATCACAGGGGTAATGAGGTTTAGCCTTAACTGTTGTAGGCAATACAACTATGCACCACCTATCTGCAATCTGACATAAATGCATTTTTTTTTGTTATTACAAATAAAACATTAAGACTGGTATTCTTTACATTGACCTTTTTACACTAGTTGCATAGCTTTTGTATGAGTGAGCTATTCTGGCCTACCACTTAAAAAGCAAGATTGAACCAATCATCTTATAACTATCTTTTTTTTTTAAACTCTTAGCCATAGCATTCAGATTCCTGTGGTGATTGTAATAATAAACAATCATGGTAACATTCTGTTCTTGGTGTATGGCATGACAGATTTAAGGTCTTGTTATCTGTCTTAGGATGAAAGAATTAAGGCCCAGTTTATTGCAAGCCTCAACATTACATTATCAGCTGCTGTAGTTTTTATCTCTTGTTTGAGTTTGATTGTATGAAAACACTAAGCAGTAGCTACTGTAATATTGTTCAATTATTGTTCAAATAACCTAATAAACCATTTTCATTAACAAATGTTTGTAAACATGTTTTAGAATAGTTAGTCATAGAGCACTAAAGTCTAAAGCACACTGTAACTGACAGGTTGTGTGGCTTAATACAATTATTAGAATCCAAATTATGTTGTTCCTACACTGACACCTCTCCCTCTCCCCCCCCCCCCTCATCCACTCCCTTAAAAAATTTTAACATAGAATATTGCTCTTCATGATTTGTGCTATAAGTCTATTGGCTGTTTAAAATATAAATAAAGGCCTACTGCTGTTTTGCACATTGTTTCAAGAAGTGACCCCCACCCCCCCATAATTCCCATGCACAAGTTGTTTGACAAGATTTATGGATAACCCCTATCAAAAAGGTAAAGATTTATTGCTCCTAAAGGCTGTAGGGAGTCCCCGTCCCCCCATCTCTGCTGGTTCAGTGTAACAGTAAAGGGCTCATTCCTACATTGTGTTGTGATCTCTTTGGTTGTAGTTTACAAATCAATTTGGATGTAGGTCTAGTTGTATTGATGGGATTTTGTCACAATGTCAGACATTATTCATTCCCAACACAGCTACCATTATATTGACTTTTCAACAGCTGTTCAAATATGAGATATGACTCAGCTTTGCATTCAATGCCATGCTATGACTTGAAATCTTTTTTATACTTCCTTTTACCATATCTTTAAACATTTTTTTACCATATCCTTAAACTATTTTTACCATATCCTTAAACATTTTTAAAAAGCATTGACTTTATTCTCTTTTTCTATTAAGTTTTTGTTTTGAATTAAAATTAAATAATTAAGATAATTGTTAAATCTGAAAAAATGACACTTTGATTTTCAATTTTGTACTTAATAGCTGTGCACTGTAAACCACATAAATTTCCAATATAAAATCAATATTTGTATGTGCTCTACTGCAGCTAAATGTTGATACAAAAATAAACCTGACCAAAACTTAATGATTTAATCACATGATCACATTTAGTTGGTGGTATTGCTTTCTTTAAGAGGTTTTGGAATAAGAGCTAACCTAGCTGGTGCTTTTTTTTTTTCAACAGTACAAGCAGTTTCTTACAGAAAGCAATCTACAGAGAGAGTTATCAGAACTTGATAAGGAAGCCACAGAGGAAGCCAACATGCCCATCCAGGTTGAGATGATGCCTAGCCTCTCTGTGGTCACTATGAATGAGCACAAACTGACCATAGACATCAAGGTGAGTAACTTAAACAGAACTAATCTTTGGTCAAGTCCCTTAAAATACACTAAAAAGAATATAGTAAAAGATGAATTTAAAAATTCTGCCATCTGTGACCATTTGGTCAGTTACTTTTATCTCCTTTAACAAAGTCATAGTAGCTGGGAGTAACATAGTCATTTAATAAAGTTGTAATTAAAAATTGTTTATACATTTAAATATTCAATTATTTCTGCTGTTGTATATTTATTTAAAACATCTTAATATATTTGAAATAATTTTTTTGAGCTGCTGATTCATTTATTTTTGTTGTAAAATAATAGAACAATTTTTTTGACTTCCCCCCCCCCCCCCCCCCCCCCCCCATAGCCACCCAAAGGGAAGAAGCAAAAGTCAAAGGACATGCTTATAGAGGATGAAGATGAGGAATATGACCCTCCAACATCTGCTGAAATCCAAGTCATACACAAGCACCCTACTCCTAACCTGCACAGCATTCTGAAAACTCGCACACCTTCCGAATCAAGCGAGGAGGTCATGGCAGTTGACCCGGAGAGCCCTCGTTCAGAATCGGACGAGCTGTCCTCGTCCTTCAGCAAGAAGAGATCAGTATCTTTCAGCAACCACGTTGACCATGCTTCGTTCAAATCGTTCGCCTCCGTCTCCAGCATGACCCCAGCCCTGAAGAGCAAACGTCGCCGACAGCGCAAGCGTGATGAAAAAAGGCAGGGTCGGGTTCGTCGTACCAGCGAGGGCAACAGCAGCAGCGAGGAATGCCTGCACTCTGGAGATTCGTACTCCCTCAGTGAGGGAGAGATCACTGAGAAGGGGAGCAACAAGAATAGAATGGTCCTGTGCAGAGCTGTGTCAGACCCTGGCCCCAATATCTACACAGAGGAGTTTGAAACCAAGCCAGAAGAGAAGAAAAAGAAGAAGAAAGGAAAGAATGGTAAGAAGAAAGAAGAGATCTCAGGTGATTCCAAAGTGATACCACATTCAGAGAATGGGCTCGACTTTAGGACTAGTAATTTAGATAATGAGCCACGTGATGTGGTGGATGTTTCTTTGAATGAGTGCCAGGAGTTCGTTGAGAAGATGGAGACGCAAGATCAGAGTGAGGCTAAGGAAGGGGAGAGCACTGTGGTGGAAAATGGCGAGAAATCAGCCAGCAAGAGGAACAAGAAGATAATAGCTGAGATCAAGAACAAGATGGCTGGAGGTGATGCATCAAGGGATGTGGATGACAAAGGGTATGACAGTGATGATTATGTTGAGGCTGTGAGTTTGGTGGCCGATGAGTTGAGTGAGAAGGCAGTGATAACAAGTGCCACCACTGGTGGTGACGGTGAGACCCCAGGCAGCAAACACAATGGGGAGAAGGACGTGGATGATGAAGAGCGCTTTGACAAAAAAGAAAAGAATTCGGACCAAAATAAGTCAGATGGTGGTAGCAGCAGTGTGAGAGAAAAGTCTGATGTTGAGACCATGCTTAGCTGGGAGGAAGAGCAGATCAATGGAGAGCATGTGACTCAGTGCGCATTTGAATTTACAAACTCCATGATGTATGATCTTGATGTTGATTAAATGTGACCCCCTGTCTATTTTTTACTACTAGGGTTATGAACAGTTTTTATTTTATTGTTCATTTTTTTTCCTTATTTTATTTTGGTAAGGTAGATAATTGTGAATAAAGGGAAGTAAAAAAAAAATCTTGTTAGTTTATGGATAGCTTTTTTCTCTTAAATTATTTTATAAGTTTTAATTATTTATTATTATGAACTTAACTTTTTTCTTCAGTGAGTATAATTTAAAGGCCAGTGCTATTATTGTATGAATTTACTGGCAGCTTTAAAATTAAATAACTTGTTGAAACTTTTTAAAAATCCTTATTTGACCACACTGTATGACCACATTGCTTCAATAGCAGTAGCTGTTGTCTGTTAGCTTGAAATATTTAGCATAAGCAATGAGTACTTTAATTTTCAGACTAATATTTTGTTTTTGAATGTTGGGCAGTATTATCAAATTTTGTGTCAAAATTTAAGACAGATCTGATTTTTCAATAACCATAATTTTCAAAAATGTAATTCATTATTGCTGTTTTATTGAAACCACCTATTTAAAAACCACTCACATTTTAAATTTAATGAATTATTTTAGAAAAAAGCACATCTAAAAACCTTCTATATGTGAGTTTGTTAAGGTTTTTCTTAATATTTTATTCAAGCTTTTCTCATTTCTGGTCTATAATGTTTTAAAAATATTTTTTTCAATGAATTGTGTATTTAAAAAAAAACGCAATAAAATATTACACCATTAATATAAAATAATGCAATTAAAACAGGTTCAGCATTCTTTTAAATGAAAGGATTTATGGAACATTCAGGGATAATTTTGCCCCCTCAATAGTCTTCATATGTTACTAAATTTCCATCCTCATGTTGTTTATCCATATTGTTAAAAAACAATTTATTTTGCATAGAAGTGTCTCTTTTCATGAGTTTGTATTTTTATACACGTTTTATACATTAAGTAAATGTTGACCAAATAGTATACCTTTATATTGCTTGCATGTTAAATAACACCTGAATTTTCTTCTATTTGTTTGTGCTAGTTAAACACAAGTGCAGTAATGACTGTTACTACCTATGTAGGTGTTTGTGGTTTCATTTCTTTTACTTAAGGTTAATTAGGTGTGTTGGGTCACTTTTGATTTTTGCAGTAGGATGAATTGGCGTGTTGCAAATCACAATATTGTTTAGTTTGGAAGATGTTACTTCTAGTAAACTAATGGGTTATGATTTAACTCAAGTAATAAATAAAAATACGAATAAATTTGTTCTTGTGTTGTAATCATTTTGAGTATTCTTATTGTTTTATTATCCATTTAATGTAAAAAGAATGAGGTTTTACTGGATGATTTTTTGTACCGGAATGAAAATATTCTAATCCTTGGATGTACAATACAGAAAATACATTACCATATGATGATGCCAATAGAAAATTCATACCCCCTCCCGTTTTCATTATTACTGTAACTGAATGTGATTTTTCTGGGCTAATGACTTTGAATGTTGGACAGAATGGATAAAAACATTGTCTCCATAAAAAGGATGTTTTTTTGTTAGGTTCAAATGTTTATTGACAAAGAACTTTTAGGACATGTACCTGCATATAATGCTTAAAAAGTTATTGCTAAAAATTAATGCCAAGTCTAAAAGCAAAGGCAGCAATCACACTTGAAAGAGCTAACTTGGAGTTACTTGTTACTATTTGAACCAATTTTGACTACAGGACAACATGCTCAACTCAAAGGAATTATTACAAAATATTGCTTTTAGTACATTTTCAACTAGTTAAAGAATACATGGTAGGAGTTTTAGCAAATGAATGATAAATATGTAGCATGAGCTGTATGATTTAAGATAACTGTTATATTAAGATTCATAAAGCCATCCTAAGAAAAATAAAATACCATTTTTGTGTTGATAAATGATTTATAATAAAGGGATACTCAGAATTATGAAGACTATGAAAAATGGTTGGAACCAATGATATAGAAACAAATTTATGTTCACCAAAACTTGTGCTAGTATTTTATCAAATTTTATTTTTCAAAGTAATTTACATTAACATTTATTGAATATGTTTACAATTTTAAACACATATGATGAAACAATTTGATGCATCCTCTATGATATAAACAAATCACAAAAAAAAAAATCATATAATATACTCTATTTACAAATATATTACATAATATTCTTTCACACTTACAAAATCATAAAATTTACAAGCACAAATTTTTTTGCTCAACAAGTTGGTTTTTATAGATATGCATTTTTTTTGTTTTTTTTCCAGGCCATTGATATAATACAAATGTGGGACACTGATTTTCAACACACTACAAGACCGAAGGCAAACATGTGACAAAGAAAATAATTATTTCTATTGTAAGGAACAACAGAAAATTAAAAAAAAAAAGGGTTGCTGTGTGAGCTATAAAATAATTTGTCAAATTAGGGCCTAGATCATCATTCCTCGTAATCTAGTTAGGCTTCAAATAACAGTGTGAAATATGACTTGCTTTGAGAAACCTGAGTTGAAGATCCATAGTAGGATTTTAAAGCAACATAACTAGCAAAATATACAATTTTCATTTTTTGAACTAAGTACTGCAATGTTATTTTCTAAAATGTAAATATAAACAAAGAAAATCTGGGCAATCCACTGGAATACAAATTCAGCAAGACAATAATAAGGTACATTATTTTTCATTGAACATAAAATAGTGATGGTAATTAAAACCAAACAGTATGGAGCACAAAAATGAAATAAAAAAACATTCTTATGTAGAAAATGAATTAGTATAATGAGTTTACTTAAATTTATTAAAACTATTGGCTGTCAATTTTGTTGATATCCAAGAAATTAAAGCAAAATTTTTTATTATTTGCGTTTATTTACACTATAATCAAAGAAGTTTAATAAAGAAACAGGCACCAGAAACCAGTTGCCTCTTCATTGCTGTTGTCTCTAGTTCAAGAAAAAGAAAGCTTTGATAAAAAATATATATAAATAACTAGTATTTTGAAACTAACCTATATTAAACATTTTCCAAACAAATTCTTTGATCAATCTACGCCATATGCAACTGTTATTGAATTGTGAATTTTTTTAAATTGTGAAATTAATAGAAATATTTTAATTAGAGATATTATTTAACAAGCATCCAGGTTTTAAAAATAAAATGGGAGCAAAAGAGTGAACATGGGTATCTTTCTGTGTAAACAGACTAAAGGAGAACACAAGTAAATGTTTTTTAAAACTTTAAGGAATGGTTGATTGAACTTAAATATATTTCTAAATTTAAGAAATAACTACTAGTCTATTACAAATTGTGTAAATACATTGAACTGCCGTTTAATTATGTTAAATATATGTTAATATTTGTATATAGTTTCTGTGACTTTGGGAATTTCTTTTAGTTCTCTCATACAATAAAATAAAAACTAACCAACAAAAGGATTTTAAAAAAAAATCTTATGCTCCAAAAACCTGTATCAGAGAAAGAAAAAAACACCACCAAAATAAACTCAGATACTTTTCTTTAGTTGAAACATGTAATCAGCAGTCTTGATCTGAAAACATTGCTATTTTACATGTCCAGATATTCCCATACTTTCTGCTAATACACTTTATTAAATATGACATACACAAATGTTGATATCCACTTACAGAATTGGAGCAACTATTTGTTTTCATACTATGTTCTATCAATTTTCTTTTAAAAATTTTATCATAACATTTTTCCATTTTCACACCACACACAAAGAAAAACAAAATGCCAGGGAAAAAGGGAAGCAAAATCAGCTGTACTATTTAAAAACCACACCACTACAAGGCATTTGGTTGTTCAGAATGTATCAATACTACAGCAAATTCATAGTTGAATAACAAAATAAGTATCACTTTTAAATCGTCAACATACAAAAAAGTCATGCTGCCTTAAAATATTTTAATATTTTGTCACAGTTATTTATGTCTTCACAAATTCAACATCAATGACTTAACTTCTATTTCCAGTTGTTATTTTTTTCTTGTTACCAACAACCTCACTGCCAAATATTTAATTTAGCAGATGTCACACAATAAAGAACAGTGTACAGTTATTTCATCTCTATTTCACACAGAATTTTAAAAAGTTTGTACCAAATGCTTATGAGATTTGAAGTAGGATAAAACAAAAAAATTTCAACTGCTAAAAATTACTAGCATGACATTTTTAAACACCCTGGAAACAAAATTAGGTGGGCAACTTTTTTAAAACTGAAAAATGAATTGTGATACTGAAAATCTTTATTAATAAATATGTTAATATTTTAAATTTTGACCAACCTAAATAATCTGTTTTTCAAAAAGAATTATTCTTTTGTATTAAAATGGCAGCTATATCTAACAAAAAAAACAAAAAAAAAAAAGAAACAGGTATAATTCACATATCTCAACAGAAAAAAATATATATTTCAGCATTTAAAAAATAAGAATTGCCACATCAACAAACAAAAAAAGAAAAACCTCATATAAAATTAAATGCATGCACTTTAAAAATCCCACATTGATTTTTGAGTGCATTGGCATAAGTTCATTTTACTTAACAGCTGAACAGATAAGTATATAAATTCAAGATACTACTGGAGATATTCTGTACAGTTATGTATAATTTTTGTCAACAAGCTGCTATGAAAACAAAGAAGAACTCTATGAAATACTATATATCCCTCCAAATTATGAAAAATAAATATAACTCCCTGAAGTTTTCTCAATAACAATGCCCAAGTTGGTGATGAAGTATATTTGGGGCTAGGAGTGTACTAATTGTAATTATATAAGTCAAACCACTATGTAACCGGGAATATTAGAATGTGCAGATGTTAATCATATGTTAGTTGTATTTTAAATGCAACCACATCATGTTTATAAATAAGCAAATAATGCAATCATATATTCCATATTGTGTTCAGGCCATATGTGGCAGACTAATCTTATATGTGATGGGAGAAAATAAACTTAACTATAAACACAAAGTTCATTTCAAAACAAATGTGTATGTACACAGCAAATTCACAACACAGGTTACCCAAATGTTGAAGCAGACACAGCTAACAGATGACCACTAATAAGTACAAACAAATCTACAAGTGTCCATGATTCCTGCCATGGTTTGAATAAACATTAATGGGTGCAGAACTTACATTTCTTGTTGAAGAAAAATCAGAAGCATGAATTTGTGTTTAAATTAAGTCAAGTATCACTTAAGCTTCAGTTTAATTGAATTTTTCAAGGGTGGGAGAAATCCTGTTGCATTAATAGGCTGTGGACTGGACAAATCTGAGAGTTCATTGCTAGAATGATGATCTACATGCTAGAAAAAGAATATTAAAAAATATATAATACAAAATAAAACAACAATTAAAGTAACATTTTCTACTAAATCTTTAATCAACTCATTTGCTACTAAAGCCATCTCAAAACCCTTCTCTAGTCCTTAAGCTAAGGGAGGTAACCAACATCTTTTCTTTGAAATTGTTTTAAAACAAGCCTATCTTTTATTTTATTATTAAAAAGGCACAAAATATACTTATTAAATAAAGAAATTTGTTATCTCAAAGAAACAAAATAATTTAATGTTTTTAAAGCTTTTATCTAATTTGCTTTTGTCTGTCTAGATCCAAACGGGTGAGTGAAATTTTGGGCACTTCTAACCAGTCAATTTCTCTGAAATTCGGCAAATGGGCCAAGACCCGATGACAATGCAATATGACATTAAATTAGACTTAATTGGGTGACTAAATCATTTTTTATGAATTAATTAAAATTTTCTGAAATTAAATGTCTTGTCCTAATATAGAATCTATCTAACTATCTGATTCTCTAAAAAAAAATTGAATAATATTACGATAATGCAAAAGGGACCATTAATGCAAAAAAGTGTAAAAATTTGTTTGGAATTCAAAATAAAAAACAAAAAATGCTAGAAACTTCAGTTTTTTTGGAGGGAAATCTTGCTCATTCTTGTACTATAACTAGTAAGCATAAATAACGTAGAAGCGCTTTTTGCATGAAAATAATGCGATAAAAATACCATAGATAAAGTGAAGTAATGGCGGTTGCGTCATGTCGCATTCTGTCATATTGGTAACGAAGGGGTATGTCGCATTCAGTAGCATTAGTAGCAAATGAGTTAATTGTAAATGTATAATGTAGTTTACCTTATTGGCTATAGACTTTGTTGCTGCATCAGATAAAGATGGCTGGTGCGGTTGTTGGGATGAAGAATAATGTTGAGAAGTTGATGTCAGCGATGAAGAGGATGATGTTGATGTGCCCGTTTGTTTTTCATCCACCTGCATTGGTGATCCAGGAATCTAAAGAATAAAGGCAAGAGGTAATTATTTTGCAAAAAGACAAACATTTGCTAGGAAATAAGTTGTTTGGTAAAATAATTGTGCTGCTGTAAAAGTTAACTTTACACCTTTGTGAATATATTTTTATTAATCTATATATATAATTCTCTTCTGGGAGCCGTTAGAAAACAAGCTGCAAGCGCCTCCTTGCAGTCCCCTCTCTTTCTCTCTATCACTATCACCCCCACCCCACATTGTCTGGTGAGCTGTGGTCACGCTAAATGTTTACAAAGCTAAATGTTTACAAATCGTAGAGCCGGGTTTCTATTAGGGGCAGATAATTTAGTTCGATTTTAAACTTACAGTACAGGAGGTAACTAAGAAATAAATAAGAGGAGGCTGCTTTCACGGGGTGGAAGGGGGGCTGTAGGGTCGGGGTTAGGGGAAAGGGGGGGGGTTAGTGTTTTAAAGCAAATATTTTCAGTGGCAACATTGGTACTGTCGAATTCACAAATTATGAATTACTGAAAAGTAGAAAATAAAACAACTAAATAGCGGCGTATGATGCGCTGCGAGTCGGCTCGTATTATTTATTTTATGTTGAATACTTAAACTAAAAGCATCAGTTATTGTCAAACATGATCTAGTTACAAAATTAATCCTTACAGCCCTGGTCAAGTACTTTGTTTCTCTTTCCTCATGCTCAGTCACATATTTTCCATCAAGCAAATATAATGTTACAAACAAAAATTAAGTATATAACCTTTCAACTTAGGCAGAATGTTTATATCAACCAGGAATTGTCAACCCAACTTTTGCTTTTTAAATAATAATAATTAACCAATCTTTTCGTGTTTTTTTTTGGTGAATCAATAACATGGCATGAGATAAACTTATACACAAGTAACATTTTAGGAAGAGAAATTTTAAAATAAAATTTTAATTATAACTAGATTTAGACAGTGACTGGTAGTTGGATATTAATAAATGGAATAAAGTAAAAGTAGTATTCCTCCCTGACGTGATTTTTTAAAATTATGACATTTTGTTCAGTCCATTTTATTTCCTGAACATGGCATATAAAGAGATGGTGTGGCGAGGACTAAGCCTGGCCACCTTTACTTTTGTAATGTGAGTCAGGAAACCATAAGGCTGGGTAGACTCTGTGTTGTCTTCCTATTCAAGATTTCGGGTTAGCAGTTGAGTGCTTACAACCATCCCGTAATATATGGAATATGACTGCTTTAAATCTAGGTGTAAATATTTACAACCTGAATCAGACAGAATAGATACACAGCTAGTCTTCTAGAATACAAACAGCAATAACATTTTTTCTCTCGTTAAAATTGTTACTAATTACCATTCAGATAATACATTCTCTACATCTTTAATTCAGTTTGAATAAAATAATACTTTAACCCTTCAAGGCTTCTGTACATAAAAAAAAAAATCGTAAAATAATATGTGCAGTGGAAGGTATCAAGGATAAAAAAGTAGGTCGAGGTTGAAAGTGCTAACAAACCTGCTGTTCTAAATCTTTTGGTTTTTTTGGTGGCGTGTCATTCTGAAAAGGTGAGCCTGGTCTCTTGGATGCAGCGTCCTGTGCACTGTCCTGGGATGATGGACTTCCCTTAAAAAAAAATCATACTATCCATAAATTTTTAAAACTAATATTTAAACTAATAATGAAACTGTGCTGTCAGAAATAATTAATGTAATATATTTTATAAAGTGTATCCCTTGATTTTGAGCTTCAAAACCCTAAATTGAGTGGTCCACTGACCTGACCACATTTTGTCACGATTTCCTAAAAACAAGTATAATAGGCCTTAATTCCCATTTTCTTTGACAAGGTATCACATAGAGTGACCATAAGTCCATGATTAAACATTTTAATTATTATGATTTTATTATCAACAAGCTTATTTTCTTCATTATAAATTTGGAGGAAATTTAAGGCGATAGGGCTTAGTCTTGACCACATCGTTCCTTCATATCACAAAATCATGCGCCATTGACTGACATTCAGCCTTTTTTTCTGGGTTTGCTTCCATAGTTTTTGTCCACCCAAGAACAAAAAGCAAGCGACAGTTGTTTGAATTTGGAATTGTCTCTCCTAGAAGAGTTGCTATCTCCAGCTAACAAGCCTCATCTGCCCCGGGTCTCAACTTGAAACTTTAAGAGCAATCATGACTCTCACACTAGACCATGCTGTCCCAAACATGCGTAACTAAAATAAGTTTTTAATGAGTAGCATTTGACAATATTTTTGCTTGGACATAAAAATTACTGGTGCTGATATCCAACTAAAACATTACCTCTAAACCCAATCAGGTATACTGCCATCTTTGACTATCACTATCATCTAATTATGTCATTAATCCATGGTCCTGGATGTGAAATTGTCATTGTATGCAAATGCCCTATTTAATTTTTAAATTTGAAAGCAGGCTATAAAATAACTTTTTAAGGCCACAAATGTTTGAGATTGAAAGCTCGAATATATTTTTTAAAATATGTTTATTATTAGTGGGGATTTTTGAACATCAGTTAAATATGCTAACAATGATCAACAATAGCTACTTCCCAAATACTGTTTAAATTGAAAATGTTTACTATGCAACTCCACTCAATCCTACAATTAAAGTAGGTTTATGAAATGAATTATAGAAGTAAAAGTAAACTAAGAGGAACACAGCTAACTCATTTTGACCAAAGGGTTTTCTGATAGGCTTCTAAGCTCTACTACCATAAATATAGATATCTAGGCTCTCATGCCATAAATATTTCCAATATAAAATAGGCGTATAAAATGTAAATATAAATTCAGCAAACTAATTTTTACCACAGGGTTTTCTGATTTATCCCTAAATTCATCCTCCTCCTTACTAGCAGTACTAACAGTTCCACCACTATTGGGTGTTTCCTCTGAGTTCCACTGCATACTTTCTTGATCTGAAACCACAGGGCCATTTGTAGCACCAGCAGCTTGTGGATCAGAACTTGATTCTTGTGAAGTATCATCTTCTTCAGCAGCAACAATAGCTTTAGAAAGTTCTGAATCATGATCTGCCTTTCCACCTGAAGCTGATGTAGTAGATGAAGAACCCCCTGGACCTCTGTCTAAACTGGTACGTCTTGTGTTTCCAGATGAACTTTTAAAACTGTCTTGCTGGAAATCAAAAGATAAAGTTCGTGTAACAATATGCAATTTGAGAAGACAGAGGATATAGTTAATTTCAGTATTTATCTACATTTATTTTCATTCAATATAAATGTTTAAGCATTCATGAGCAAAAAATCTGCTTACTCTTTTCCTTTTAGTTTGATTTAATATAACTGGTGATACAAACTGACATAAATGTTTTCTGAAAGAAAAAATAATATCAAAGCACAATTAAACTTCTAGGATATTCATTTCATTGTTTGTTTTAATAAGCATTGCTAACTAAAGAATCAAGTATTTAATATTAAACATAATACATTTTAATTAAATAATTGCAGACAGCCAAATAAAAAAGGATCACTTACTTTCTAACATACTGAATTTCCACTTTCATACCTTCTTTGTACAAATTTATATGGATGGCTTGTTTATGTACTGGTGGAAATAAATTTTAATTACTAATTATAATCTAACATATACAGAACAATTTTTTAGAACAAGCCAGTTTTATGTTCAAATTATAAAGATGTTTTAATATATTGTTATAACAGACAAGCAAACTACATCTTTTAAAACTGTACTTATGTACTCACCAACATCTGAGAATGACTGTATATCGTAGGTGAGATCGACATTTGCACCTGGTTGTGGTCCCTGATTTACCAGACCAAACACCAGCCCAATAAACCATTTGCACATATACTGACCTTCACTGTTAATATAAAACATTAAAAGTTATATTTCTGTGTTTACTTTATCCAAATATTTAACTTCACCTGTCATTGAACTATTAATACTGACCTCTCATTTATGGGACCATAAGATGTTGGCATAATATGTGCAAGTTTGATATTAGGATTCCTCTCTAGATTGCCAACCAAAAGACGTATTTTGGACTCCACATAGCCTTTCCTGTATTAAAATATAAAGAAGCTAATATTGGAAAATGCCCCATTAAAAAAGAAATAAAGGTATCATGGTTTCAAATTCTTCAGTGTTAACACGAACACTAAACTGCAATTTGAATAATAACTCAAATTTTAAATATCCAAACTATTTGCCAACTAAAAATCACTATTTGCTTAATATAAATCACAGTATTCTATTTCCTTATTTCTTTTTTTTCTAAATTTGAAAATGGTAAATGAATAATAAAAACTAGATCCTACTATATTAACCTATGAATGATCTTTGTTCATAACGCTATTAAGATTTTTTTAAACATGGTCAATAAATTATCCTTTAAGATATTAAATTCCACATGTTATATTTCCTACAAAGATCAATTTCAATTGTAAATAAAGATTTATCGAAATGTAGCTTACCACTCTAAGTAATGCTCCTCTTCTTCAGCACTGGCTTTAACTACAATATAGTGTCTAGTAACAGAAAAATGAATAATACAAATTAGATTCCAAAACTCTTTTGTAAAATCAAAACTATTTACGAATTTTAAACCACAGATGCTTATTAAATACTAATATTAATTAAAATGTGGAACTTACTTATACTTGTGGAAAAAATCTGACCGCTCGAACAATCTGCTCCATTCCTCTCTTCCTTCATAAATATGTGTTACTACATTCAACCCTAAATTTAAATAAACATTTTTTTTTTATTAGCAGAATTGATAAGAGAAGTTTAAAAAATAATAAAAGCCAATTTGTTTTGTGGAAAGGCTAATTTACAATGAAATAAAAAGGATTTTTTTGCTGTTTAGTTTTTATTTTACCTTCCGAAAACTCATCCATAATGATAGTGCGAGTGGATTGTGTGACATTGTATGTTGAATTCTGTTGAGGGTATGCAGGAGTGATAATGGGCATCAGATGGAATCTGTCAGAAGCATTTATCTGTTAACAAAAAAAATATAAGAAAATTGTTATTTTTTTAAAACATAATAAAAAGTTTAATTCTTTCAGTGCAGCCAACCCCCGAACATACTTTTTTCAGTTAAAATAAGGCAGGAGTGATCTCCCATAAACTTTCTGAAATATACTTATATAACATATACGGGGGATGGCAACTCAAGATATAGACATGATTTTGATCAAATTTTAATTAGGCCTACTTAACTTTTGAAAATAAAATAGAATTTCAAAGAAAAAAGAATTGCTCACAAAGTGAACAGCAAACGATGTATGAATAAAAATACAGAATATTAGTACTTTATGTGTGCTTTTAAAGATTACAATACTTCCTCTATACTTCGTATACGAGAAAGTAAAAAAAAAAGCATTGACCCTCCAAGTCAAGTTCACAACGTAGTATTCTCATTTTAGTAATTTACCTGGTGTTATTTTGATTATTTCATAATGCATAATGCAAATGAAATTTTAACTTATAATAATTATAATATAATCTTAAAGGATGGTGTGACCCAGCAGTAAAGAGCTAACCCAAACTTCTTGAGTTTGAATCCAGAGAATGTCCCAGAGTCCACCAGCTCTGATGGGTACATAACTTACGTTAGGGTAAACGAATGCGTAACGAATGCGACGGGACATGTTAGTCTAGTCCTCATAGTCAACTTTTGAAATTATATTAATGAGGTTGCAAAATAAAGTAGAAGCAGAATCTATAGATTTGGGTAGCTTTTAAAACAGGTTGAGTTAAAATACCAATAGATAAATTAGACTGTGGCTAGATTAACACGCATGTGAGATTAAAAAGGTAAAGATACCAGGCTCATGTGATTGTATGTTTCACCTAATAACTGTACTGTAGGCCAATCGTAATCCTCTAAATAGGAATATGTGGAATATGCGTGTGGGCTGTTTCCATGTAGGTGATTTTTGCCTAATTTTTAAAACTTCGTAAAAAATTGGCAAAAATAAAATAAAAAACTGCAGTATTAGGAGAAAATCAAATCAGCTGAGGAAAATTGCAGCCAAAACATAATCAGATTTCCCGCTCAAAATCTGGTAAATCACATCCCTGCATAATTTTACGGGTGAACACTGTACAACTAGGCAGCCCTGCCATTTCACTTATAGTGAACAAATTGAATATGGTATCACTTGTAACCCTCTATTTTAATGAGCTATGTAAGCAAGCAAACATTTTGTACAATAAACAATTTGTTTCTAAGTAGTTTGAATACAAAACATTAAATAAATCCTTACCCTAGAGTCCCATACAGTAAAGCCTAGTTTGTTTTCTGTATCTAGTGGTTTCAATAACACAGGAGACGGCCAATCCCTATTTTAAAAAACAGAAGCACAAATTATTAAATGAGTTTACACCACCTATGTTACACAATATCAGAGTTGTTCATAGTCATTGAAATAATTACCATTTTGAAAAAACAAGGAAAAATCTGTGGACAATGGTTGCCGGGGCAGCCTTGGGGTATAACTGGCAAACTCTAGCAACAAGCATGGCCCACGATACACCACCTAGGTAACCCAGAGCATTAGAATAAATCCCTTTCTCTGAAAAAAAATATTTCTTACGTTAATCATATAAAAAAAAAAACACTATTATATCAATATGGTAAAGTGGCAAATAATGTAAATGACTGCTAACACTAATTAAGTATACAAGTTATCACTAAACTCAGTCAAGATGGGTCGCTATCATGGAAAATAATGGTAGCTTTGTTTTTTTTTCCACTACATAAACAGATGCATAAAATTTAAGTAAAAAACATCCTACATACAAAAAAAAGGTACTTACTTTTAGCCCACAACTTAATAGCACGTAGTGTCATTCGAAAATTTTCTTGATTTGGAACAAGATGCAAAATTTCATCTGTCACTCTAATACCATTAAGACTGCGGACACTTTTCTCATCTAAGTTTTTCAACAGAGCTTCATCTCTGAGGTTGATGTCTTCTGGGATGGTGGGTAAAGCAAGACGGGCAAAGACCATATCAAGCTGAAACATTTTTAAAAATATGATTACAATTCCAATCAATATTGTGCTGGAAACACACTTGAGTTAGTTTCCTTAAAAAGTAACAAGCAAATGATAAGACTTAATATATAACTACATTAGAAGAAGTTTCTTATCTTACCTCAATACCATCAAACTCTACTTTGATAACAGGGACATAAGCTTCCTCAACTGCCTGTAAAAAGAAATGAGTGTGGCTACAATCTAAAAATTGTTTTATACCTAAATAAAAGTATTTAATGACTAGCTTCAAAACAGCATTTAATTACTCAATAAAAAAACTTACCCGTAAATCTTTAACTTCAGGTTGAGTTTTAAGAAGTTCAAAAAATGATTTAAAGAAGTCTGAACGCTCTACATGTCGAGGTGCTACACAGAGTGTGTCAATATCAGCACCTACAAATAAGATATAATACAAGTTTTTTTCATTAATACCAATATTCTAACTTATCTTATGAGATTATACTATGCTGAAAGAGATAATCTTTTTCATGGTCGCTAGTGAAATAATATTTAAAGTACCTTGTGTGTGTACACCCATACGGTAAGAACCAAAGGTAAAAACTTTTCCTCCAAAAGTATCTACCAAGTTTTCTGGAATATTGTTCTGAAAAAACAACCACATTAAAGGTATCAACTATGTGGATGTCTAAATAAGCCTTAATGTAAGTTCAATTTTAATCACTGCATTGCTTTATTTTCAACCAAGAAGTTTCTGAAGTGTCCATAAAGAATGCACTGATAAAATAATTCCATGACATTCAAATTGCAAATAATAATTATATAATGTTGTTCTTTGTAGAATTTATCAAACACATTTGTTTTACAATTTTTAAAACGATTCTGTTGGATGAAGTTAAATAAAATAGGGCCTAATACAAAAAGCAGAAAATTTTAGCATCACTAAAATAGCTAGTAAACACAGCTCTCACCTTTTGCCTGCTGACATCTTTTATCCAATCTCTCATTAGATCATTTACCTTAGCCAAAACTTCAAGCCTAGAAGTTAATCAAATGAATAAAAAACAACATTTAGTTTGCTTTAACATACAAATAGATTTGTACATTTTTATACAATTTATTACCAAATTTAAAAAGTGAGTAATCTTTTACCTATGATTAAGTTCAGCATCACTTTCAAACACATTATGTGGTTTAAGGGCTTCAACCAACTTTTCTGTTAACTCATTATCTTGTAATTTAGGCTCTGCCAGGCTTAAAGGTCCTGTAACTCCAGGATATAGTTTTTTATTTCCGCCATATTCATGAGCCATTCTAAAAAAATAAAGTAAAAAATAATGTAGAATATTTAGAAATAGGCCTAATCATTTAGAATTAATTATAAGGGGACGAAAATAAAAACTTTTTTTTTAGTATTCTTTATTGTTGATGTCAATTTATGCTTAGCCTTAATAAGTGTTTTAAATTTAACTATCAGGAAAATTATAGAACACTATTTGAAAGTTTTCAGCCCTCAGGTTGTAGAGGTAAAACCATATTTTCCCGAAATGACAGAGTGAACTATTACAAAAGATGAGCCCCGTTTTGCTGTCTTGATAAGTTTTTTTTTTATATTTTAAATCAGACATTTTCACTATTTTCATTTTAGTGGAACAATACTTTGACAAAAGTGGCCTGGCAGGACAATTCACGATTAAAAAAAATATTTGCTGAACGACTGCTATTGGTAGGAAAGTAGGTATGTTTGAGATACTAGATCTATTAGGTTGGAAGAAGAATAGGCTTTTTTTTAAAAATGTAGATACCTTTTAGAAACACTGGTTTGGTTAATCAAATTTTTGTTAGCATTTCTACCCTAAAAACCCACACACACTAATACTAATATGAGATTTTACAAGAACCTTTATTACTATTTCACAGCTCCTTTTTGTTAGAATTAAGTCCTTCAAATAAGCGATCAAGGAGCCTCACATGGAGTTTACAAAACATCTCAAACATTAAAGGAACTTAGTTCAATAAATGAGGAAACATGTTCAATCAACCTAAGTTTTATTTAACACACCCTCTCATTAACTTTATGAAGCTAAAAGTGTTCAAATCCTATAGTATAAAGTAGCTGTGCATGCATCAAACACACAAAAGCCTAAACCAATTTCAATAATCATAGGATTGTAAATTAGCACTGACAGTCAGTATATCCATCCAACTAGAATGTGTAAACTTGTTACATTTAACTGCCCATAGAGGTTGTGAGTAATTTGAAAACAACTACTGAGGTGGGAATAGCCCCAATATACAGCTATTCCCAAACGACTGATTGCCATAAATAAAACATTAGGCCTAATCCCCCTACATATTAACATTACTTCCTCATTTTAAAAATTCTATTACAAAATACATTTGAATTAGGAAAATACCACAAAATAATGCCCAAACTTGAAACTATGCAAGGCCAGAAATAATTCAGTTTAAAATAGGCTTAGGTCTAAGTCAAATAATAATGAAACTAGATCTAGGTGCTATAAGTAAACTGGAAGAAAAGCTTCCAGCCATAGGTGTTCAAGCTTGGTAGTTTTAAAGAGGAAATCAGTACTCCCATGATCAAGGCAATCAGCATAAAACTGGTCTATTTTATTTTTACAGATGCTATTCCAAACCTAACAACAAAACAGATTTAGCCTTTGGCCGCATGTTTATTAAACACAGAAACAGTTCATTTAAAAACCAAGCTGCAATTACACTGGACCAGACACGCTCACCAACCTAGACAATAAAATTGAACGAGGATGGGCCTGTGACTACTATTTTCATAGTTCTGGAACAGGGGACATTGATTTCCTGACCAAATTTTTAAAAAATAGATCTAGAGATTTTTAACTTAATATACTTAGGCCTAGATCTCAATAAATTATAATCGAAGTGTCTACTCGGAAGAAGATTTTTCTCCCCAACATCTCCACTTAGTCGGCAAAAGATAGCTCTGCGCATGCGCAGTAACCTATGGCTAGGGTTAGAATGAGGGTTAGGGGTAGGATTAGGGATAGGATTAGGGCTAGGGTTAGGATTAGGGTTAAGGATAGGATTAGGGTTGGTGTTAGTGTTAGGGTTCTGCGGTTGTAAACACACGCATGTGCAGTACCATCGAAAACATCGCCGCTAAGGCAAGTCGTAGTTTCTCTCCATTGCGCATTGCATGCGTATCTTATTCCGGCTAGAATCAGCCAATTATAATTCGTTAGGCCTAGCCCTTATGATTAGCTCACTAACAACTCACTAGAGATGCTTACAGTTTTATTTTCATATTTTATTGAGTTAGACAACACTACAACAGTTAGTGAGTTACTCAGAGAGTTGGTCTTTGTTGACTAGTGTTGACCTAGGCCTACCTAAATCCTAAATTGTTATTTTTAATATATAGATCTAGAATCTAGATCTAAACAGTTGTATTGGATAGAATAGGTAGATCTAGATGTAGATCTAGAAATCTAGATCTGTAAGATGAGAATTTGACAGGAAGTGTACAGACAAGTTCATTGAACTCAAGGAAGTCAGCTATGCAAAAGCATCACAAAACCGGGGATGAGCATCAACTAGAGTTGGCCGTCTGCTATACTTTTATTATAACAATCAATTCACTCAAAAAGAGTCAATCCTTTAAAATACCTTTCTTGTGGAATAGATTAAATTAGAATGCCATATATAATAATAATAATTTCACTGTTGCTGACTGCGCAGCGTGCGTGAATTGCGAAGTTATCCTATTACTGATTCCGTTTCCTACAACTGTACGACACTATGGCGGGTTTAGTGTATCCCAGAATTCACAGTTCAACATCCGGTCATTAAGTACTCTTGTGTCTAGTAGTAAACACACGCAAGTAGGCTGTTCATAAATAGAGATCTAGATCTAATATTAATATTGATGTAGACTATTTGAGAACAAAAGTAAAATAATTTTCAAAGGAAAAAAAAAATTAAGTTGTCAACTAGATCTAGACAGACTTTTAAAAATTCTATAGTTATGAAGTGATAAATATTTCATCTTTAAATTTCAAACATGTGCTTTGCTGAACAACAAAGTCACGTGATAAATTAGCTTGATGCTATTTTTGAACTCATAAACAGTTCCACAGTTCAAATAAAACAAAGTGTTCTCCCCTGCTATTAAAAGACTGAAAACAAATTTAATCTGCTTTTAGATCTTGCATCTTTAATTTAGACTCTAGATCTAGAGAGAGTAGAATGGATTTTCAAAAGACGTTTATAAACATATTTTTAAATATTAAATCCAAATCGGTGTCACTGATTTCTGCATTGTGCAAACTACTTGTGTGGCCACCAAGAACTTTTTGTTTATTATGTTCCCTCTCCTTAAACTTTCTCCTGGACAAAGCAAAATCTACGATCCTAAAATTACTTTTTTTGTGGGTCATTCTGATCACACTAGCATCGGTTTCAATTTTGTTTTATGCATTTTTTTATCATGTTTATATACCAACTGCAGAAATTTCAAAAACTGTGCACCTTACATTTAGGTATGCTTGGATTACAGTAATTATAGGCTTATATATAATAATATAATTTAATTAAGAATCAGCATATTAATTAGTAATTAGGCCCTATTTATTTATTTACTACTTAACTTGATCCGTCTTGAGCATAAGCAGGGGTTGTGTGAGAAGCAAAGGGGGGGGGGTTAAGTTGCATCTAATTAGTAATTATTGGTGTGGTATTAATACTATTATTGTAACCGGTGGCTCCCAAGAGCACCTTGCTATGCACTTGACACCTGGGTGGTTGCAGAAGTTTGTTCTACTTCATTATTATGTAGGGTAGGGTGATGAATGTACACTCAAGGCTTTCATACAGCACACTTTTGGGCGGTAGTATGGACAAACCTGCTGCTTTGTTTACATTAAAATAACTCAGTTTTGGAAAACAAGGTCACGCATCAAAAAATGCACCATTGGTAATGCAATGGTGAAATCCTCTTAAAATATTGCGTCAGCGTTTTCTTCTAGCCTCTAGTATACTTGTAAAAATTGTTTTTCAAAACACCATCTTTGACATTTCTCTGTACTTAATACTAGTGTATTAAACTTACTTCTATTAAATGTATTTACCAACTCTGCAAAACCTCATTTATTGGGGTTGCACACCTGGCCTTCTCTATGATCAGTTTCTATAATCTTACAGTGTTTGTCCAACTGGTACCGGCATATGCTCCTTTCCTTCAGGAAATGTATCATTTTGGAATGAACAAGGAACTATTCAAGAGGTAACGAATCTGACTATAATAAAATTGCTTTTGCCACTTTTTAACATAACTGAGAATACTGAAAATAAATACATATTGAAAATGCAATTAATAAAACTATTATATTGTGCTCTTATTTTGTAGACTTTAAGTGCAGGTCAAGCTTACACTGTGGTTCTAGAACTTGAAATGCCAGATTCACCTGCTAATAGAGAGTTGGGTAAGAGTGTTGGCTATAATTATGTTAAATATAAGAAAAAAAAAGAAAATCTTACAGGGTATTTGTATATGGTCTCTAGGAGTCAGTAACATATTGTTGCTTGAATGTGTAAATGGGGAACATCAAAACATCAACGATTGTGATACACCTTGCTTACATCTGGTGTATATACATATTTATTAATGTACAGGTCCAACTTATACTACTTATAGATGTATCTATATGAAAAAATATTGGCTATCTTTGCTTTAATATCCACTTAACTAATTAAAAAAAATATTTTGTTTTTTATAGGGATGTTTATGCTTTCACTTAAAATGATTGACAGAGAGGGACAAGTTTCTTTAACCTCTGAGAGATCAGTGAGTAATTGTGTATATTTATATAGGCCTTTTATCTAATTGTCTATCAGACTATGGAGCATTTTATTTTCATTTTAAATCCAATATTTCTGCATTTATGAAATTAAGCATGATTTATTTTTCAGGCTGTTTTGAAATACAGGTCACTTGTCTCACGTCTTTTCGATTTGTTTGTTTGGAGCCCATTTTATTTCTTTGGCTACTCGGAAGAAAAACAAACACTGACAGTCAATATGTTCACTCACTATGTGGATGATTATGTAAGAATTTATAAAACATTGATGTTCCTTTAGTTTGTGTGGTTTATCGTTCAATAAAAATATATAGTGTCTAAATTATAAATGTAGAGTATGTATATCACACAAAAAACCAAGTTTTATTTTAAGTTATATTTTGGTTTATTTATTTATTTCAGTATCACCCATCAGTAGGAGCAAACATTGAAGTACACAGCTACAAAATAGAAATATATTCTGCAACTCTCAATTTCTTTGCCAATTTTACTGGTTTAAAGTAAGTAAAATATTAATAATTAAGTAGTTTATTCACATGTTTTGAATGTGATGCACTCAGCAATGGTTTTAAATAGTTATTTGATCTTACAGAAAGTGTTCTGAAATCACACAGAGATGTACATGAATCTGAACTTTTCTCACCTGTCATGTTCTTCAAACTTAATTGTTATACATTTTTTTGTTGGTTAAAATATTTTGGTCCAATTTGCAGTTAATTACTCTGTGGTACTCTTTTTGCCATTGTGTTTATGCTTTTATGATTTATCTTATTTAGTTATATTTTTATAATTATAATCACATTTTCTTGTAGATATATATATGGGTTTGAAAACTAAAAAAAATCATTATAGAAGAATTAATAACAATCCCTTTCTTTTAGACACCTAGGACTTGGAAATATATAAAATAAATTTGTTTTTTTTTTACAACAGATACTTCCTGTATTTCTGGCCTATAACCAGTGCATTCCTGGCATTTTCATTCAACCTGTTCATTCTAAGCCTGGGGATGGCAATGGCTGCCTTTCAGAGGAGTGAGACTTTGAACAACTTAGCGCAACTGACCAGTGGTGAAAACCAAAATGCCATAACGCACCAAGCTAAGATAACAGTTTCTAAATCCACGATGACTGAAGACTTAGGTTGGTGATTAGGTTCTTACGATCTTCATTCAGTTCACTTAAAAAAGAGCACTAAATTGGGAGTAAATGTGATTAACTCCAGTTGTTTTTGGATAATCATATCAATTGAATAATATTTTCAGCAACAAATTTTTAACATTCATGAAACAACTTTTCATTCTAGAAATTTTGGAAGAATACTTTTTTAGAGCTATTTAGTTTATTGAATATTTACACAGGGTACAATTGGCATGTGTTATGGGAAAAAGGCAATATTTTAATTGAGTTCTAAAATGTAGACTCTGCCTCTCCTCAATATAGACAGGGCCATTAAAATGTGTAGCCACTTTTTTGTTGCTGGTTGTTAAATTAATTTTGTCTCTTTGTCCAAATCAAGTTTAGATTATATTTTGTGTGTATTTTAAACTTGTTTGTTCTGTGAGATAGAGATCTTCAGTTAATTGATACTTGTTTACATGTTTTTGATTGAAAATTATTTTTTTCTTTTTATGTAATGCCATATATTATAGTGGAACATTAACAGGATTTTATAATGTCAACATCTTCTGCTTTTTATATACACAGTATAAAATCAAGAAAACTGAAAAAATTAACTGCACAAACACTATGACTTGATTGCTTAAACTATATTAGCAGTATTCAGACATTTGCAAAAATTAAACCATTAAAAAGGAACTAAAATATAGTCAAAAAACAAAATTAAACAGATGATGGTTAAAAAAAATATTCCAAGACACAGCCAAAGTTTAGCTAACTGGTTATCTTTAAAGCCTCAATTAGCTTAATACATTTTTTTCAAACTATTGTTACAGATCAGCCAGAGCAAGATGATGATAAAAATGATTTACCATTGATACAAGAACCAGCAGATTTTCATCTTGAACCAGGGGATGATGGAATGGACTTTGTTAATGAACTCAGGCAAAGAAGAATCAACTAATTTTTTTCATGACTAATAAACTGTGTAAGAACATAACTATGATCATAGTTATGTCTATAGAGATTTTATATTTTAAAAATCATGTCAGTTGTTAGTGTAAAAAAAAAGTGTATTATGTTTTGCTTAGTGCTTTTTTTTTAATTTTTAAAGAAAACCTAATGAATTATTAAATCAAATAGTGTTTGTTAACATTGCCTTAAAATTCTAACTAGTTTATCTACTTATACAAATATTAGCAGTATACAAGTAGAAGTATATATATCTAAGTTTCAATGCTGACAATTAAAGTCTAGGATATTCCATTTTAAAAAAAAAATTAATTTTGAAGCTAAAGCTGTATATCTTAGAAGATGTTTAAAATTTTCTGTCATTCACAGTAGTCACACCAATAACATATTCCAATTATGTCTCTTTTGGTCCAGCCTTATAAGCAGATAATATGGACAGACACAAAGTGTCTACTGTGATCTTGCTGGTTGTTACTTTTAACTGTTTTTTTGTTTTGTTTTTTTATTCATGTTCATGACTATTTTTTAATGTAATTATTTTTTAAACATTGTTTACAATTTTAATTATCCCCTATTGCTAGTCAGCAACTGATTTCCTTGCAATTGTCTTATTGTATTAATATGATAATTGTTATTTATGATCCATATTGGATGAATCTTGTAATGCGCTTCCATAAAGCTTGTGTAATGTTAATAAATGTCATAATTAATTTTAAAAGTCAAGAGTTAGTTGTATTTAAACATACCTTAAACTTTATATTATGTAAGTTAAAGGTGGCTAAAAAAGATAATTATTTAACTACTACCAGCAAATCGAGTTGGAAAGAGACATAAAATAGAAAAAGAAACATGTTAAAATCTGGAAAAACATTTTATTGTAATTTTTATAAAAACATTAGAATCCTCTATCAGATGCCCTTAACCTATTTGGTGAAGAGTTTTGATTATGATGTCACAACATGTAATGACACACTAAACAAAAACTTCATTTAATTTGAGAACCGTTGATTCAAAAGTACTATTAAAACTGGTGTATCTTAATAATATCAGTTTATAAGCTGGAAGCAATAATTGTATTATTATTTGTTTCCCTGTAGCTCTTCTTTGCTTGATCTATTTTCTGTAATTCATTGGTTGTTCTCCTTAGCAAGGTACACCGAACTAAGCCTTTTATTGTATGAGACTTTGACAGCCATTAATTTGTATGATAATTAGTTAATGTTAGTTGCAAGTTTTTCATAAAATTATACTGGTGAATTAAAATATAATGATTCTAGCTAAGATTTCTTATGAAAAATGCTTAGTCTTACTACTTAATTAAGAGACAATTGTAGGTCTATTTTTTAATTTAATTAAAACAATGTTAGCCTTATATATACAAAAATATATATAAGTTTTGATAACAGTAACTTAATGAAAAATGTATATATAAGTCTATCTATATAAAAGTAAATATGTCTATAAATTGATAAAAATTGTTATAACATAAAAAAAATATATTTAGAGTTAAGTATGAAAAAGGCAACATTTATTTCTATTTACAATTGAAAAATATTTACATTAATTAGAAAAATACATTATATTTTAGATCACAAAAAGAAAAAAATAATTAAAACTTATTTCCTAAAGAACTATATAACTATGTATCACAGCAATATTTGTAATTAATAAATATAAAAATCAGTTACTTTTAAAAATTGGTTAATCACTGATTGAAGGTGGAAAAAGGCCTTCAGTTCAATTAAAAAATATATCCCAGCAATATTTGTAATAAATTAAGAATTTATTTAGTTACTCTTTTAAATGTGTCATTTAACAACAAAATAATTTTTTTTTAACATTTCACCCAAAGTAACTGCATAGTTATGATTAACACTGTTATCTGGCTATTTAAAACATGGGCGCACAGAAAACATCAGTTAAGTAAACAACACATAAAGCAAAAGCAGCCACAAGATTATAATTAAAATTGTAGGAAGTTATAATAATACAAAGTGAAAATAAATAAAATAAAAATTGTAACATTTTTAAGTTGATCTTGATCAGTTTTTTTTTAAACACAATAAAAAATGTTATATATTTATAACACTTACCAGGTGCCTCTCCAAATACATTCCCTCTCCCCCCATTATACAATGTAGCTTAACCAATAGAACAAGTACTTCATACTTCAAGATATTTTAAACAGCAGTTTTAAAACTTGAAAACAACCCAATAGAGAAAAGTAAAAAAAAATCCTCTTTAGACCTAGCAATCCATTGGGCAGATGAAGTAGAGTTCATGTTTCCAATAAAATAAGCTATTAGCCAATTTTCATTTCTGATTGTTACAGTTATGTACAGTTGTGATAGATGCTTTTCTTTAATTGCTTGAAGAAATATTGTAACAGGCAGAAGGTGTGAAACCGACCAGAAAACTATTATATGACAACCAGATGTTACTGTTAGGTCATATGCACTAAAACATTTCTAAAAAAAGTTTTAAATTTTAAAGCAGTATTTTCTTTTGGATGAAATGAAAAGCAATTATCTCTTATGCTTCAGTTGAAATAAAGTTAACTGTCTTACAAATGGGCATTATCAAAGCAACCCCCCCCCCCCCCCCCCGCACCCTTGTGATAAAAATTTAATTAGCCAGCAGTTAGATTTCAGCCAATGAGGGTTTAGACTAGTGGATATTCAGATTTATATTTTTTAAAAATGTTTCAATGAGGGTTTGGGCCAAAGTATTTTCAAATGTATTAAAAAAATTGTTTAAAAATTTTTTTTCCCAAAGATTTGTTTTAAACTGATGCTTCAGTAGCTTTTATAAGTGCCCTACAAGGAATGATAAGTTGATGTAAGCTAAACTATATGTAAACTTTACAGAGGTAATAGATATTGACTCACTTACATTCTCCTATAAATAATCCCAAATGTAAACTAAAAATTAATTAAAAAAAGAAATAAAGGGTTAAGAGAAATTCAGCAGATTAATTTGTACCCAAAGTAATTTTAATTTATTCCTAAATATCCTTACCAATAACTGTACCCATGCTGGTTCTGAACTATACAATTAGTCAAGATGGTACTAAATTTAATAACTGTCAAACAACTATATACCCAGGAATATTAGAATGTGTATCTATCTATCTATTAGTAAAAAAAAGGTAATAAAAGTCAGAGTTTCCATGATATTATAAAGCAATTTGAGCTGTTTATCACGTTAGTTGCGCCAGTTTTACTTTGAAGAGTTGTCGGTCTATATCATCAACACCCTAAAGATAAATGGAAAATACATCATTTGGATTTTTATAGTTGAATATGTCTTACAATTTTATTACCTTTTTTAACGGTTGACCGCTAATAAGAACTAAAAACCATCAATGGTTGCTTAAATTTCATTTCTTGTTGGAAAAAAAATCACAAGCATGAATTTGTTTTTTAAGTCTAGTGTCACTTAAGCTTCAGTTTAATTGAATTTTTCAAGGGTGGGAGAAATCCTGTTCCATCAATAGATTATGGATTGGACAAATCTGAAAATTCGTCCTTTGATGTCAGCGATGAATAGGATGATGTTGATGTGTCCGTTTGTTTTTCATCCACCTGCATCAGTGATCCAGAATAACGGGCGGTCAACATTTTTGGGGGGGGGGGGGGGGAGGCACACTAGTAAAAGTATATTACTATTTAAATTTTTTTAATTCAGGGAGATGGTAGAGATGCCTGGAAGAAACTCAGACCAAGAACAAACTACAAGGCAGCAGTTCTTTGACTTTGGAGTTGTCTTTCCTAGATAAGTGGCTGTCTTCAGCTATTGAGTCCCATCTGCTTGGGGGTTCGAACTCGGGATTAATCGATTGAACAACCGACTTGACCACACCACCTCCCTGCTGGACGAATGACATCAAGAACTGTTTGGACAGGGCTACCTGTTTCAGAACTAATCAGAGTGGCATTGGACCGAGATGGATGGCAAAGAAGTTTACGGTCAGCCGTGGTGCACCAAACGACCCCAACAACGTTTTTCCCAGTCATCTTTTTTGGGGGGGGGGGGGGGGGGGGGGCAAAGAAAGTCTACCGCCCCCCCCCTTTCCTGAACGAAATGGAATTTATATAGAAAATATATACTTTTAACAATGTTGTCTTCCTATTCAAGCTTTCGGGTTAGCGATTGAGTGCTCTACAACCATCCCATAATATCTGGAATATGACTGCTTTAAATCTAGGTGTAAATATTTACAACCTGAATCAGACAGACTAGATACACAGCGCACTGCTAGTCTTATAGAATCCAAACAGCAATAACATTTTTTCTCTCGTAAAATTGTTACTAATTACCATTCAGTTAATACATTCTCTACATGTTTTACTCAGTTTGAATTAAATAATACTTTGTTAACCCTTCAAGGTTTCTGTACATAAAAAAATCGTAAAATAATATGTGTGGTGGAAGGTATCAAGGATAAAAAAGTAGGTCGAGGTTGAAAGTGTTAACAAACCTGCTGTTCTAAATCTTTTGGTTTTTTTGGTGGTGTGTCATTCTGAAAAGGTGAGCCTGGTCTTTTGGATGCAGCGTCCTGTGCACTGTCCTGGGATGATGGACTTCCCTTAAAAAGAAAATCATATTATTTCAAGGGTGGGAGTAATCCTGTTCCATCAATAGATTATGGACTGGATAAATCTGAAAAGGATGATGTTGATGTGTCCGTTTGTTTTTCATCCACCTGCATCGGTGATCCAGAATAACGGGCGGTCAACATTTTGGGGGGGGGGGGGCACACTAGTAAAAGTATATTACTATTTAATTTTTTTTAATTCGGGGAGACGGTAGAGATGCCTGGAAGAAACTCAGACCAAGAACAAACTACAAGGCAGCAGTTCTTTGACTTTGGAGTTGTCTTTCCTAGATAAGTGGCTGTCTTCAGCTATTGAGTCCCATCTGCTTGGGGGTTCGAACTCGGGATTAATCGATTCAGCAACCGACTTGACCACACCACCTCCCTGCTGGACGAATGACATCAAGAACTGTTTGGACAGGGCTACCTGTTTCAGAACTAATCAGAGTGGCATTGGACCGAGATGGATGGCAAAGAAGTTTACGGTCAGCCGTGGTGCACCAAACGACCCCAACAACGTTTTTCCCAGTCATCTTTTTTTTTTGGGGGGGGGGGAGGGGCAAAGAAAGTCTACCGCCTTCCCCCCCCCTTCCTGAACGAAATGGAATTTATATAGAAAATATATACTTTTAACAATGTCCGCCCCCCACCCCCCCGAAAATTTTAAGTGTCCCCAGGGAGAAAAAAGTCTGGAAGAAATAACCCCAATAAGGGGTTAAGGGATGAGGATGATGAAAACGTGCTACTTCATCAATACTGTTTTAATTGAAATATTGTTTCATAGCAAGTCCACTCCACCCGAAAGTTAAAGCAGGCTTATAAAATAAATTACAAAATAGAGCGTTGAGAGAAATACAGCAAACTAATTTTTACCTCATGGTTTTCTGATTCATCCTCAAAAGTACTAACAGTTCCACCACTATTGGGTGTTTCCTCTGAGTTCCACTGCATGCTTTCTTGATCAGAACTTGATTCTTGTGAAGTATCATCTTCTTCAGCAGCAGCAATAGCTTTAGAAAGTTCTGAATCATGATCTGCCTTTCCACCTGATGCTGATGTAGTAGATGAAGAACCCCCTGGACCTCTGTCTAAACTGGTACGTCTTGTGTTTCCAGATGAACTTTTAAAACTGTCTTGCTGGAAATCGAAAGATAAAGATCGTGTAACAATATAGAATTTGAGAAGTCAGGGGAAGTAGTTAATTTCAGTATTTTTCTGCATTTATTTTCATTCAATATAAATGTTTAAGCATTCATGAGCAAAAAATCTGCTTACTCTTTTCCTTTTAGTTTGATTTAATATAACTGGTGATACAAACTGACATAAATGTTTTCTGAAAGAAAAAAATAATATCAAAGCACAATTAAACTGCTAGGATATTCATTTCATTGTTTGTTTTAATAAGCGTTGCTAACTAAAGTATTAAGTATTTAATATTAAACAAATAAAAAAGGATCACATACTTTCTAACATACTGAATTTCCACTTTCATACCTTCTTTGTACAAATTTATATGGGTGGCTTGTTTATGTACTGGTGGAAATAAATTTTAATTACTAATTATAATCTAATATATACTATAATATACAGAACAATTATTTTAGAACAAGCCAGTTTTATATTCAAATTACAAAGATGTTAATATATTGTTATAACATACAGACAAGCAAACTACATCTTTTAAAACTGTACTTATGTACTCACCAACATCTGAGAATGACTGTATATCATAGGTGAGGTCGACATTTGCACCTGGTTGTGGTCCCTGATTTACAAGACCAAACACCAGCCCAATAAACCATTTGCACATATACTGACCTTCACTGTTAATATAAAACATTAAAAGTTATATTTCTGTGTTTACTTTATCCAAATATTAAACTTCACCCGTCATTGAACTATTAATACTGACCTCTCATTTATGGGACCATAAGATGTTGGCATAATATGTGCAAGTTTGATATTAGGATTCCTCTCTAGATTGCCAACCAAAAGACGTATTTTGGACTCCACATAGCCTTTCCTGTATTAAAATATAAAGAAGCTAATATTGGAAAATGCCCGATTAAAAAAGAAATAAAGGTATCATGGTTTCAAATTCTTCAGTGTTAACAGGAACACTAAACTGCAATTTGAAAATAACTCAAATCTTAAATTTTCAACTAAAAATCACAGTATTCTATTTCCTTATTTCTTTTTTTTTTCTAAATTTGAAAATGATAATTTAATAATCAAAACTAGATCCTACTATATTAACCTATGAATGATCTTTGTTCATGACGTTACCAAGATTTTTTAAACATGGTCAATAAATTATCCTTTAGGATATTAAGTTCCACATGTTATCTCCCCTACCAAGACCAATTTCAATCTATATTTATAATTCTCTTCTTGGAGACGTTAGAAAACAAGCTGTATGCACGCCTAGCAGTCCCCTCTCTTCCTCTCTAGGCATATCGCAACCTCCCCCACCCCCACATGGTCTGGTGAGCTGTGGTTCATGCTAAATGTTTACAATCATAGAGCCGGGTTTAGTGACCCTATTAAGGGCAGATAATTTAGTTTGAAACTATTTAAAACTAAGAGGAGGCTGCTTTCAAGGGGGTGGGGTGGGGGGGTGTAGGGTAGGGGTTGAGGTTGGGGGAAAGGAGGGTGGGGGGTTTCGTCCTTAACGGCCTACTGATAGTGTTTTAAAGCAAATATTTTCAGTGGCAGCGTTAATACTGTCGAATTCACACATTATGAATGACTGAAAAGTAGAAAATAAAACAACTAAATATGATACGTATGATATGCCGCGGGTCAGCTCGTTGTAAATAAAGATTTATCAAAATGTAGCTTACCACTCTAAATAATGGTCCTCTTCTTCAGCACTGGCTTTAACTACAATATAGTGTCTAATAACAGAAAAATGAATAATACAAATTAGATTCTAAAACTCTTTTGTAAAATCAAAATTAATTATGAATTTTAAACCACAGATGCTTATTAAATACATTTATTAATTAAAATGTGGAACTTACTTATACTTGTGGAAAAAATCTGACCGCTCGAACAATCTGCTCCATTCCTCTCTTCCTTCATAAATATGTGTTACTACATTCAACCCTAAATTTAAGTAAAGATTTTATTTGAAAAATTAGCTGAATTGATAAGAAAAAAAAATTAAAGCCAATTTGTTTTGTGGAAAAATTCATTGACAATGAAATAAAATGAACTTTTATTCTTTGCTTAGTTTTTATATTACCCTCAGAAAATTCATCCATAATGATAGTGCGAGTGGATTGTGAGACATTCTTTGTTGAATTCTGTTGAGGGTATGCAGGAGTGATAACGGGCATCAGATGGAATCTGTCAGAAGCATTTATCTGTTAAAAAAATATATAAGAAAATTGTTATTTTTTTTTAAACATAATAAAAAGTTTAATTCTTTCAGTGCAGCCAACCCCCGAACATATTTTTTTCAGTTAAAAAAAGGCATGACCTTCCATATCATTAAATATAATCTAAAAGGTCGGCGTGGCCTAGCGGTAGAGAGCTAGACTGCTATTCCAAACGTCTCGAGTTTAAATCCGGGTTTAATTAAGTTAGTTGAATGTCCCTGAGTCCACCCAGCTCTTATGGATACATAACTCATTTTAGGATAAACAAATGCTGCTGGGCATAGTGCTGACCACACTATCCCTTCATAATCATATGCTGAGGTCTCTAAAACATATTTAACTCTACTTCCTCTGCCCCATGTGTCTTGGGCATGAACAGGAAAAGATGATGAAATATAAACTCAGACCAAGAACTAATAGTTGACACAGGAATTAGAAACACAATTATTAACTACAACTGATAATTTTGTTTTACAGAAAGCAAAGTGTAATCTGGCTGCCAAAATCATAATAAGGGATGTGACCAGACCAGGAAAAAAATAGGACTTTTTTTTTCGGACAGCTCAATGTTTTATCGCAGTTAAAGCAGTCTCACATCATTAATTAACTAATTAATTGTTTAATAGAGCTAATAATCTAACAAAAAAGTGTAAGTTACTCTAAAATAACAATGAAGACTTGCCTAATTGCAATTCAATGTTTACCTTATAAACAACTTTAAATATTTTTTTTTAAAAGTGGCAATGGAGGCGAGCGAGTTGACGAGATTCCGTCCCCAATGTTGTTGACATGGAATAAAAACGTGCTTTTTAGATTTAGACCGTAAAAAAAAATAAAAAATAAAAACTTAGGCCTAAAATTAATTTAGAAATTTTATATTTTTAGAATAAATGCTATAAAAGTTGCAAATCCAGAGAACTTGAAAATAATTTGTTGAGTTTAAGGCTACATTTCTATTTATTTTCATCAAGCCTAAGTTATAACCGGATGTTTCACTTTCGTAAGACAAATATTGATTGGCTGTACAGTAACTTAGTAATCGATAACTATTTGTTTACAAAACTTTGCAGATCAAGTTTTTAAATTACAATGCAAATTTAAAACCCCATGACCTAGTTTTCTATTTTTAGCTTACAATGTGTACAATAAAATCAATGGCGGCCTATCCAATAGCAGGATGCCATTGTTTATGTCGCCATTACACGTGAAAACCAAATTGTTTTTGCTTTTTTTTTAATTTTTATTTAGTTACCGAAAATATTATAAACATCAAATACATCCAATCTTTAGTAAAGTCCGAAAAAAACCAGATAGACAGGATTTTATAACCATATTAATTGTAACTACGCTGTGCATGATTTTTAAATGAATTTATACACCTCTCAAATACCTTTGAGAGTTTTCTCGCTCGTGTCCATTCATTTTTTTTTACATTAAACTAACTTAAAGTACTGATCTAGTTGCACTCTTTTTTTAAAAAATTTCACTTATTCCTTATATTATTAGTTTAGTTATATGTAAAAATATAAGTCTTCAACTGTAAAGAGCCATATTTTATGAGCTATGTAAGCAAGCACACATTTTGAACCATAAACAATTTGTTTCTGAGTAGTTTGAATACAAAACATTTTAAAATATATCCTTACCCTAGAGTCCCATACAGTAAAGCCAAGTTTGTTTTCTGTATCTAGTGGTTTCAATAACACAGGAGACGGCCAATCCCTATTTTAAAAAAAAACAGAAGCAGAAATTATTGAATAAGTGTGCACCACCTATGTTACATAATATTAGAGTTGTTCTTAGTAATTGAAATAATTACCATTTTGAAAAAACAAGGAAAAATCTGTGGACAATGGTTGCCGGGGCAGCCTTGGGGTATAACTGGCAAACTCTAGCAACAAGCATGGCCCACGATACACCACCTAGGTAACCCAGAGCATTAGAATAAATCCCTTTCTCTGAAAAAAAATTATTCCTATGTTAATAATAAAAAAAAACCACTATTATATCAATATGGTAGAGTGGCAAATAATGTAAGTGACTGCTAACATTAATTAAGTATACAAGTTATCACTCAACTCAGTCAAGATAGGTCGCTATCATGGAAAATAATGGTAGCTTTGTTTTTTTTCACTACATAAACAGATGCATAAAATTTAAGTTAAAAACATCCTAATTACAAAAAAAAGCTACCTACTTTTAGCCCACAACTTAATAGCACGTAGTGTCATTCGAAAATTTTCTTGATTTGGAACAAGATGCAAAATTTCATCTGTCACTCTAATACCATTAAGACTGCGGACACTTTTCTCATCTAAGTTTTTCAACAGAGCTTCATCTCTGAGGTTGATGTCTTCTGGGATGGTGGGTAAAGCAAGACGGGCAAAGACCATATCAAGCTGAAACATTATTTTAAAAAGTATGATTACAATTCAACTCAATATTGTGCGAGCAACACAATTGAGTTACTGTTTCCCCAAAAAGGTAACAAGCAACTTATAGATTAAAAACATAATTAAAATACCTGGATCTGGGACGTGAACCGACACCCCCGGCACTGGCCCCTGGTTATCCCAATATAACACGGAACAATTACCCTCCCCATGGATCATTACACACCTCCACCGCCCAGTAGGACATTACCTCCCCCACCACAGTTAACTAAAGATAGTTATAAGTTTACGAGGAGGGTGGAATAGGATAAAAATGGTAATATGTATTGATACAATAATTATTATTATTAAAATAGCGTAAATTACAACTTCCGCTCAACGGAAATTACTCAAAATTTGACAGAAGGTAGATAATTAGATCTTTTACTTACGTGTGAAATTTCATTTATCTATCTGAAATAGTACTCAAGTTATAGGCTTTTGCAAAATTCAAAGTGAAAAAAGTACCACTTTCGGTTACCGGAAATCACTCAAAAGTTGATACGGATCTACGATTTTGATAAAGTACTTATATATGAAATTTCATCAACCTAACTTTAATGGTACTCAAGTTATCGTGTTTATACACACACACACACACACACACACACACACACACACACACACACACACACACACACACACAGAGAGAGACACACACACACAGACACACACACACACAGACATACGGACAAGATTGCAAAAATAAATTTTTCCGACTCAGGGAGGTGTAAAACGTCGAGATTTGTAAAAATCTCGATTTTTTTTGCATGATTATAAGACTTTCTCTATACTTCGTATATACGAGAAAGTAAATAAGAGAAAGTTCAGTCCTAAAATGAAGAGCTTCAAAAACATTTAAATACATAAAAAGATACATTTAAATACATATACACATGCATATGCACATACACAAGTGCATATGGCATTTATATTTACATATATATATATATATATATATATATATATATATATATATATATATATATATATATATATATATATATATATATATATATTAGAATTTATTTATTTATTTATATATTTATATATATATGAAACCAATGAAGGAACACTGATGTCCTCTACACGATGGTAGGTTCGATCTCTTTATTGTGGTAGTAACAATACCAACAAAACCAAATAAAAAACAAAAACTAAAAACCCAACAGACCTCCAAAGTCCCAAAGTCCAGTCACAGAAAACACGTCCGTTCTGGTTCCTTCTGTGAGCGGGTGAATGGATTATTTTGTATTATTTTATTTGTTGCGAATCTGGGAGTGCATGGTGGTCCAATGGGGAACAGCCACGGGGTCCCCCTTCCGTCAGAAGCGGTCAGTATAAATTGACCGCTCGGAGGATTTTCTTCCTTTTTTGACCCGCGGCGAGATGTAGGTCGGGTCAGGTTTCTGTGTGGGCGCGTGGCGCACCTCACGCGTGGAGGTATTTGCTTTTTTTTTACTTTATCTTTATGTGATTCGTATGAATGAGACTGCCGATGTTTCTCGTTTTCTTTCATTTTCGTCTAAAACGAGATAGTGAGCATCGGCATGTCTGGTATGCACGTGGTGTGTTATTTTGTTATTTTTTTAAAAAGTGTTTTTGGTGTTTTCTAAACTCGTGGCGTGTGTTTCGGACCACGTGGTTTAGGCCAGTGTGTTTAGGAGTGTTTCCTAAACTAGTGTGAATGCGTGTGTGCATTTACTTGATTGTTTTATGATGTGTTGTTATTGACTAGGATTGGCTTAGTCAATAGTCGGTTGTTTTAGACAGTAATTAGATTAGCATATTTTAGTTGCCTCGAGTTTTAGGTTGTTTAAAATTAATGTGTGTGCTGTTTCGTGCAACGTCATGTTGAGTATCGCTTGCTTTGTGTCTGCCTTCATTGGGGCCTTAGCGGAGTGTGTTAACTTTAATGTTATCAATATGGATGTTGTTTAGGTAGACCAATGGCTTCGGGCTGCTCCTTGTGTGGGAAAGATTGGTCCTACAATGAATTTGTTTACACGTTATTTTTAAGTTGCTAGTTCTTCTTTAGACAGTGGTTAGTTGTTTTTGAGAATTGCTTTTAGAATTGTATAGTAAGGATTAGTTTTACTCGAGGCTTTAGCTAGATAGAAGTAGTAGGTAGCATTTTGAACTTGTGTATATATTTATGTATATATCTGCCATTACCATGCATTTTTCTTATGTTTTCCTTTTCTTTTTCTCTCCCCCCCCCCTTCCAGTGAGGTTGCTTGTGCGACTTGGCTGGGTGTTTTGTTATATATGAATTGTTTTGTTTGGTGTAAAAAGTTTGTTGTGTACGTATTTTCTACGTAATGTATTGTACGTAACGTATTGTACGTAGTGGTTTTACGTAGTGTTTTGTTTGGTGTGGACTTTTGGATGTCGAGAATGGATGAAGGGAGGTTTCTGTGTGTCAGGGCCTGGACCATCCTAGACATCATAAGTCGGTGCAACACCAGCAAATGGTCGAACGTAATGTTTTGTTGTATATAAACTGTTTTGTTTGGTTTTGTTTTGGTCTGTTTTGTGTCAGTTTTTATCTATTCTTTTTTTAATATTTTGATTGGTTCCATGAAATAAATTTTATTAAATTGTTAAAAGTTTTTTTGTTTTTAATTTAGACTAAGGTTAGGTTATTAACCAGCCTGGGTTTAGCCGGGCTTGCACTAACCGGACAGTAGTAATAGATAAGCCTAGGGAAGGGTAGATAGATTTTAAGGTATCCCCCCCTAGCAGGGCTTACACTTCTAACTTGGTCTGGATTTATAATTCGCACCAGAACCAGAGTCCAGTCTACCGTCTCTCGTGTGCTTTCTGGTTGTAATGTCCGGTCGTGTTTCGTTGGGTCCGTATTTATTGACTACCCGTGGAATCTGCGAATATTCCCTAATGTCGATAAGTCATGTCCTGTCTGACAAACAGATAGAAAGACAGACAGACCGACAGACAGACAGACAGACAGACAGACAGACAGACAGACAGGTAGATAGAAAAGAGTTGCATGACTCAAAACTAATGCGCACCTAATGAACATGATTACGCACGAATAGTTGGATAAGTCTGCCTATAATTTGACACAATTTTAATTAATTCATAAAAAATTAATTAGTCATCCAATTAAGTCAAATTTAATGTTTAATGTCAGGTTGCGTAGTCTTTATGTCTTGACGCAAATGCCAATTTTCAGTTAGAAGAGACCGAAATTTCGCTAGAGCGTTTCGATCTACAGACAGACAGACTGGACAAGGAAGCAAGTTAAATAAAAGCTTGACATTAAAGCTTATAAAATGTAAAATTGTTAATTAATTAATTAATAATTAATAAGGGATCAAATTAAATCAAATTTAACATACGATTGCATTGTCTTAACGTCTTGACCGTCTTGACCCACGTGCCAACTTTGAAACGAATCTGTCAGTTCGTAAAAAGGATATTAATGCTGGATTTCCGCTTGTACACGCACCTATCAAAATGCATGTCCATGAACTACACAGTGGACTGTTGATGTCCTACCATAGTAAACTCTACATTTAATTGACGGGGTGGGGGGGGGCAGTTTCCTGCTCCCATCTTACCTCAATACCATCAAACTCTACTATGATAGCAGGGACATAAGCTTCCTCAACTGCCTGTAAAGAGAAATGAGTGGCTACAATCTAAAAATAGTTTTATACCTAAATAAATAAATAAATAAAAGTATTTAATGACTAGCTTCAAAATAGCATTTAATTACTCAAAAAATAACTTACCCGTAAATCTTTAACTTCAGGTTGAGATTTAAGAAGTTCAAAAAATGATTTAAAGAAGTCTGAACGCTCTACATGTCGAGGTGCTACACAGAGTGTGTCAATATCAGCACCTACAAATAAGATATAATACAAGTTTTATTCATAAATACCAATATTCTAACTTATCTTATGAGATTATACAATGCTGTAAGAGATAATCTTTTTCATTGTCTCTAGTGAAATGATATTTTAAAGTACCTTGTGTGTGTACACCCATACGGTAAGAACCAAAGGTAAAAACTTTTCCTCCAAAAGTATCTACCAAGTTTTCTGGAATATTGTTCTGAAAAAACAACCACATTAAAGGTATCAACTAGGGGAAATTGCGAGACGCAATTCGTTTTGACATAACTCTCCACAGTCTACTGCCTCTCGTTCTCTTTTTCCCCAGCTGTCTTATTTTTCCCCCGCACCATCCAGAATGCTAGTTATCTAATTTTACACCTCCATTTGGTTTGTGGTTAGTTTTCATTATTTTTGTGTTTTGATGTTTTATTTGCAGGCCCAGTCTTTATCCAGCCCCACTCAAATCCGACTTCTTTGTGCCTCGTAGTTTCATTGTAAAATTTTAAAAATATCCGAATGTGATAGAGGAGAGACTACCATTCAGCACATTTATCATTCTACTATCAGAACTTGGTCCGACGATTGTCATTTTCTAAATCTTGCCTGTTCATTTATACGGTGTTCGTTGCATACGTCTTTAACTTTAACTGAATAGAATTTTAACGAAATCTTGATTGATACAGATAATAAGATGCCTCCTACGCATTTCCCGTATTTCTTTTTTTTTTGTATCAATAGGTCTTTTTTTTAATCCTGCGGGTGAGTTTCTGTTGATTACATTTTGTTAAACAGTCTTTGTAGTTGGTTAACTATTTTACACCATCTTTTAAGATATCAGGTTGTAGCAGAGGCGTAGCGACCCTTCCCGGCACCCGGGGACAAGCTTTCAATTTGCTCCCCCCCCCCCATATATTTTTTTTATATTAATAATGCAGAACTGCAGCTAAAATGAGCTTTTAATCTTTTTCAACCCATTTTGCCGCCCCCTAGGGTCGGCGCCGGGGGGACATATGTACCCCCCTCCTCGCTACGCCTATGGGTTGTAGGACTCTATTGTCTATGCAAGCAGCTTAGCCTGTCTTCATTTCTTTTTGGACTATATATTCCATAATGTATAAAGTATGAGCTGTTGTTAGATCAGAAGGATTTAGAGAGGGGGGGTATGTTCAGCACTTCTTCCAAGCTGAACATCTGTAGAAGAAAGTGGTTTGTCTTGATTATATTGTACACAGAGTTTCTTCCAGGCATCTCTTCGGGGGGGGGGGGGGGGGGGGCTAAGACCCCCCCCCCCCCCCGAAATTTTTTTACCGCCCCCCCCCCCCCCGAACGAAATGAAATTTATATAATTTATATAGAAAATATATACTTTTAACAGTGTCCGCCCCCCCGAAGAAAGTCGTCTGCCCCCCCCCCCCCCCGAAAATTTCAAGTGCCCCCCCGGAGAAAAAAGTCTGGAAGAAACACTGATTGTACATAGCTTTTTTGTGTCTTTTAGTGATATTGTATGGCTGTTTGATATCTTTCTTTTCTGCTGCTTCTCGATTCGTTTTGCTAAGCATTATGAAAAGTCTGCTTTCATTCCTTAACACATGGTTTGTGGGGGGTGGGGGGGGGGGGAGTGCAAAGAAAGTCTACCGACCTCCGAACGAAATGGAATTTATATAGAAAATATATACTTTTAACAGTGTCCTCCCCCCCCCCCCCCCGCGAAAATTTCAAGTGCCCCCCCCCCCCCTCCGGAAAAAAGGCTGGAAGAAACACTGTCAGTATGTGTGAGTTTGTGTGTGTTTGTGTGCGTGTGTGTGTGTGCGTGTGTGTGAAAGTATACGAGAAAGTAAAAACACAGCTCTCACCTTTTGCCTGCTGACATCTTTTATCCAATCTCTCATAAGATCATTTACCTTAGCCAAAACTTCAAGCCTAGAAGTTAATCAAATGAATAAAAAACAACATTTAGTTAGGTTTAACATACCAATAGATTTGTACATTTTTTATACAATTTATTACCAAATTTAAAAAGTGAGTAATCTTTTACCTATGATTAAGTTCAGCATCACTTTCAAACACATTATGTGGTTTAAGGGCTTCAACCAACTTTTCTGTTAACTCATTATCTTGTAATCTAGGCTCTGCAAGGCTTAAAGGTCCTGTAACTCCAGGATATAGTTTTTTATTTCCGCCATATTCATGAGCCATTCTAAAAAAATATTTAAAAAAATAATAAATAACGTTTTAATAACAAGCTTATATATAATAATGCACTAAGAAGAAGAAAATAAACTATTTTCTTTAGATATATAATGATACTCTATAATATACAGTATCATTATATATCTGCGATCTTGTTTTAATTTTCCAACTACATATGTCTCAAACTTGATGTGTGTGTGTGAGTGTGGGGACGGGCACACTGGTTGAAGTATATAAATACATCTTGCACACACATTCTATTTATTTCGGGGGATTGACGGGGGTGGAGCGTGGTGTCGTGGTGGTACCTGCTTTGGGGGTGGGGGAGGGGGGCATAGCAAGTTACTGGTCGGGTTTTAAATCAACATTTTCAGCCGTACACGGTGGTGACTTCATTAAGAAGGAATTACTAAAATGAAGAATCAACAAAATAAATGGTCGGGGACTGGTCAACCATTGCATAACAGAAATGAATTTTAAATATAAAACTTACTCGTCACTTTGTTCCAAATCGTTTACAATTTTAAAAATACACCTACATTAACTCACAACCAGATTAATTATTCTAGCAAGTGGACTGCGGGGCACCATTACACAATAAATTAGGGGTGGCCGTCCACAATGACGTCACACGCCTGACTCTTATTCAATGTGCTACATCGTAGAGAGAGGAGTATAAAAAACAACAAGGATGGCTCTCTCATTTAAAAATTTAGAGTAACCAAATACCATAAGTTTCTTTAAAATTTAGTCATTCGTTTGAGGGAGGGTTAAAGGGGAATCAGAAGGGGAGGGGGGCGTTACGAAAACATTGATTTTGTGATTAAATGCGGAAGTGGTGTCATTTGCTAGATGGAGGAGGTTGGCATAGTAACTCTCATTTATAAACAACCAGTAGCCTTTGGGAAAGAAACACTTGGTGAAAAGGTCGACATCATCCTTAACTTTTTAAAACACAAATGAAAAGACTTTAAAACTAATATTTGCTGACAAACTGACTTTTTAACTGCCCCTATCAGGGATTTATATCCAAAGGAATTTACATCTGCACTCGTGTATTTTATAACCAGCGTAACACATAACGCGTTGCTGAGGTGTCATCCAATTTACATCGGTTATTTTTTAAATTGTAACTTATAGGAATTCCCAACCACCACTTTTTAATAATGAACAATATTGTCACTACACAAATTCTATAATAAATTATTATAAGATGAAAGCCAACTACTAATCCAACATTGGAATTTAAATCTTTAAACTTATAGTATGAAACTTACTTTAAGTGTTATGTCCTATAGGTAGGATTGACTTGTTTACTTAGTTACCTTTAGTTACATGACTTTCCTGAAAAAAAAAATCACGTTAACATATTAAATTGGGAATTGGTATCCATATCACAATCTAATAATAGAAATAACGGAATTTTCCGAAATGAAAATAAACATAAAGCCAAAACACATGGCAATTATAGCCTAGATTAAGCTACGTTATTTTAGCCTCTTTGATTAGAAACCACGCACATATATCACGAAATGGGACTTTAACTTTAGATCTACCCATTCAGTGGCGTAGCCAGGATCGTCTCGTGAGGGGCGGGGGTGGGGTTCACATTTTTCATTTTTTTCCCATCAATATATATATATATATATAAATATATATATATATATATATATATATATATATATATATATATATATATATATATATATATATATATATATATATATATATATATATATATATATATTCCAGCCGATCAAACACTATTTTCTATGAAAGACTCAATGAAATTATCAATGACAGAGTTAATGATAACTACCGCTCTCTTGTTTTTTTTCTCTCGAGAAACTCAATGATAAAGCGTTAGTAGTTATAAAGAGAGAGAGAGAGTTTATCAAAACGGAAATAATTCAACTCGTTTAATTAAGAAAGCGTTATTCGTAATTATTAATTCTTAATTTCTCAGCGATTGATACAATTGTTTAGGGACAGTTAAACTATTTAAAAATATAGATCCTCGATCTTCATTTATAATTTATTAATTAAAATAAGATTTTTAAAAAATAATTAAAACAGGTCTTTGTACTATATTATTAAAAAAAAACAACTAATGAATATAATAAATAATTTTGACTATTTCTCATTCTAAACCTATCGAATATCTTTTTTTTAAATGCAAGGTAATCTTTTATAGAACCTACATGATTAACTTTTCTTCTAATAATAAAAAAACTCTAAATAAAAACTATTATTCATACAAATATTAGAGTAGTCTCCCTTGACAGTTTCTATTCTAATGTATTTTGTGTTAATTTTCGTTATGAAATACAGTTGACTTTTTAAATTAATTATATAAGAAAACAATCTATCTCTGTGTATATTTATTTAAAAAAATATTATTACAATAATTAGAATAGGTGTTTCTGGTTAAATAGCAATTATTCTCATTCTAAATCTTTGGCTATCGAGTTTCATGGGTTTTTAAATTTAAGATTATGAACACATTGACTTGACGAAAATGATTATATACACTTAAATACATACTAAAATTTACTTTTGTTAATAAATCTACACTATTTTATGCACTCATACAAAAAAGAATATTTTAGCGGCAGTTACAACGTCAAAAAAAAAAAGGATACTCCTTTATACTGAATAGTTCTACGTAACAACAAAAATGTAAAAAACATAGTCGTAGAGCACTACATATATACATACGAAGATATGTGTGTGTGTAAGTAGGATGTGATGTGGGTAGACAGGCGGGATGGAAGGAAAGCAGTTTGGCAGGAATAAATGTAGGTAGGAAAGTAGGTAGGCAGGCAGCAGCGCAGACAGTTTAGTAGATAGGTAGGTACGTAGGCAGGGAGTTAGGTATGTAGGTAGGTGGGCCTAGGTAGGAAGGCGCCTCACTCGGTATAGTGAGCGATTATAGTAGCCCATCATATTCATAGCGTTTAGCAATTATTAAAACGAACAAAGGTACCATAGTACTCACGGTAAAACCCGGGGAGCTAAACGGAACCCTGCCAGGGCGCCACCAAATCGATTTTTTTTCGCAGAAACCACCACAGGGGTATTAGCATTAGCTTCTCAAATTTGAATGACAAACGAATGAAATCTTTGGTAATGCTTAAACAAACAAACCCACATATTCGTTTTTGGGGCGCGGGTTTGTCCACACTGCCGGCTAGACGCACCAAGGCTCACTGTATGAAAGCCTTGAGTGTACGTTAATCAACCTCTGTAATAGTGAGGTAGAACATACATTGGCGACCGCCCATGTGTTAGAGACGCGTCCCTTGGCGCTCCAGGGAGCCACTGGTTATACTTCCGCAGGGGCGCCCATAATTTGGTTTAATTATAAAATGTCGGGTGTCACCGTGTCCCTATTGTAGGGTGCTCTTTAAAGAGGCACTCTCGGTAGAGCCCGGGGCGCTCGCTGTCGCCAACTGCCAGGGCGCTGGTGGGCGCTCATTATTCTACTTAGTGAACATTTATAGTAGCCCATCTAAACCGTAGTGTCGCCCGAGGTGGGTCTTGGCCGCTCTGGGCCACTCAACCGCCGGGGAGCTAGCGGATGAACCTGGTGTAGTTTTATCACTGAATTTCAGAGGCGTAGCTCCATTCCTGGCGCCTGGGGACAAACTTTCAATTTGGCGTCCGTCCCCCCGTATTTTTAAAATATTTATGATGCAAAACTGTAGCTGAAATGAGCTTTTAAATTTTTCCCACCCATTTTGGCGCCCCCTATGGTTGGCGCCCGGGGACATATGTACCCTCGCCCCCCTCGCTACGCCTCTGCTGAATCTAGTATTACCTATGACCACAACTGATGAGATAGCCCCTCTGGATTCCCCTCTGGATTCTGAGCTCATAATCGTATAATGAGAAAAATCGAACCCTCCCAGGGTGCCACACTTAAGAATTTTTTTCTTTCTCGAGACCCTTTTCACCATCTCCCCAAAATTTTATGACTCTCGTACGAACAGTGTCAAATTGCATCTGGCTTTTATTTTTATGGAGAAAAATTGCATTGCTTCCTGTCAGAGACCCCAGATCGAATTGGGCGCCAAAAGGAGTAGACAATTTTTAAAAATTTAAGAAAACAGATTTATACATGACTGATATCCTCAATTATTTTATATAGGGGAGTGTATGTAGGGATGGGCGCCTTTTTGCCAGCGTTTGAATAGGGTTGGCACAACATTGATAGTTCGCCCCGGGGCGCCGGAATAGGTTGCTACGCCTCTGCTTCCTGCTAGGGCGCCGCCCTGGCGAAATCTTTCCGAGGGGGGGGGGCGTGCGGACACTGTTAAAAGTATATATTTTTTTCTATATAAATTCCGTTTCGTTCGGGGGTGGGGGGGGGGGGGGTCGATAGACTTTCTTCGGAGGGTGGGGGGACTCTGCTCCCCTCCCCCCCTCCGAATAGATTTCTGGAAAAAAACTCTATTCACAAAGTTTTATGGCGATCCGATGAAAAAGATGTAGTAATTCATATAGGACCAACAGATAAACATACTTTCATTTCTATAAATAGACACTAGTTAAAGCTTTAACTAGTGTCCGCATACCCGCACCCGGAAACTTAGTCACAATTTTCTTTGTTACATTTGAACCTTTTAGGTTAATCAATATTAACAAATACAGTTAACCAAGAAATTGAACAAGTAAAATTCACGTTATCTTTTTATTGTTTTTAGATATAGAATAGTAACAGACTACCTACAGGTCCTAACTCGCGACGAGGTACACATTTGTATTAAAACACAGATCTAAGACATTTTCCATTTAGGTGGGTTTTGCAGTACAGTGGTTTCTTAAGTCGTGGACAAGTGATTGCGCTTATCTCTGTTGAGTAGCTATGTATTCTGTCCTATATTAGACACATTTGTAAATATCTGTCACAATATGGGCATAGAGATGATATAACGGTAGCTTATCTTTGCGGACGACGATAAACTTTGGCATCGACACCACGGCCTACAAGTTCAAATTCGGTCCTTCAGAAATGTTTGAAGTCTCTAGATTAAAACTACTTTTCTCTTTTATGTGCCTACTGACCACATCACGTGCATTTGTTCTGAAAGTCTAAAAACAGAGGCACAAATATATCGTCTAGACTTGTGAGGTCTACAGATTAGGTATTTTGGCAGTTATCTAAGCCCTTGCCTGTTCTGACTCAAAGCCTTATTCTTTCTCTATCGACGCCTTGTGTAAAATGAGATTGGGTTTTTAAGGCGGCATAAAGCTTTATGTTGTTCCTTTTTTAGTATACTAGATTAAAAACTAACGTTTTCAGATGCCTAAAGATGTTTAACCACTAATTAATCAGAATAATGGGTCAAGATTTCAATTCTTGGTTTTGGGACATGTTAGTTGTCGGGGTTGAGCTAATGTCGATAGCATAAGGACTGTACCTTGATGCGGGCGTTTTATTTGTTGCCCATCGTAATAATTGAATGGTTGATGGGGCTTCTTCAAGGGTTTGATTTGCCGTAATGTTAATGATAGCATGCATGTGAGGCTTTTCTAAGAAGAAAATGCGTTAAAACACTTTTTAGTTATGCTTTTTTTTTTAAAAAAATAGGCCTATATTTTACGACAACATAATCGCAATGAACAATAAAATGAATTTAAACAACTTTAGAATACACCTGTTTCGGCTAACATGAATGTTATTCTTCAAACTAGTAATGTTAAACGTGTCTTTTTCGCATTTTCGACTTATAAGCAATACAGTAAATTCGATAACGTCCATATGCATACAAGCAATGGCGTAGGCCAGGAGGGGTCTAATAGTGATTTAATAATGATACTTTCTTAACCCTCTACTGGACATCATGTTTGGTACCTTGCCCCCGGCAACTGGGTGGATTTAGATTACACCCAAGTTTTACTTCATAGTAAATGACTTCAGTTTTAATTATTGGAGTTTGTAGCAACATTGACACAGTTGAAGGTATTCAGAACAAGGTGGCCAGGAGGAATCACATTAATTAGTATAAAATTTACCATTACTAACAATAGGCCCTACTTAATTGTTTAATGTTGCTGGATATTAAGCCTGGTAGGTATTTATGTTTGTTAATTTGTACAGAAACAAAAAAAGGATTCCCAAACAAAGTTTTATTTTTCAGAAATAAAGAAAATGATTCAAATCAATAAAGAACAGTTTTCAAAAGAATTTGTATAAAAGTAATTATTATAAAATAGGAATATAGTATTGCATAGATAAAAATAAAATACTTGACACAAACAATATGAGGAATATTTTTTATCAGAGAAGAGAAAAATATATGATGTAGTTTGAAAATAATAATGTACAGAATGTAGCTTTTGCAGATTAAAATGAAAATTCTCATGCCTATATAATTTTACTATAATAGCAACATTAAATTGTAGCATCTAAGTGTCGAGTTAGATATGGTTTAGGGGAGTTATCAAGATGATGTGAAGCGGACTATTTCTTGTTTCATGACTGTACATTTCTGTTTTAGGCCACTGTATCAAGAGTTATGTACTGTTATGCTTTGGGTCACTGTGTCAATGACGTGTTTACAGTTATGCTTTGGGTCACTGTGTCAATGACATGTTTACTGTTATGCTTTGGGTCACTGTGTCAATGACATGTTTACAGTTATGCTTTGGGTCACTGTGTCAATGACATGTTTACAGTTATGCTATGGGTCTCTGTGACAATGACATGTTTACAGTTATGCTATGGGCCACTGTGTCAATGACATGTTTACAGTTAAGTTTTGGGCCACTGTGTCAATTGTGTGTGCAATTTTTCTTGTTACAGTTCAGTAAATATGGGTTGCAGGTTTTTATTCCAACACTCCGTCTGTTGGGGATCTGTATTCGGCCACCGTGTCACTTTCATATGTACAGTTAAGTTTTTGGCCAACATGTTAATCAGACGTAAACAGTTCTTTCATTGGCCACTGTGTTAATTAAGTGTAGGCCTACACAGTTCTGTTTTTGGCCACTGTTTTAATTAGGTGTGCACAAATCTTTGTCAGCTAATGACTGAGCGCTAGAATATTGGGTTCATATTCGTTTTTTGGGATTTCCATTTCTGGGTAGGTTGCTGTTTTTTTTTGCAGGTTGGCTTTCTTCTGCTTGTACTAATTGCTAGTTGGTATTGTCAATGAGGCTAGAAACTGAAGTGCTATCGGGTTGTGGATGTTTGCTGATTCATTACAGTTTGGGCGAGTGACTTGCGGATAACTGCTGATTCTCGGTCGTGCGGGATGCTTGTCGGCTAGCGGACCAACTGGATAGCTGTTGACTAATTAGTTTGCTGCTAATTAGATGGCGGCAGGTTTGTTGACATGTATATGGCGGCAGGTTTGTGGCGTGTATAAGGCTGGCGTCTTGATTGTGGACGTGTGGGCTAGCTAGTATAGCGTTGATGATTTATAAGCTGGCGTCATTTTTGTTGAGAGCTAGCAGGCTATATGTTGAAGATTAGAAGCCTGGCAGCTGGTTGGCTGTGGGTTAGTGAATTGGCTGATAACGGACGCTAGACATATTGAGGCTGGCTGGTAATACGTTGATGGATGGTTGGATGGTGTCTACTCTGTTATTTGCTTTTGGGCTGATAATGTTTTGACATATAATAGGTTGACGTCCATTTTCTTGTTGGTAATACATTGACTGATAATAGGCTGGCTTCTTCTTGGTTGTGGGCTTGTGAGCTGACTGAAAAATTATGGTTGGTTTTTATTTTACTGCTTCTCTTTATATATCGTAATATTGTAAAAGAATAATTCCTAATCGGATTGATTACTATGCAACACAAACAAATATATTGCTTCTGTTGTATATTGCTAACCATAAACAGTATTGAATATTTATTAGCACTGAGAGCTAAACTGTGAAAACTGAGCGTTAAGAGTTAGGAACTCACCATTTATTTCTGAGTGCTAAATCGTTCTGTCAGTTGTGCTGCAGGATTCTTGTTGGGTTGTAGAATTCTTATTGACTTGCTTAATTCTTGAAGGGTTGCATGATTCATGATGTGTTGCAGGATTTATGATGGGTTGCAGGATTCTTGTGGGTTGCAAAAAATCTTGTTGGGTTGCAGAATTCTTGTTTTTGGCAGGATTAATGTTGGGTTGTAGAAATCATGTTGGGTTGCAGAAATCATGCTGGATTGCAGAAATCTTGTTGGGTTGCAGAAATTATGTTGGGTTGCATAAAGCATGTTGGGTTGCAGAAATCTTGTTAGGTTGCAGAAATCATGTTGGGTTGCATAAATCTTGTTGGGTTGCAGAAATTATGTTGGGTTGCAGAAATTATGTTGGGTTGCATAAATCTTGTTGGGTTGCATAAATCATGTTGGGTTGCATAAATCTTGTTGGGTTGCAGAAATCTTGTTGGGTTGCAGAAATCTTGTTGGGTTGCAGAAATCTTTTCTTTTTTACAGGATTCGCGGGTTGTAAAAATCACGATGGGTTGTAGAAATCATGTTGGTTTGCAAAAATCTTATTTTTGAAGGATTTGCATTGGGTTGCAGAAATCATGTTAGGTTGTAGAAATCAGGTTAGGTTGTAGAAATTATGTTGGGTTGTAGAAATCATGTTGGGTTGTAGAAATCATGTTGGGTTGTAGAAATCAGGTTAGGTTGTAGAAATCAGGTTAGGTTGCAGAAATCATGTTGGGTTGTAGAAATCATGTTGGGTTGTAGAAATCATGTTGAGTTTCGGAATCTTTTCTTTTTTTGCAGGTGTCACGTTGTGTTGCAGAAATCATTTTGGGTTGTAGTAATCTTGTTGGGTTATAGAAAGGATGTTGGGTTGCTGAAATCATGTTGGGTTGCAGAAATCTTGTTGGGTTGCAGAAATCATGTTGGTTTGGAGAAATCTTTTCTTTTTGCAGGCCACTGTGTCAATGACATGTTTACTGTTATGCCATGGGTCACTGTGTCAATGCCATGTTTACTGTTATGCTTTGGGTCACTGTGTCAATGCCATGTTTACTGTTATGCTTTGGGTCACTGTGTCAATGACATGTTTACAGTTATGCTTTGGGACACTGTGTCAATGCCATGTTTACTGTTATGCTTTGGGTCACTGTGTCAATGACATGTTTACAGTTATGCTATGGGTCTCTGTGACAATGACGTGTACAGGTATACTTTGGGCCACTGTGTCTATGACATATTTACAGTAATGCTTTGGGACACTGTGTCAATGATATGTTTTCAGTTATGCTATGGGTCACTGTGTCAATGACGTGTACATTTATACTTTGGGCCACTGTGTCAAAGACATGTTTACTGTTAAGTTTTTGGCCCCTGTGTCAATGACATGTTTACAGTTATGCTATGGGCCACTGTGTCAATGACATGTTTACAGTTAAGTTTTGGGCCACTGTGTCAATTATGTGTGCAATTTTTCTTGTTACAGTTCAGTAAATATGGGTTGCAGGTTTTTATTCCAACACTCCGTCTGTTGGGGATCTGTATTCGGCCACCGTGTCACTTTCGTATGTACAGTTAAGTTTTTGGCCAACATGTTAATCAGACGTAAACAGTTCTTTCATTGGCAACTGTGTTAATTAAGTGTAGGCCTACACAGTTCTGTTTTTGGCCACTGTTTTAATTAGGTGTGCACAAATCTTTGTCAGCTAATGAATGAGCGCTATAATATATTGGGTTCATATTCGTTTTTTGGGATTTCCATTTCTGGTTAGGTTGCTGTTTGTTTTTTTGCAGGTTGGCTTTCTTCTGCTTGTACTAATTGCTAGTTGGTATTGTCAATGAGGCTAGAAACTGAAGTGCTGTCGGGTTGCGGATGTTTGCTGATTCATTACAGGTTGGGCGAGTGACTTGCGGATAACTGTTGATTCTCGGTCGTGCGGGATGCTTGTCGGCTAGCGGACCAACTGGATAGCTGTTGACTAATTAGTTTGCTGCTAGTTAGATGGCGGCAGGTTTGTTGACATGTATATGGCGGCAGGTTTGTTGACGTGTATAAGGCTGGCGTCTTGATTGTGGACGTGTGGGCTAGCTAGTAAAGCGTTGATGATTTATAAGCTGGCGTCATTTTTGTTGAGAGCTAGCAGGCTATATGTTGAAGATTAGTAGCCTGGCAGCTGATTGGCTGTGGGTTAGTGAATCGGCTGATAACGGACGCTAGACATATTGAGGCTGGCTTGTAATACGTTGATGGATGGTTGGATGGTGTCTACTCTGTTATTTGCTTTTGGGCTGATAATGTTTTGACATATAATAGTTTGACGTCCATTTTCTTGTTGGTAATACATTGACTGATAATAGGCTGGCTTCTTCTTGGTTGTGGGCTTGTGAGCTGACTGAAAAAATTATGGTTGATTTTTATTTTACTGCTTCTCTTTATATATCGTAATATTGTAAAACAATAATTCCTAATCGGATTGATTACTATGCAACACAAACAAATATATTGCTTCTGTTGTATATTGCTAACCATAAACAGTATTGAATATTTATTAGCACTGAGAGCTAAACTGTGAAAACTGAGCGTTAAGAGTTAGGAACTCACCATTTATTTCTGAGTGCTAAATCTTACTGTTAGTTGTGTTGCAGGATTCTTGTTGGGTTGTAGAATTCTTATTGACTTGCTTAATTCTTGAAGGGTTGCATGATTCATGATGTGTTGCAGGATTCATGATGGGTTGCAGGATTCTTGTGGGTTGCAAAAAATCTTGTTGGGTTGCAGAATTCTTGTTTTTGGCAGGATTCTTGTTGGGTTGTAGAAATCATGTTGGGTTGCAGAAATCATGCTGGATTGCAGAAATCTTGTTGGGTTGCAGAAATTATGTTGGGTTGCATAAAGCATGTTGGGTTACATAAATCTTGTTGGATTGCATCTTGTTGTGTTGCAAAATCTTGTTAGGTTGCAGAAATCATGTTGGGTTGCAGAAATCTTGTTGGGTTGCAGAAATTATGTTGGGTTGCATAAATCTTGTTGGGTTGCAGAAATTTTGTTAGGTTGCAGAAATCTTGTTGGGTTGCAGAAATCATGTTGGGTTGCATAAATTTTGTTGGGTTGCAGAAATCTTGTTGGGTTGCAGAAATCTTGTTGGGTTGCAGAAATCTTATTGGGTTGCAGAAATCTTTTCTTTTTTACAGGATTCGCGGGTTGTAAAAATCACGTTGGGTTGTAGAAATCATGTTGGTTTGCAAAAATCTTATCATTTTTGGAGGATTTGCATTGGGTTGCAGAAATCATGTTAGGTTGTAGAAATCATGCTAGGTTGTAGAAATCATGTTAGGTTGTAGAAATCATGTTGGGTTGTAGAAATCATGTTGGGTTGTAGAAATCATGTTGAGTTTCGGAATCTTTTCTTTTTTTGCAGGTATCACGTTGTGTTGCATAAATCATTTTGGGTTGTAGAAATCTTGTTGGGTTATAGAAAGGATGTTGGGTTGCTGAAATCATGTTGGGTTGCAGAAATCATGTTGGGTTGCAAAATCATGTTGGATTGTTGAAATCTTCTTGGGTTGCAGAAATCATGTTGGTTTGGAGAAATCTTTTCTTTTTGCAGGCCACTGTGTAAATGACATGTTTACAGTTATGCTTTGGGCCACTGTGTCAATGACATGTTTACAGTTATGCTTTGGGCCACTGTGTCAATTTTGTGTGCAATTTTTCTTGTTACAGTTCAGTAAATATGTGTTGCAGGATTCATGAGGGTTGCAGGATTCTTTTGGGTTGCAAAAAATCTTGTTGGGTTGCAGAAATCATGTAGGATTGCAGAGATCTTGTTGGGTTGCAGAAATCTTGTTGGGTTGCAGAAATCTTGTTGGGTTGCATAAATCTTGTTGGGTTGCAGAAATCTTTTCTTTTTTGCAGGATTAGTGTTGGGTTGCAAAAATCATGTTGCGTTTTAGAAATCATGTTTGGTTGCAGAAATATTTTATTTTTTGCAGGATTTGCATTGGGTTGCAGAAATCTTGATGGGTTAAAGAAATCATGTTGGGTTGCAGAAATTGTTTCTTTTTTTGCAGGAATCGCGTTTGGTTGCAGAAATCATGTTGGGTTGCTGTAATCGTGTTGGGTTGCAGAAATCTTGTTGGGTTGCAGAAATGAAATCATATTGGGTTATAGAAATCTTTTCTTTTTTTGCAGGATTCGTCTTGGGTTTCAGAAATCATTTTGGGTTTCAGAAATCTTGAATTTTTTGGTAGATTCTTGATGGGTTGCATGATTCTTGTTGAAGAATTGTTGATGGGTTGCCAGATTCTTGTTGAGGTTCAGGATTCTTGTGGGGTTGAGGATTCTTGTTCTGTTGAATGATTTATGTTTGGTTTCAGAGATCTTGTTGGGTTGCAGGATTTTTGATGGCTTGCAGGTTTCTTGATGGGTTACAGTATTCTTGATGGGTTACAGGTTTCTTGATGGGTCACAAGTTTCTTGATGGGTTGCAGGATATATGTTAGGTTGTATTATTGTTTTTAGGTGGCAGGTTTCTTTATGGATGGCAGGTTTCTTGATGGTTTGCAGGATTCTTTTTGAGTAGCAGGATTTTTGGTGGGTCACAGAATTCTTGATGAGTTGCAGAATTCTTGAAGGATTGCAGGATTTTTTATGGGTTGCACAATTATTGTTGATTTGCATAATTCTTGTTTTTTGGTAGGATCCTTGTTGGATTGCAGAAATCTTTTTGGGTTGCAAAATTCATGATTGCTTGCAGGATTTTTGATGGGTTACAGTATTCTTGATGAGGTACAGGATTGTTAGGTTGAAGAAATCTTGCATAATTCTTTTTTATTTTTGTAGGATCCTTGTTTGGTTTGCAGAAATCATGTTGGGTCGCTGGATTCTTGATGGGCTGCAGGTTTTTTTGTTTGGTTGCAGAAAACTTGTTGATTTGCATAATTTTTTTTTTGTAGGATCTTTGTTGGGTTGCAGAAATCTTTTTGGGTTGCAGGATTCTTGTTCGGTTGCAGGATTTTTGATGGGTTGTAGAATTCTTGATGATTTGCACAATTCTTGTTTTTTGGTAGGATACTTGTTGGGTTGCAGCAATCTTTTTGGGTTGAAGGATTCTTGATGGCTTGCAGGATTCTTGATGGGTGGCAGGTTTCTTGATGGGTGGCAGGGTTCTTGATAGGTTCCAGGATTCTTTTTGAGTTGCAGGATTTTTGATTGGTGGAAGAATTTTTGATAGGTGACAGGACTCTTGATGGATTGCATCTTTTTATTGGGTTGCAGCTTTTTGTTGGGTTGCAAAATTCTTGATGGGTTGAAAGATTCAAGTCGGTTGCATGATTCATGGTTGGTTGCAAGACTCATGGTTGGTTGCATGATTCTTATTTGGATGCAGAATTCGAGGCTTGATTCTTGTAAGCTCTGGTCTATTGGTTTTGAATGCTCTTTGGTTGATGGCTAGAGGTCAGGTTGCTGGTCAACTAGTAGGCTGGTTACTTGTCTGCTTCTTTGCGGACTTATGTCTAGTTGTTAGCTGATGTGCTAGCTGATGGTTGCTTGTATGGTATTGCTCTGGATGTTAGAATATTGGGTTTGTAGTCGTTATTGGTATTTACATTTATGGGTAGGTTGCTGTTTGTTTTTGGCTGGTTGGCTTTCTTCTGCTTGTACTATTTGCTAGTTAGTATTGTCAATGAGACTAGGTACTGAAGTGCTGTCGGGTTGTGGATGTTTTCAGATTCATTACTGGTTGGGCGAGTGACTTGCGGATAACTGCTGATTCTCGGTCGTGCGGGATGGTTGCAGGCTGGTGGGTTAGCAACTGGAAATCTCTTGGCTAATTAGCTTGCAGCTAATTAGATAGCAGCTGGTTTTTTGACGGGTATAAGGCTGACTTCTTGGTTGTGAGAATGCTGGTGAAAGGTTGATGATAAAAAGGCGGGTTCATTTGTGTCATGAGCTAGCAAGTAATATGTTGATGGAAAGTAGGCTAGTCTCTTTTTTGTTAAGGGCTTTGGGCTGATAATATTTTGACATATAATAGGTTGACGTCCATTTTCTTGTTGACTTGAAGGCTGGCAGATATTACATTGACTGAGAGTATGCTGGCTCCTTCTTGGTTGTGGGCTTGTGGGCTGTCTGAAAAATGGTGTGTATTAGTTTACTTAGCTTCTTTATATATCATATAATTAGAATACAATACTTCCAAATCTGATTTAATAACTATTTAGCAAAAATGCATTGCTTCTATTAAAGCTTTGAACATTATTTTTGTTTATTAGTACTGAAATCTAAACTGTGAAAACTGAGCATTAAGCATCAAGCACTCACCAATAATTTCAGAGCGTTTAATCTTTCTGCCTGTTGTGTCGCAGTGTTCTTGTTGATTCACAAAAATCATGTTGAGTTGCATCTTCATGTTGGGTTTGTTTAAGGGTTGCAGAGATCTTGTATTGTAGAATTGGGTTGGAGAGTTCTTGTTGGATTGTAGAATTCTTGACGGGTTACCGGCATCCGGGTTAGATCCAGGTTCTAGCTGGCTGCCGGTTGGTTTCTGATGCTGGTTTCAACGCGTTCTTGTTCTTACCTAATAAACTGACTGTTTGTTGTTTGTCGTTTAGTTATTGTCGTATGTTAGTTTGTAGACCTTGGATGGTTACGTTTGGTGATTGAGTTGTCGTTAGTTAGTCGGTTGTCGGTTACTGGTGCTAGCTGTGGTTCATTGGTTGGTGGTCGTTGGTTGGTTGGTTGTTAATGGGTAAGTTGTCGTTCGTTGGTCAGTTGTCGGTTAGTGGTGTTAGTTGTGGTTCGTAGTTTTGTGGTCGTTGGTTGGTTGGTCGTCGATTAGTGGATTTGTTGTCGTTGGTTGGTCGGTTGTCGGTTAGTGGTGTTAGTTGTGGTTCGTAGTTTTGTGGTCGTTGGTTGGTTGGTCGTCGATTAGTGGATTAGTTGTCGTTGGTTGGTCAGTTGTCGGTTAGTGGTGTTAGTTGTGGTTCGTAGTTTTGTGGTCGTTGGTTGGTTGGTTGGTCGTCGATTAGTGGTTTAGTTGTCGGTTGGTCGGTTGTCGGTTAGTGGTGTTAGTTGTGTTTCGTAGTTTTGTGGTCGTTGGTTGGTTGGTCGTCGATTAGTGGATTAGTTGTCGTTGATTGGTCGTTTGTCGGTTAGTGGTGTTAGTTGTGTTTCGTAGTTTTGTGGTCGTTGGTTAGTTTGGTCGTCGATTAGTGGATTAGTTGTCGTTGGTTGGTCGTTTGTCGGTTAGTGGAGTTAGTTGTGGTTCGTAGTTTTGTGATCGTTGGTTGGTTGGTTGGTTGGTTGGTTGGTTGGTTGGTCGTCGATTAGTGGATTAGTTGTCGTTGGTTGGTCGTTTGTCGGTTAGTGGTGTTAGTTGTGGTTCGTAGTTTTGTGGTCGTTGGTTGGTTGGTCGTCGATTAGTAAATTAGTTGTCGTTGGTTGGTCGGTTGTCGGTTAGTGGTGTTAGTTGTGGTTCGTAGTTTTGTGGTCGTTGGTTGGTTGGTCGTCGATTAGTGAATTAGTTGTCGTTGGTTGGTCGGTTGTCGGTAAGTGGTGTTAGTTGTGGTTCGTAGTTTTGTGGTCGTTGGTTGGTTGGTTGTCGATTAGTGGATTAGTTGTCGTTGGTTGGTCGTTTGTCGGTTAGTGGAGTTAGTTGTGGTTCGTAGTTTTGTGATCGTTGGTTGGTTGGTCGTCGATTAGTGGATTAGTTGTCGTTGGTTGGTCGTTTATCGGTTAGTGGTGTTAGTTGTGGATCGTAGTTTTGTGGTCGTTGGTTGGTTGGTCGTCGATTAGTGGATTTGTTGTCGTTGGTTGGTCGGTTGTCGGTTAGTGGTGTTAGTTGTGGTTCGTAGTTTTGTGGTCGTTGGTTGGTTGGTCGTCGATTAGTGGATTAGTTGTCGTTGGTTGGTCAGTTGTCGGTTAGTGGTGTTAGTTGTGGTTCGTAGTTTTGTGGTCGTTGGTTGGTTGGTTGGTCGTCGATTAGTGGTTTAGTTGTCGGTTGGTCGGTTGTCGGTTAGTGGTGTTAGTTGTGTTTCGTAGTTTTGTGGTCGTTGGTTGGTTGGTCGTCGATTAGTGGATTAGTTGTCGTTGGTTGGTCGTTTGTCGGTTAGTGGTGTTAGTTGTGTTTCGTAGTTTTGTGGTCGTTGGTTGGTTGGTCGTCGATTAGTGGATTAGTTGTCGTTGGTTGGTCGTTTGTCGGTTAGTGGAGTTAGTTGTGGTTCGTAGTTTTGTGATCGTTGGTTGGTTGGTTGGTTGGTTGGTTGGTCGTCGATTAGTGGATTAGTTGTCGTTGGTTGGTCGTTTGTCGGTTAGTGGTGTTAGTTGTGGTTCGTAGTTTTGTGGTCGTTGGTTGGTTGGTCGTCGATTAGTAAATTAGTTGTCGTTGGTTGGTCGTTTGTCGGTTAGTGGAGTTAGTTGTGGTTCGTAGTTTTGTGATCGTTGGTTGGTTGGTCGTCGATTAGTGGATTAGTTGTCGTTGGTTGGTCGTTTGTCGGTTAGTGGTGTTAGTTGTGGATCGTAGTTTTGTGGTCGTTGGTTGGTTGGTCGTCGATTAGTGAATTAGTTGTCGTTGGTTGGTCGGTTGTAGGTTAGTGGTGTTAGTTGTGGTTCGTAGTTTTGTGATCGTTGGTTCGTTGGTTGGTCGTCGATTAGTGGTTTAGTTGTCGGTTGGTCGGTTAGTGGTGTTAGTTGTGTTTCGTAGTTTTGTGGTCGTTGGTTGGTTGGTCGTCGATTAGTGGATTAGTTGTCGTTGGTTGGTCGTTTGTCGGTTAGTGGAGTTAGTTGTGGTTCGTAGTTTTGTGATCGTTGGTTGGTTGGTTGGTTGGTTGGTTGGTTGGTTGGTCGTCGATTAGTGGATTAGTTGTCGTTGGTTGGTCGTTTGTCGGTTAGTGGTGTTAGTTGTGGTTCGTAGTTTTGTGGTCGTTGGTTGGTTGGTCGTCGATTAGTAAATTAGTTGTCGTTGGTTGGTCGGTTGTCGGTTAGTGGTGTTAGTTGTGGTTCGTAGTTTTGTGGTCGTTGGTTGGTTGGTCGTCGATTAGTGAATTAGTTGTCGTTGGTTGGTCGGTTGTCGGTTAGTGGTGTTAGTTGTGGTTCGTAGTTTTGTGGTCGTTGGTTGGTTGGTTGTCGATTAGTGGATTAGTTGTCGTTGGTTGGTCGTTTGTCGGTTAGTGGAGTTAGTTGTGGTTCGTAGTTTTGTGATCGTTGGTTGGTTGGTCGTCGATTAGTGGATTAGTTGTCGTTGGTTGGTCGTTTGTCGGTTAGTGGTGTTAGTTGTGGATCGTAGTTTTGTGGTCGTTGGTTGGTTGGTCGTCGATTAGTGAATTAGTTGTCGTTGGTTGGTCGGTTGTAGGTTAGTGGTGTTAGTTGTGGTTCGTAGTTTTGTGATCGTTGGTTCGTTGGTTGGTCGTCGATTAGTGGATTAGTTGTCGTTGGTTGGTCGGTTGTCGGTTAGTGGTGTTAATTGTGGTTCGTATTTTTGTGGTCGTTGGTTGGTTGGTTTGTCGTCGATTAGTGGATTAGTTGTCGTTGGTTGGTCGGTTGTCGGTTAGTGGTGTTATTTGTGGTTCGTATTTTTGTGGTCGTTGGTTGGTTGGTTTGTCGTCGATTAGTGGATTAGTTGTCGTTGGTTGGTCGGTTGTCGGTTAGTGGTGTTAGTTGTGTTTCGTAGTTTTGTGGTCGTTGGTTGGTTGGTCGTCGATTAGTGGATTAGTTGTCGTTGGTTGGTCGGTTGTCGGTTAGTGGTGTTAATTGTGGTTCGTAGTTTTGTGGTCGTTGGTTGGTTGGTTGGTTGGTTGGTCGTCGATTAGTGGATTAGTTGTCGTTGGTTGGTCGTTTGTCGGTTAGTGGTGTTAGTTGTGATTCGTAGTTTTGTGGTCGTTTGTTGGTTGGTCGTCGATTAGTGGATTAGTTGTCATTGGTTGGTCGGTTGTCGTTCGTTGGTCAATTGTCGGTTAGTGGTGTTAGTTGTAGTTCGTTGGCTGGTGGTCGACATTTGGTTGGTTGTCGGTTAGTGGTAGGGTTTTGGTTTGTTGTTTTGTTTTGTTGGTTGGTTTTCAGTTGGGTAGTTGATGCTGGTTCTTTAAGGACATAATAACCTGACGGTTAGTTGGTTAACTTATTTGTTACTTAAACGGGCCATTACTAATGGCGGGCCTCTGTTTACTTGGCTAACGACGGTCCTATGTTTACTTGGCTCATGGCAGGCCTCTGTTTACTTGGCTAATGGCGGGCCTCTACTTGAAGGCTAATTGCGGGCCTCTACTTGAAGGCTAATGGCGGGCCTCTACTTGAAGGCTAATGGCGGGCCTCTGTTTACTTGAAGGCTAATGGCGGGCCTCTGTTTACTTGAAGGCTAATGGCGGGCCTCTGTTTACTTGAAGGCTAATGTTGGGCTAGTTGGAATGCTGCTGATGAAAATGGCTACTTTTCTTGCTGATTGACTACTCATAAGTTGACGAGAAACGTGCTTGCTGTTGATGACTTAAAGGATGTGGAATTGATGAAGAATCGTGCTTGTGACTTGAAAGCTACTTGACTTTCTGTTGAAGTCTTGAAGAAATTAGCTTGCTAATGATGACATGACCGCTATTTGAATAGCTGAATATGAATGGGCTTATTGTCTATTTTCTTGCTAATTGGCTAGTTGAAATCTTGACGGCTATTTGGCTTGCAGTTAAAATCTTTATAGCTAGTTGGTTTGCAGCTGATGACTAGAGGACTAGTAGATTTCAAGTTTATGAACTGAAGAGAAGTCGGCTTGCTAATGATGACTTGATGGCTAGTTGCATTGCTTTTAATGTCTGGATGGCTAGTTGGCTTTCTGTTAATGCATTGAAGGCTATTCAAATTGCTTATGATCTTCTTCTTCTTCTTTCTTGTAAATGATTGGCCAGTTGGTTCCTGCTGATGACTTAATGGCTAGTTGGATTGCTTATGATGTCTTGATGGATACTTGGTATGCTTCTCTTGACTTAGCTATTCTGCCTGCTGCTAATCACTTGACAGCTACTTTTCTTTCTACTAATGAATAGATTGTTTATTATTTTACTACTTACAACACGACAGCTGTTTGACTTACTGCTGTTGATTTGATGGCTAGTTGGCTTGTTGCTGATGACTTGATGGCTAGTATGCTTGTTGTTGATGAATTGATATCTTGATGGATACTTGGTTTGCTTCTCTTGACTTAGCTATTCTGCCTGCTGCTAATCACTTGACAGCTACTTTTCTTTCTACTAATAAATAGATTGTTTATTAGTTTACTACTTACAACACGACAGCTATTTGACTTACTGCTGTTGATCAGCTAGTTGGCTTGTTGATGATGCCTTAATGGCTAGTTGGCTTGTTGCTGATGACTTGACGGCTAGGTGGTTTACTGATGATGTCTTGACAGATACTTGGTTTGCTTCTCTTGACTTAGCTATTCTGCCTGCTGCTAATCACTTGACAGCTACTTTTCTTTCTACTAATGAATAGATTGTTTATTATTTTACTACTTACAACACGACAGCTGTTTGACTTACTGCTGTTGATTTGATGGCTAGTTGGCTTGTTGCTGATGACTTGATGGCTAGTATGCTTGTTGTTGATGAATTGATATCTTGATGGATACTTGGTTTGCTTCTCTTGACTTAGCTATTCTGCCTGCTGCTAATCACTTGACAGCTACTTTTCTTTCTACTAATAAATAGATTGTTTATTAGTTTACTACTTACAACACGACAGCTATTTGACTTACTGCTGTTGATCAGCTAGTTGGCTTGTTGATGATGCCTTTATGGCTAGTTGGCTTGTTGCTGATGACTTGACAGCTAGGTGGTTTACTGATGATGTCTTGACAGATACTTGGTTAGCTTCTCTTGACTTAGCTACTCTGCCTGCTTCTAATCACTTGACAGCTACTTTTCTTTCTACTAATGAATAGATTGTTTATTAGTTTACTACTGATAACACGACAGCTATTTGACTTACTGCTGTTGATTTGATGGCTAGTTGGTTTGTTGCTGATAACTTGATGGCTAGTATGCTTGTTGTTGATGAATTGATATCTAGTTGGCTTGCTTATGATATCTTGATGGATACTTGGTTTGCTTCTCTTGACTTAGCTACTCTGCCTGCTGTTAATCACTTGACAGCTACTTTTCTTTCTACTAATAAATAGACTGTTTATTAGTTCACAACTTATAACATGACAGCTATTTGACTTACTGCTGTTGATTTGATGGATTGTTGGCTTGTTGATGATGACTTGATGACTAGTTGGCTTGTTGCTGATGACATGACAGCTAGGTGGTTTACTGATGATGTCTTGACAGATACTTGGTTTGCTTCTCTTGACTTTAGCTACTCTGCCTGCTGCTAATCACTTGACAGCTACTTTTCTTTCTACTAATGAATAGATTGTTTATTAGTTTACTACTGATAACACCACAGCTATTTGACTTACTACTGTTGATTTGATGGCTAGTTGGCTTGTTGCTGATGACTTGACTGCTAGGTGGCTTGCTGATGATGTCTTGACAGATACTTGGTATGCTTCTCTTGACTTAGCTATTCTGCCTGCTGCTAATCACTTGACAGCTACTTTTCTTTCTACTAATGAATAGATTGTTTATTAGTTTACTTCTTATTACACGACAGCTATTTGACTTACTGCTGTTGATTTAACGGCTTGTTGGCTTATTGATTATGCCTTGACAGTTAGTTGGCTTGATGCTTATGACTTGATGGCTAGGTGGCTTGCTGATGATGTCTTGATGGATACTTGGTTTCTTTCACTTGACTTAGCTATTCTGCCTGCTGCTAATCAATTGACAGCTACTATTCTTTCTACTAATAAATAGATTGTTTATTAGTTTACTACTTACAACACGACAGCTATTTGACTTACTGCTGTTGATCAGCTAGTTGGCTTGTTGATGATGCCTTAATGGCTAGTTGGCTTGTTGCTGATGACATGACGGCTAGGTGGCTTGCTGAAGTCTTGACAGATACTTGTCATGCTTCTCTTGACTTAGCTATTCTGCCTGCTGCTAATCACTTGACAGCTACTTTTCTTTCTACTAATGAATAGATTGTTTATTAGTTTACTCCTTATAACATGACAGCTATTTGACTTACTGCTGTTGATTTAACGGCTTGTTGGCTTATTGATGATGCCTTGACAATTAGTTGGCTTGATGCTTATGACTTGATGGCTAGGTGGCTTGCTGATGTCTTGACAGATACTTGGTATGCTTCTCTTGACTTAGCTATTCTGCCTGCTGCTAATCACTTGACAGCTACTTTTCTTTCTACTAATGAATAGATTGTTTATTAGTTTACTACTTACAACACGACAGCTGTTTGACTTACTGCTGTTGATTTGATGGCTAGTTGGCTTGTTGCTGATGACTTGATGGCTAGTATGCTTGTTGTTGATGAATTGATATCTTGATGGATACTTGGTTTGCTTCTCTTGACTTAGCTATTCTGCCTGCTGCTAATCACTTGACAGCTACTTTTCTTTCTACTAATGAATAGATTGTTTATTAGTTTACTACTTACAACACGAAAGTTATTTGACTTACTGCTGTTGATCAGCTAGTTGGCTTGTTGTTGATGCCTTAATGGCTAGTTGGCTTGTTGCTGATGACTTGACTGCTAGGTGGCTTGCTGATGTCTTGACAGATACTTGTCATGCTTCTCTTGACTTAGCTCTTCTGCCTGCTGCTAATCACTTGACAGCTACTTTTCTTTCTACTAATGAATAGATTGTTTATTAGTTTACTCCTTATAACATGACAGCTATTTGACTTACTGCTGTTGATTTAACGGCTTGTTGGCTTATTGATGATGCCTTGACAATTAGTTGGCTTGATGCTGATGACTTGACGGCTAGGTGGCTTGCTGATGTCTTGACAGATACTTGGTTTGCTTCTCTTGACTTAGCTACTCTGCCTGCCGCTAATCACTTGACAGATACTTTTCTTTCTACTAATGAATAGATTGTTTATTAGTTTACTACTGATAACACGACGGCTATTTGACTTACTGCTGTTGATTTAACAGCTAGTTGGCTTGTTGTTGATGCTTTGACAACTAGTTGGCTTGTTGCTGATGACTTGTTGGCTAGTTTGATTGTTGTTGATGAAATGGCGGCTAGGTGGCTTACTGATGATGACAGGATGGATAGTAGACTTGCTGTAGATGACGTGATTGTTAGATGGCTTGCTGGTGATGACGTAATGGCTATTCGAATTACTGAAAATGAATTGGCTTAATGTCTATTTTCTTGCGAATAATGGCTTCTTCTTCTTCTTCGTCTTCGTTCTTAATTTGAGAATATGGTGGAGGATTCAGACAACAAGTCCAACTTCGTGAACATACCGGAATGTTGTCTCTAGTTTGGCAGGTGCCCCATATAATTTTCCCCTGAGTGGGGTGGGCAGGGGCCAGTATCTGTCTCGTGCCTGGCTATACAAAGTACATTCCTGAAGTACGTGCTCCGTATTTTCCGGCTAATTGGCTTGCTGTTAAAATCTTGATAGCTAGTTGGTTTGCAGCTGATGACTAGAGGGCTAGTAGATTTCAAATTTATGAACAAAAGAGAAGTCGGCTTGCTGCTAATGACTTGATGGCTAGTTGCATTGTTTTTGATGTCTGGATAGATAGTTGGCTTTCTGCTGATGACTTGATGGCTAGTTGGCTTGCTGCTGACTTGATGGCTAGTTAGCTTGCTGCTGACTTGATGGCTAGTTAGCTTGCTGCTGACGACTTGATAGCTAATTTGCTTTCTGTTAATGCATTGAAGGCTATTGATGACTTGATGGCTGTTTGGCTTCTAACTGGTGACATGGCGGTTATTTGGCTTTCTCCTCATGACTTGACGACTATATGACTTTCTACTGATGACTTGACGACTTTTTGGTTTTCTACTGATGACATGACGACTATTTTGCTTTCTTTTGATGACTTGACTATTTTGCTTTCTTTTGATGACTTTACGACTATTTGACTTACTGCTGTTGATTTCACGACTGTTTTGCTTGCTACTTATTACTTGGTGGTTGTTTGGATTCTTACTGAAGATTTGACGGTTTTTAGGATTGTTACTGATAACTTGACGACTAGATTCACTTGCTATTTATGACTTGACGGCTTTTGGGCTTGCTACTGGTGACTTGACTTATTACTGATGACTTGCTGACTTTTTTCCGTATTCTGATGACTTGACGACTTTTTCCCTTGCTGTTTATGACTTGGTGGCTTTATAAGTTGCTACCAATGACTTGACGACTACTTTAAATTATGATGATGACTTGATGGCTATTTGGCTTGCTAATGAAAACTTGACGGCTGATTGGCCTTATACTTATGACTTGACGGCTTTAGGCTTACTACTCATGACTTGGCGATTGTTTGGCTTTCTCGACTGGCTTGACGACTATTTTTCTCGCTAAAGATGACTTTACGACTGTTTGACTTATTGCTGATGACTTGAGTATTTTGCTTGCTAACGATGACTTTACGGCTATTTGACTTACTGCTGATGACTTGACGACTAATTTGCTTGCTACTGATGACTTAATGGTTGTTTGGCTTCTTACTGGTGACTTGGCGGTTATTTGGCTTTCTCCTCATGATTTGACGAATATATGACTTTCTACTGATGACTTGACGACTTTTTGGTTTTCTACTGATGACTTGACGACTATTTTGCTTTCTTTTGATGACTTGACGACTATTTTGCTTTCTTCTGTTGACTTGACGACTATTTTGCTTGCTAACGATGACTTGATGGCTGTTTGGCTTCTTACTGGTGACTTGGCGGTTATTTGGCTTTCTCCTCATGATTTGACGAATATATGACTTTCTACTGATGACTTGACGACTTTTTGGTTTTCTACTGATGACTTGACGAATATTTTGCTTTCTTTTGATGACTTGACGACTATTTTGCTTTCTTCTGTTGACTTGACGACTATTTTGCTTGCTAACGATGACTTGATGGCTGTTTGGCTTCTTACTGGTGACTTGGCGGATGTTTGGCTTTCTCCTCATGACTTGACGACTATATGACTTTCTACTGATGAATTGACGACTTTTAGGTTTTCTACTGATGACATGACGACTATTTTGCTTTCTTTTGATGACTTGACGAGTATTTTGTTTGCTAACGATGACTTTACGACTGTTTGACTTACTGCTGTTGATTTGACGACTGTTTAGCTTGCTATTGATCACTTGATGGCTATTTGGCTTCTTACTGGTGACTTGGCGGTTATTTGGCTTTCTCCTCATGACTTGACGACTATATGACTTTGTACTGATGACTTGACGACTTTTTGGTTTTCTCCTGATGACTTGACGACTATTTTGCTTGCTAACGATGACTTGACTATTTTGCTTGCTAACGATGACTTTACGGCTATTTGACTTACTGCTGATGACTTGACGACTAATTTGCTTGCTACTTATGACTTGATGGCTGTTTGGCTTCTTACTGGTGACTTGGCGGATGTTTGGCTTTCTCGTCATGACTTGACGACTATATGACTTTCTACTGATGACTTGATGACTTTATGGTTTTCTACTGATGACTTCACGACTATTTTGCTTGCTAGTGATGACTTGATAGCTGTTTGGCTTCTTACTGGTGACTTGGCGGTTATTTGGCTTTCGCTTTATGACTTGACGACTATATGACTTTCTACTGATGACTTGACGACTTTTTGGTTTTCTACTGATGACTTAACGAATATTATGCTTGGTACTAATTACTCGATGGCTGTTTGGCTTCTTACTGGTGACTTGGCGGATGTTTGGCTTTCTCCTCATGACTTGACGACTATATGACTTTCTACTGATGGCTTGACGACTTTTTGGTTTTCTATTGATGACTTGACGACTATTTTGCTTTCTTTTGATGCATTGACAACTATTTTTCTTGCTAACGATGACTTTACGGCTATTTGACTTACTTCTGATGACTTAACGACTAATTTGCTTGCAATTGATGACTTGATGGCTGTTTGGATTCTTACTGGTGACTTGGCGGTTATTTGGCTTTCGATTTATGACTTAACGACTATATAACTTTCTACTGATGACTAGACGACTTTTTGGTTTTCTACTCATGACTTGACGACTATTTTGCATTCTTTTGATGACTTGACGACTATTTTGCTTTCTTTTGATTACTTGACGACTATTTTGCTTGCTAACGATGACTTTACGACTATTTTGCTTGCTAACGATGACTTGACGACTACTTTGCTTGCTATTGATGACTTGTTGGCTGTTTGGCTTCTTACTGGTGACTTGGCGGTTATTTGGCTTTCGCTTTATGACTTAACGACTATATGACTTTCTACTGATGACTAGACGACTTTTTGGTTTTCTACTCATGACTTGACGACTATTTTGCATTCTTTTGATGACTGGACGACTATTTTTCTTGCTAACGATGACTTTACGACTGTTTGACTTACTGCTGTTGATTTGACGACTGTTTAGCTTGCTATTGATGACTTGATGGCTGTTTGGCTTCTTACTGGTGACTTGGCGGTTATTTGGTTTCTCCTCATGACTTGACGACTATATGACTTTCTACTGATGGCTTGACGACTTTTTGGTTTTCTATTGATGACTTGACGACTATTTTGCTTTCTTTTGATGCATTGACAACTATTTTTCTTGCTAACGATGACTTTACGGCTATTTGACTTACTTCTGATGACTTAACGACTAATTTGCTTGCAATTCATGACTTGATGGCTGTTTGGATTCTTACTGGTGACTTGGCGGTTATTTGGCTTTCTCCTCATGACTTGACGACTATATGACTTTCTACTGATGACTTGACGACTATGTTGCTTTCTTTTGATGACTTGACGAATATTTTCCTTTCTTTTGATGACTTGACGACTATTTTTCTTGCTAACGATGACTTTACGACTGTTTGACTTACTGCTGTTGATTTGACGACTGTTAAGCTTGCTATTGATGACTTGATGGCTGTTTGGCTTCTTACTGGTGACTTGGAGGGTATTTGGCTTTCTCATCATGACTTGACAACTATATGACTTCCTACTGATGACTTGATGACTTTTTACTGATGACTTGACGACTATTTTGCTTTCTTTTGATGACTTGACTATTTTGCATTCTTTTGATAACTTGACGACTATTTTGCTTGCTAACGACTTGACGACTTTTTTGCTTGCTACTGATGACTTGATGGATGTTTGGCTTCTTACTGATGACTTGGCTGTTGTTTGGCTTTCTCCTCATGACTTCACGACTTTATGACTTTGCACTGATGACCTGACGACTATTTTGCTTTCTTTTGATGACTGGACGACGATTTTTCTTGCTAACGATGACTTTACGACTGTTTGACTTATTGCTGATGACTTGACTATTTTGCTTGCTAACGATGACTTTACGGCTATTTGACTTACTGCTGATGACTTGACGACTAATTTGCTTGCTACTGATGACTTAATGGTTGTATGGCTTCTTACTGGTGACTTGGCGGTTATTTGGCTTTCTCCTCATGAATTGACGGCTATATGACTTTCTACTGATGACTTGACGACTTTTTGGTTTTCTTCTGTTGACTTGACGACTATTTTGCTTTCTTTTGATGATTTGATGACTATTTTGCTTTTTTCTGTTGACTTGACGACTAATTTGTTTGCTACTTATGACTTGATGGCTGTTTGGCTTCTTACTGGTGACTTGGCGGATGTTTTGCTTTCTCGTCATGACTTGACGACTATATGACTTTCTACTGATGACTTGATGACTTTTTGGTTTTCTACTGATGACTTGACGACTATTTTGCTTTCTTTTGATGACTTGATGACTAGTTTGTGTGCTAACGATGATTTGACGACTATTTTGCTTTCTTTTGATGACTTGACGACTATTTTGCTTGCTAACGATGACTTTACGAATATTTGACTGACTGCTATTGATTTGACGACTATTTAGCTTGCTATTGATGACTTGATGGCTGTTTGGCTTCTTACTAGTGACTTGGCGGTTATTTGGCTTTCTCCTCATGACTTGACGACTATACGACTTTCTACTGATGACTTTATGACTTTTTACTGATGACTTGACGACTATTTTGCTTTCTTTTGATGACTTGACGACTGTTTTGCATTCTTTTGATGATTTGACGACTATTTTGCTTTCTTTTGATGACTTGACGACTATTTTGCTTGCTACTGATGACTTGACGGCTGTTTGGCTTCTTACTGGTGACTTGGCGGTTATTTGGCTTTCCCATTATGACTTGACAACTATATGACTTTCTACTGATGACTTGATGACTTTTTAATGATGACTTGACGACTATTTTGCTTTCTTTTGATGACTTGACGACTATTTTGCTTGCTAACGACTTGACGACTATTTTGCTTGCTACTGATGACTTGATAGCTTTTTGGATTCTTACTGGTGACTTGGCAGATAGGTGGCTTTCTCCTCATGACTTCACGACTATATGACTTTCTACTGATGATTTGACGACTTTTTGGTTTTCTACTGATGACTTGACGACTATTTTGCATTCTTTTGATGACTTGACGACTATTTTGCTTTCTTTTGATGAATTGACGACTATTTTGCTTGCTACTGATGACTTGATGGCTGTTTGGATTCTTACTGGTGACTTGGCGGTTATTTGGCTTTCTCCTCATGACTTGACGACTATATGACTTTCTACTGATTACTTGACGACTTTTTGTTTTCTACTGATGACTTGACGACTATTTTGCTTTCTTTTAATGACTTGACTATTTTGCTTGCTAACGACTTGACGACTATTTTGCTTGCTACTGATGACTTGATGGCTGTTTGGCTTCTTACTGATGACTTGGCAGTTGATGGCTGTCTCGTCATGACTTGACGACTATATGACTTTCTACTGATGACTTGATGACTTTTTGGTTTTATACTGATGACTTGACGACTATTTTGCTTTCTTTTGATGACTTGAGGACTAGTTTGTGTGCTAACGATGATTTGACGACTATTTTGCTTTCTTTTGATGACTTGACGACTATTTTACTTGCTAACGATGACTTTACGACTATTTGACTGACTGCTGTTGATTTGACGACTATTAAACTTGCTATTGATGACTTGATGGCTGTTTGGTTTTTACTAGTGACTTGGCGGTTATTTGGCTTTCTCCTCATGACTTGACGACTATACGACTTTCTCCTGATGACTTTATGACTTTTTACTGATGACTTGACGACTATTTTGCTTTCTTTTGATGACTTGACGACTGTTTTGCATTCTTTTGATGATTTGACGACTATTTTGCTTTCTTTTGATGACTTGACGACTATTTTGCTTGCTACTGATGACTTGATGGCTGTTTGGCTTCTTACTGGTGACTTGGCAGATAGTTGGCTTTCTCCTCATGACTTGACGACTATATGACTTTCTACTGATGATTTGACGACTTTTTGGTTTTCTACTGATGACTTGACGACTATTTTGCTTTCTTTTGATGACTTGACGACTATTTTGCTTTCTTTTGATGAATTGACGACTATTTTGCTTGCTATTGATGACTTGATGGCTGTTTGGCTTCTTACTGATGACTTGGCGGTTGTTTGGGTTTCTCCTCATGACTTGACGACTATATGACTTTCTACTGATGGCTTGACGACTTTTTGGTTTTCTATTGATGACTTGACGACTATTTTGCTTTCTTTTGATGCATTGACAACTATTTTTCTTGCTAACGATGACTTTACGGCTATTTGACTTACTTCTGATGACTTAACGACTAATTTGCTTGCAATTGATGACTTGATTGCTGTTTGGCTTCTTACTGGTGACTTGGCGGTTATTTGGCTTTCTCCTCATGACTTGACGACTATATGACTTTCTACTGATGACTTGACGACTTTTTGGTTTTCTACTGATGACTTGACGACTATGTTGCTTTCTTTTGATGACTTGACGAATATTTTCCTTTCTTTTGATGACTTGACGACTATTTTTCTTGCTAACGATGACTTTACGACTGTTTGACTTACTGCTGTTGATTTGACGACTGTTAAGCTTGCTATTGATGACTTGATGGCTGTTTGGCTTCTTACTGGTGACTTGGAGGGTATTTGGCTTTCTCATCATGACTTGACAACTATATGACTTCCTACTGATGACTTGATGACTTTTTACTGATGACTTGACGACTATTTTGCTTTCTTTTGATGACTTGACTATTTTGCATTCTTTTGATAACTTGACGACTATTTTGCTTGCTAACGACTTGACGACTTTTTTGCTTGCTACTGATGACTTGATGGCTGTTTGGCTTCTTACTGATGACTTGGCTGTTGTTTGGCTTTCTCCTCATGACTTCACGACTTTATGACTTTGCACTGATGACCTGACGACTATTTTGCTTTCTTTTGATGACTGGACGACGATTTTTCTTGCTACCGATGACTTTACGACTGTTTGACTTATTGCTGATGACTTGACTATTTTGCTTGCTAACGATGACTTTACGACTATTTGACTTACTGCTGATGACTTGACGACTAATTTGCTTGCTACTGATGACTTAATGGTTGTTTGGCTTCTTACTGGTGACTTGGCGGTTATTTGGCTTTCTCCTCATGACTTGACGACTATATGACTTTCTACTGATGACTTGACGACTTTTTGGTTTTCTACTGATGACTTGACGACTATGTTGCTTTCTTTTGATGACTTGACGAATATTTTCCTTTCTTTTGATGACTTGACGACTATTTTTCTTGCTAACGATGACTTTACGACTGTTTGACTTACTGCTGTTGATTTGACGACTGTTAAGCTTGCTATTGATGACTTGATGGCTGTTTGGCTTCTTACTGGTGACTTGGAGGGTATTTGGCTTTCTCATCATGACTTGACAACTATATGACTTCCTACTGATGACTTGATGACTTTTTACTGATGACTTGACGACTATTTTGCTTTCTTTTGATGACTTGACTATTTTGCATTCTTTTGATAACTTGACGACTATTTTGCTTGCTAACGACTTGACGACTTTTTTGCTTGCTACTGATGACTTGATGGCTGTTTGGCTTCTTACTGATGACTTGGCTGTTGTTTGGCTTTCTCCTCATGACTTCACGACTTTATGACTTTGCACTGATGACCTGACGACTATTTTGCTTTCTTTTGATGACTGGACGACGATTTTTCTTGCTACCGATGACTTTACGACTGTTTGACTTATTGCTGATGACTTGACTATTTTGCTTGCTAACGATGACTTTACGACTATTTGACTTACTGCTGATGACTTGACGACTAATTTGCTTGCTCCTGATGACTTAATGGTTGTTTGGCTTCTTACTGGTGACTTGGCGGTTATTTGGCTTTCTCCTCATGATTTGACGACTATATGACTTTCTACTGATGACTTGACGACTTTTTGGTTTTCTTCTGATGACTTGACGACTATTTTGCTTTCTTTTGATGATTTGATGACTATTTTGCTTTTTTCTGTTGACTTGACGACTAATTGTTTGCTACTTATGACTTGATGGCTGTTTGGCTTCTTACTGGTGACTTGGCGGATGTTTTGCTTTCTCGTTATGACTTGACGATTATATGACTTTCTACTGATGGCTTGACGACTTTTTGGTTTTCTATTGATGACTTGACGACTATTTTGCTTTCTTTTGATGCATTGACAACTATTTTTCTTGCTAACGATGACTTTACGGCTATTTGACTTACTTCTGATGACTTAACGACTAATTTGCTTGCAATTGATGACTTGATTGCTGTTTGGATTCTTACTGGTGACTTGGCGGTTATTTGGCTTTTTCCTCATGACTTGACGACTATATGACTTTCTACTGATGACTTGACGACTTTTTATGTTTTCTACTGATGACTTGACGACTATTTTGCTTTCCTTTGATGACTGGACGACTATTTTTCTTGCTAACGATGACTTTACGACTGTTTGACTTACTGCTGTTGATTTGACGACTGTTAAGCTTGCTATTGATGACTTGATGGCTGTTTGGCTTCTTACTGGTGACTTGGAGGGTATTTGGCTTTCTCATCATGACTTGACAACTATATGACTTCCTACTGATGACTTGATGACTTTTTATTGATGACTTGACGACTATTTTGCTTTCTTTTGATGACTTGACTATTTTGCATTCTTTTGATAACTTGACGACTATTTTGCTTGCTAACGACTTGACGACTTTTTTGCTTGCTACTGATGACTTGATGGATGTTTGGCTTCTTACTGATGACTTGGCTGTTGTTTGGCTTTCTCCTCATGACTTCACGACTTTATGACTTTGCACTGATGACCTGACGACTATTTTGCTTTCTTTTGATGACTGGACGACGATTTTTCTTGCTAACGATGACTTTACGACTGTTTGACTTATTGCTGATGACTTGACTATTTTGCTTGCTAACGATGACTTTACGGCTATTTGACTTACTGCTGATGACTTGACGACTAATTTGCTTGCTACTGATGACTTAATGGTTGTTTGGCTTCTTACTGGTGACTTGGCGGTTATTTGGCTTTCTCCTCATGATTTGACGACTATATGACTTTCTACTGATGACTTGACGACTTTTTGGTTTTCTTCTGATGACTTGACGACTATTTTGCTTTCTTTTGATGATTTGATGACTATTTTGCTTTTTTCTGTTGACTTGACGACTAATTTGTTTGCTACTTATGACTTGATGGCTGTTTGGCTTCTTACTGGTGACTTGGCGGATGTTTTGCTTTCTCGTCATGACTTGACGACTATATGACTTTCTACTGATGACTTGACGACTTTTTGGTTTTCTTTTTATGACTTGACGACTATTTTGCTTTCTTTTGATGACTTGACGACTATTTTTCTTGCTGACGATGACTTTACGACTGTTTGACTTACTGTTGTTGATTTGACGACTGTTAAGCTTGCTATTGATGACTTGATGGCTGTTTGGCTTCTTACTGGTGACTTGGAGTGTATTTGGCTTTATCATCATGACTTGACAACTATATGACTTCCTACTGATGACTTGATGACTTTTTACTGATGATTTGACGACTTTTTGGTTTTCTACTGATGACTTGACGACTATTTTGCTTTCTTTTGATAACTTGACGACTATTGTGCTTGCTAACGATGACTTTACGACTATTTTGCTTGCTAACGATGACTTGACGACTACTTTGCTTGCTATTGATGACTTGTTGGCTGTTTGGCTTCTTACTGGTGACTTGGCGGTTATTTGGCTTTCGCTTTATGACTTAACGACTATATGACTTTCTACTGATGACTTGACGACTTTTTGCTTTTCTACTGATAACTTGACGACTATTTTGCTTTCTTTTGATGACTCGACGACTATTTTGTTTTCTTTTGATGACTTGACGACTATTTTGCTTGCTAACGATGACTAGACGACTATTTTGCTTGCTAACGATGACTTTACGACTATTTACTGACTGCTGTTGATTTGACGACTATTTAGCTTGCTATTGATGACTTGATGGCTGTTTGGCTTCTTACTAGTGACTTGGCGGTTATTTGGCTTTCTCCTCATGACTTGACGACTATACGACTTTCTACTGATGACTTGACGACTTTTTGGTTTTCTTTTGATGACTTGACGACTATTTTGCTTTCTTTTAATGACTTGACGACTATTTTGCTTGCTACTGATGACTTGATGGCTGTTTGGCTTCTTACTGGTGACTTGGCGGTTATTTGGCTTTCTCATTATGACTTGACAACAATATGACTTCCTACTGATGACTTGATGACTTTTTACTGATGACTTGACGACTATTTTGCTTTCTTTTGATGACTTGACGACTATTTTGCTTTCATTTGATGACTTGACGACTATTTTGCTTGCTAACGACTTGACGACTATTTTGCTTGCTACTGATGACTTGATGGCTGTTTGGCTTCTTACTGGTGACTTGGCAGATAGTTGGCTTTCTCCTCATGACTTGACGACTATATGACTTTCTACTGATGACTTGACGACTTTATGGTTTTTTACTGATGACCTGATATTTCCTTTCTTTTGATGACTTGTCGACAATTTTTCCTGCTAACGATGTCTTTACGACTGTTTGACTTACTGCTGTTGATTTGACGACTGTTTAGCTTGCTACTGATGACTTGATGGCTGTTTGGCTTCTTACTGCTAACTTAGCGGTTGTTTGGCTTTCTCCTCATGACTTGACGACTATATGACTTTCTACTGATGACTTGACGACTTTTTGTTTTCTACTGATGACTTGACGACTATTTTGCTTTCTTTTCATGACTTGACGACTATTTTGCTTGCTACTGATGACTTGATGTCTGTTTGGCTTCTTACTGGTGACTTGGCGGTTGTTTGGCTTTCTCCTCATGACTTGAGGACTATATGACTTTCTACTGATGACTTGACAACTTTTTGGTTTTCTTTTGATGACTTGACGACTATTTTGCTTTCTTTTAATGACTTGACGACTATTTTGCTTGCTAACAATGACTTTTCGGCTATTTGACTTACTGCTGATGACTTGACGACTAATTTGCCTTCTATTGATGACTTGATGGCTGTTTGGCTTCTTACTGATGACTTGGCGGTTGTTTGGATTTCTCCTCATGACTTCACGACTTTATGACTTTATACTGATGACTTGACGACTATGTTGCTTTCTTTTGATGACTTGACGAATATTTTCCTTTCTATTGATGACTTGACGACTATTTTTCTTGCTAACGATGACTTTACGACTGTTTGACTTACTGTTGTTGATTTGACGACTGTTAAGCCTGCTATTGATGACTTGATGGCTGTTTGGCTTCTTACTGGTGACTTGGAGTGTATTTGCCTTTCTCATCATGACTTGACAACTATATGACTTCCTACTGATGACTTGAAGACTTTTTACTGATGACTTGACGACTATTTTGCTTTCTTTTGATGACTTGACGACTATTTTATTTTCATTTGATGACTTGACGACTATTTTCCTTGCTAACGACTTGACGACTATTTTGCTTGCTACTGATGACTTAATGGCTGTTTGGCTTCTTACTGGTGACTTGGCGGTTGTTTGGCTTTCTCCTCATGACTTGAGGACTATATGACTTTCTACTGATGACTTGACAACTTTTTGGTTTTCTTTTGATGACTTGACGACTATTTTGCTTTCTTTTAATGACTTGACGACTATTTTGCTTGCTAACGATGACTTTTCGGCTATTTGACTTACTGCTGATGACTTGACGACTAATTTGCCTTCTATTGATGACTTTATGGCTGTTTGGCTTCTTACTGGTGACTTGGCGGTTGTTTGGCTTTCTTCCCATGACTTGACGACTATATGACTTTCTAATGATGACTTGACGACTATTGTGCTTTCTTTTGAGAACTTGACGACTATTTTGCTTGCTAACGATGACTTTACAGCTATTCGACTTACTGCTGATGACTTGACGACTTTTTGGTTTTCTACTGATGACTTGACGACTATTTTGCTTTCTTTTGATGACTTGACGACTATTTTGCTTGCTACTGATGACTTGATGGCTGTTTGGCTTCTTACTGGTGACTTAGCGGTTGTTCGGCTTTCTTCCCATGACTTCACGACTATATGACTTTCTAATGATGACTTGACGACTATTTTGCTTTCTTTTGAGAACTTGACGACTATTTTGCTTGCTAACGATGACTTTACAGCTATTCGACTTACTGCTGATGACTTGACGACTTTTTGGTTTTCTACTGATGACTTGACGACTATTTTGCTTTCTTTTGATGACTTGACGACTATTTTGCTTTCTTTTGATGACTTGACGACTATTTTGCTTGCTACTGATGACTTGATGGCTGTTTGGCTTCTTACTGGTGACTTAGCGGTTGTTCGGCTTTCTCCTCATGACTTCACGACTATATGACTTTATACTGATGACTTGACGACTATTTTGCTTTCTTTTGATGACTTGACGACTATTTTGCTTGCTAACGATGACTTTACGACTATTTGACTGACTGCTGTTGATTTGACGACTATTTAGCTTGCTATTGATGACTTGATGGCTGTTTGGCTTCTTACTGGTGACTTGGCGGTTGTTAGGCTTTCTACTCATGACTTGACGACTATATGACTTTATACTGATGACTTGACGACTATTTTGCTTTCTTTTGATGACTTGACGACTATTTTGCTTGCTAACGATGACTTTATGACTATTTGACTGACTGCTGTTGATTTGACGACTATTTAGCTTGCTATTGATGACTTGATGGCTGTTTGGCTTCTTACTGGTGACTTGGCGGTTGTTAGGCTTTCTACTCATGACTTGACGACTATATGACTTTCTACTGATGACTTGACGACTTTTTAGTTTTCTACTGATGACTTGACGACTATTTTGCTTTGTTTTGATGACTTGACTATTTTGCTTTCTTTTTATGACTTGACGACTATTTTGCTTGCTACTGATGACTTGATGGCTGTTTGGCTTCTTACTGGTGACTTGGCGGTTGTTTGGCTTTCTCCTCATGACTTGAGGACTATATGACTTTCTACTGATGACTTGACAACTTTTTGGTTTTCTTTTGATGACTTGACGACTATTTTGCTTTCTTTTAATGACTTGACGACTATTTTGCTTGCTAACGATGACTTTTCGGCTATTTGACTTACTGCTGATGACTTGACGACTAATTTGCCTTCTATTGATGACTTGATGGCTGTTTGGCTTCTTACTGGTGACTTGGCGGTTGTTTGGCTTTCTTCCCATGACTTGACGACTATATGACTTTCTAATGATGACTTGACGACTATTTTGCTTTCTTTTGAGAACTTGACGACTATTTTGCTTGCTAACGATGACTTTACAGCTATTCGACTTACTGCTGATGACTTGACGACTTTTTGGTTTTCTACTGATGACTTGACGACTATTTTGCTTTCTTTTGATGACTTGACGACTATTTTGCTTTCTTTTGATGACTTGACGACTATTTTGCTTGCTACTGATGACTTGATGGCTGTTTGGCTTCTTACTGGTGACTTAGCGGTTGTTCGGCTTTCTCCTCATGACTTCACGACTATATGACTTTATACTGATGACTTGACGACTATTTTGCTTTCTTTTGATGACTTGACGACTATTTTGCTTGCTAACGATGACTTTACGACTATTTGACTGACTGCTGTTGATTTGACGACTATTTAGCTTGCTATTGATGACTTGATGGCTGTTTGGCTTCTTACTGGTGACTTGGCGGTTGTTAGGCTTTCTACTCATGACTTGACGACTATATGACTTTATACTGATGACTTGACGACTATTTTGCTTTCTTTTGATGACTTGACGACTATTTTGCTTGCTAACGATGACTTTATGACTATTTGACTGACTGCTGTTGATTTGACGACTATTTAGCTTGCTATTGATGACTTGATGGCTGTTTGGCTTCTTACTGGTGACTTGGCGGTTGTTAGGCTTTCTACTCATGACTTGACGACTATATGACTTTCTACTGATGACTTGACGACTTTTTAGTTTTCTACTGATGACTTGACGACTATTTTGCTTTGTTTTGATGACTTGACTATTTTGCTTTCTTTTTATGACTTGACGACTATTTTGCTTGCTACTGATGACTTGATGGCTGTTTGGCTTCTTACTGGTGACTTGGCGGTTGTTTGGCTTTCTCCTCATGACTTGAGGACTATATGACTTTCTACTGATGACTTGACAACTTTTTGGTTTTCTTTTGATGACTTGACGACTATTTTGCTTTCTTTTAATGACTTGACGACTATTTTGCTTGCTAACGATGACTTTTCGGCTATTTGACTTACTGCTGATGACTTGACGACTAATTTGCCTTCTATTGATGACTTGATGGCTGTTTGGCTTCTTACTGGTGACTTGGCGGTTGTTTGGCTTTCTTCCCATGACTTGACGACTATATGACTTTCTAATGATGACTTGACGACTATTTTGCTTTCTTTTGAGAACTTGACGACTATTTTGCTTGCTAACGATGACTTTACAGCTATTCGACTTACTGCTGATGACTTGACGACTTTTTGGTTTTCTACTGATGACTTGACGACTATTTTGCTTTCTTTTGATGACTTGACGTTATTTTGCTTTCTTTTGATGACTTGACGACTATTTTGCTTGCTACTGATGACTTGATGGCTGTTTGGCTTCTTACTGGTAACTTAGCGGTTGTTCGGCTTTCTCCTCATGACTTCACGACTATATGACTTTATACTGATGACTTGACGACTATTTTGCTTTCTTTTGATGACTTGACGACTATTTTGCTTGCTAACGATGACTTTACGACTATTTGACTGACTGCTGTTGATTTGACGACTATTTAGCTTGCTATTGATGACTTGATGGCTGTTTGGCTTCTTACTGGTGACTTGGCGGTTGTTTGGCTTTCTACTCATGACTTGACGACTATATGACTTTCTACTGCTGACTTAACGACTTTTTGGTTTTCTATTGATGACTTGACGACTATTTTGCTTTCTTTTGATGCATTGACAACTATTTTTCTTGCTAACGATGACTTTACGGCTATTTGACTTACTTCTGATTACTTGACGACTTTTTTGCTTTCTTTTGATGACTTGACGACTATTTTTCCTGCTAACGATGACTTTACGACTGTTTGACTTACTGCTGTTGATTTGACGACTGTTTAGCTTGCTATTGATGACTTGATTGCTGTTTGGCTTCTTACTGGTGACTTGGCGGTTATTTGGTTTCTCCTCATGACTTGACGACTATATGACTTTCTACTGATGACTTGAATACTTTTTCTTTTTGGTATTCTACTTTTGACTTGACGACTATTTTGCTTTCTTTTGATGACTTGACGACTATTTTGCTTGCTAACGATGACTTTACGGCTATTTGACTTACTTCTGATGACTTAACGACTAATTTGCTTGCAATTGATGACTTGATGGCTGTTTGGATTCTTACTGGTGACTTGGCGGTTATTTGGCTTTCTCCTCATGACTTGACGACTATATGACTTTCTACTGATGACTTGACGACTTTTTGTTTTCTTCTGATGACTTGACGACTATTTTGCTTTCTTTTGATGACGTGACGACTATTTTGCTTTCTTTTTATGACTTGACGACTTTTTTATTTGCTAACGATGACTTTACGGATATTTGACTTTCTACTGATGACTTGACGACTTCTTGGTTTTCTACTGATGACTTGACGACTATTTTGCTTTCTTTTGATGACTTGACGACTATTTTTCTTGCTAACGATGACTTTACGACTGTTTGACTTTCTTTTGATGGCTTGACGACTATTTTGCTTGCTAACGATGACTTGATGGCTGTTTGGCTTCTTACTGGTGACTTGAAGACCGTTTTTTTTGATGACTTGACGACTATTTTGCTTTCTGTTGATGACTTTACGACAATTTGACTTACTGCTGTTGATTTGACGACTGTTTTGCTTGCTACTGATGACTTCGTGGCTGTTTGGCTCCTTACTAAAGACTTGACTGTTTTTAGGATTGTTACTGATAACTTGACTACTAGATTGACTTGCTATTTATAATTTGACGACTATTTGACTAACTATTTATTACTTGACCGTTTTTTGTGCTACCTACTGGTGACTTGACTTATTACTGATGACTTGCTGACTGTTTTCTTTCTTCTGATGACTTGACGACTTTTTCCCTTGCTGTTTATGACTTAGTGGCATTATACGTTGCTACTGATGACTTGACGACTACTTTAAATTCTGCTGATGACCTGATGGCTATTTGCCTTGCTAATGAAACTTGACGGCTGATTGGCTTCATAATTATGACTTGACGGCTTTAGGCTTACTACTGGTGACTTGGAGGTTGTTTGGCTTTCTCGACTGACTTGACTATATGACTTTCTACTAATGACCTGACGACTTTTTTGCTTTCTTTTGATGTCTTGACGACTATTTTGCTTGCTAACGATGACTACGGCTATTGACTTACTGCTGATGACTTGAAGGTTTTTAGGACTGTTACTGATAACCTGACGACAAGATTGACTGCTATTTATTACTTGTCGACTATTTTACTAACTATTTATTACTTGACGACTTTTGGGCTTGCTACTGGTTACTTGGCGGTTTTTTGACTTATTACTAATGACTTGACGACTATACGCCTTTCTACTGATGACTTGCCTTTTTTGTTTCCTACTAACGACTTGACGACTTTTTCGATTGCTACTGATGACTTGACGACTACTTTAAATTTTACTTATTACTTGAAGAAAATGTCCATAGCTACTGATGACTTGACGACTATTAGACTTGTTACTGATTACTGGACTACGATTTAGTCTGTTACTGATGGCTTAACAGTTATTTGGCTTGGTTATGATAACTTGACGGCAAGTTTACTAGATGATAATCGCTGATTGGTTTTCAGTTAATGAGTTGTAGGGTATTTGGCTTTATGCAGACGACAAGCCTCTTTTGCGAGCTGTGGACGGCTAGTTGAGTTGCTGCTGATTAAGTGACAGCCATTTGGCTTGGAGTTGATGACTTTAGGCTTTTCGGCGGGCTGCCTTTGACCTTAATGCTATTTGTCTTGCTGTTTAAAGTCTTGAGGGTTATTGGGCTAGCTTTTGTTTCACTTATAAGCTAGTTAGCGGAATGTTGATGGCATGATAGCTATTTTAGCGGATTTTGTTTAGATGCTACGAGTTAGCGGGCTGCGAGTAATTTGATTGCTAATTAGCTTGCAGCTGGAATTTTGAAGTCTGTTTTGCGGGCGATTTATGACTTGACTGCTTGGTTTTGGTTTTCTGTTGAATTGAAGGCTTTCTTGCGTGTTATAATTGACTAGGGCAGAGGCTTCTGATGACTTGGGTGTAGTTTACGGGCTTCTGATGACTTGGGTGTAGTTTACGTGCTTCTGATGACTTGGGTGTAGTTTACGGGCTTCTGATGACTTGGGTGTAGTTTACGGGCTTCCATTTTCAATCTGGATATTGCTGGTCTGCTTTTTGTTTTCTCGATAACGTGCTGTTGTTGTCGGTAAGTTGGTTAGCTAGTCTGTCAGTTGTATTTACGGTGTTGTGGTTTGTAGTTTTTTGTGTCTTTTAATGGATTAGTTGTCGTTGGTTGGTCGGTTGTCGGTTAGTGGTGTTAGTTGTGGTTCGTATTTTTGTGGTCGTTGGTTGGTTGGTCGTCGATTAGTGGATTAGTTGTCGTTGGTTGGTCGGTAGTCGGTTAGTGGTGTTAGTTGTGGTTCGTAGTTTTGTGATCGTTGGTTGGTTGGTTGGTTGGTCGTCGATTAGTGGATTAGTTGTCGTTGGTTGGTCGGTTGTCGGTTAGTGGTGTTAGTTGTGGTTCTTAGTTTTGTGGTCGTTGGTTGGTTGGTTGGTTGGTTGGTTGGTTGGTTGGTTGGTTGGTTGGTCGTCGATTAGTGGATTAGTTGTCGTTGGTTGGTCGATTGTCGGTTAGTGGTGTTAGTTGTGGTTCGTATTTTTGTGGTCGTTGGTTGGTTGGTTGGTCGTCGATTAGTGGATTAGTTGTCGTTGGTTGGTCGGTTGTCGGTTAGTGGTGTTAGTTGTGGTTCGTATTTTTGTGGTCGTTGGTTGGTTGGTCGTCGATTAGTGGATTAGTTGTCGTTGGTTGGTCGGTAGTCGGTTAGTGGTGTTAGTTGTGGTTAGTAGTTTTGTGATCGTTGGTTGGTTGGTCGTCGATTAGTGGATTAGTTGTCGTTGGTTGGTCGGTTGTCGGTTAGTGGTGTTAGTTGTGGTTCGTAGTTTTGTGGTAGTTGGTTGGTTGATCGTCGATTAGTGAATTAGTTGTCGTTGGTTGGTCGGTTGTCGGTTAGTGGTGTAAGTTGTGGTTCGTAGTTTTGTGATCGTTGGTTGGTTGGTTGGTTGGTCGTCGATTAGTGGATTAGTTGTCGTTGGTTGGTCGGTTGTCGGTTAGTGGTTTCAGTGTGGTTCGTAGTTTTGTGGTCGTTGGTTGGTTGGTTGGTTGGTCGTCGATTAGTGGATTAGTTGTCGTTGGTTGGTCGGTTGTCGGTTAGTGATTTCAGTGTGGTTCGTAGTTTTGTGGTCGTTGGTTGGTTGGTTGGTTGGTTGGTCGTCGATTAGTGGATTAGTTGTCGTTGGTTGGTCGGTTGTCGGTTAGTGGTGTTAGTTGTGGTTCGTATTTTTGTGGTCGTTGGTTGGTTGGTCGTCGATTAGTGGATTAGTTGTCGTTGGTTGGTCGGTAGTCAGTTAGTGGTGTTAGTTGTGGTTCGTAGTTTTGTGATCGTTGGTTGGTTGGTCGTCGATTAGTGGATTAGTTGTCGTTGGTTGGTCGGTTGTCGGTTAGTGGTGTTAGTTGTGGTTCGTAGTTTTGTGGTAGTTGGTTGGTTGATCGTCGATTAGTGAATTAGTTGTCGTTGGTTGGTCGGTTGTCGGTTAGTGGTGTAAGTTGTGGTTCGTAGTTTTGTGATCGTTGGTTGGTTGGTTGGTTGGTCGTCGATTAGTGGATTAGTTGTCGTTGGTTGGTCGGTTGTCGGTTAGTGGTTTCAGTGTGGTTCGTAGTTTTGTGGTCGTTGGTTGGTTGGTTGGTTGGTTGGTCGTCGATTAGTGGATTAGTTGTCGTTGGTTGGTCGGTTGTCGGTTAGTGGTGTTAGTTGTGGTTCGTAGTTTTGTGGTCGTTGGTTGGTTGGTCGTCGATTAGTGGATTAGTTGTCGTTGGTTGGTCGGTTGACGGTTAGTGGTGTTAGTTGTGGTTCGTAGTTTTGTGGTCTATCGTGGTCTGTTGTCGGTTAATGGTGGTAGCTTATGTTCGTTGGTTTGTGTTATTTTGTTTGTGATATGTTTTGTTTACTGTGTACATATACACTTATGCTACACACTTATCTGATTTTCACCATTTCTGGTCATCTAGCTGATGGGTCCTCTAGCTGATGGGTCCTCTAGCTGATGGGTCCTCTAGCTGATGGGTCCTGTAGCTGATGGGCCCTGTAGCTGATGGGTCCTCTAGCTGATGGGTCCTCTAGCTGATGGGTCCTCTAGCTGATGGGTCCTCTAGCTGATGGGTCCTCTAGCTGATGGGTCCTGTAGCTGATGGGTCCTGTAGCTGATGGGTCCTGTAGCTGATGGGTCCTGTAGCTGATGGGTCCTGTAGCTGATGGGTCCTGTAGCTGATGGGTCCTCTAGCTGATGGGTCCTCTAGCTGATGGGTCCTCTAGCTGATGGGTCCTCTAGCTGATGGGTCCTCTAGCTGATGGGTCCTCTAGCTGATGGGTCCTATAGTTGGTGTGTCCTCTAGCTGACGGGTCCTCTAGCTGATGGGTCCAGTATTTAATGGGTTCTCAAGTTAAAACGGTCCTTTAGTTGATGAAGCCTCTTGTTGATGTTTCCTCATGTTTGATTTTCTTGTTGATGGGTTCTATTGACTACGTAGTGACGATGTTAAAAAATAAACAGTCCTTGCTTATTCCACGAACAAATCATTATCCACACACAGAATCCACACAACTTTGCCCATTTAAATGTGTGTACCAAAGATAGTTACGTTATACAGTTGAGCTAGTTTATCTTGTGAGGTCTTTACAATAGCCAACACACTGCAAAAAAAATTCCTACATCAATAATTAACACAACCGGCCTGTTTTCACAAGAAAGGGAAATAGTTGTTGAACACACCATGCCATGGGTTTTGACATGCGTGTTGTTTCATTTATCTCCCCTCCCCTCTCGGTTGTCCTTGCCACCAGTAGTTTCCCTTTGACCATCTCCCATTGGTCGTCGCGTGAACACGAGCTCAGCCACCCATACGTCAAAACACACCAACACATGTTAACCTTGCACTAGACACTGTCCTACACCCATCGAACATACACGAATTTTACACCATCTCACTACACATTGTTTACACGCAGAACTTTCACGTACACACAAAACTCCGTCATCACACAACCTACCCAACTGTAGTCACCATACAACATATACATATATCAGTATCTAAATATTTGTTAACCTAGCTTAGATCTTTTTAAAACTGTTTTGTATAACTAAAGTATCTATCAACATTGTGAAGTACTAAGGGTATAATTCGGAATTCTTTCTCGTAACTTGTTTTAAAAATGTAATACTACATCACACAAATCCAACACGTTTCAATTTGCATTATTTTCTTTGAATTGTTTTAAACCGAAGGTGGATTTTCCCCCATACTTTAAATTTAAGAATGCTTCTTAAACACTTAAACAGCTCACGAAGAAAGAGAGAACTAGTCTTTGAAACTTGATGTATTTTATTAGATAAGTAAGATGCCTCTAACGAGGAGCCTTATTTTACTTATTTTGTAAGCTCTCCCCCCCCCCCACCTTTCCACACCCAAACCCAAACTACTCGCCCCATCAGTTTACCATAGTATGGGTGGACAATGGTTGAATTATAAATTTAATATTTGATTTTAATATTACGTTTCAGATTGTCTGCGGGGGGAGGGGGGGGGGGGGGGGGGGGGGAAGGGGGTTCGGCATGACGGTGGCCGGAAAGAACCGCAAAGGAAAAAAGCACAACGGAAAAAAGCGCAAAACAAAAAGCGCAACGGAAAAAAGCGCAAAAAGAAAAAATACTGGGATTGCGATTATTAACTCGTCATTTCTGGATGGATGTGTGTCCGCAGCCTTTAAGTCGTATCTCCTCCTCAACGAAGCAATATCGAGGACTAGTTCCAAAAGCAAATATGTTAAGCAAGTTCCGAGGATGATTGTGGGCCAAAAAAATTCCGGAATTCCTTCCTGGATTTCCCGGAAAAGCCAAAAAACCTCAAACAAATGCAGTTTTTGCTCCATATCTCAGCAACCAGACCACTTAGCGACTTGAAACATTTACCAATCGATTCCTGCCATAATTTAGAACAATATTGCCGAAGAAAGTTTTCAAAAATATCCTTTCGTTCGGTCACAAAATGTTTTTTAAAATTATTTAAACTGAGCATCGTGTAGGCCTAGGATGATATTTTAAACTGAGCATCGTGTAGGCCTACTCGTTAAAATAAAACTATTTCCGTTGATATTTTCTATTACCCCCTACACGTCCGCATATTTTTTTAAATCTCGTTAATAAATATTTTTTTCTATTTTGTTTTGAATTATTAAAACTACTTGTGTTGCATTATTTATTTGCTGAATATATGATTTATCTCAATTTAAAATTGTTATGGATAACATAAGGAAATTGCGCTTAAATTGTCACTAGACTTTTTATTAACTTGTTTGCCACAAACGCCATAAGGTATTTAAAACGCTTCTAAATTTCATGAAATTTAGTGCAGTGGTATCAAAATTATTTAGTTTTGAAAGTATGTTTTGTAAGATTTTCAGTTGTCTTTGGTTAAAATTTCACGGAAACAACATGTAATGACAAAGTGAACTAACACTTCAACCAACTTAAGTACCCGTGATTCAATGGTACCATTGAAAACCCTTGGGTTTATTTTAAAGACATGTATGGCTTATATATATTGATAAGGAAAAAGAAGAGTGCCCTTCCTGCAGCTGAGGTTGAATTTGTTTCTTTGAACCCCTAATCAAATGCCCAGCTGCTTTACTTTCTCAGACTTAAGCCAGACAGTCATCCCAGTTGTGTGGATTCAGAGGTCATATGGATTTTGACTGCAGAAAAGAGACTTTGAGCTTAGCGGTTAAGCGAATTATCCTTTAATAATGAAGTTACCCTTTTTGACCTAGTGCTCCATGGGGCAGTTCGCCCAACTCCCTGACCTCAGCACATGAAGGTATAGTGTGTTCATCAAAATACCCAGCGGCCTTATCTTTCCCAGGTATCCATCAGAGCTGGGTGGTCTTAGTGAAACCCTATGGAGCCAAACTCAAGACTTATGAGTTAGCAGTCATGCGTGCCCAACCATCCAAACACTTCACTAACAGTACTTTCAAGTTTAGTTAAAGATAAATGAAAATGAAAACCAAAACATTTATGCATATAGGCCTATCTGTGTTTATGTATTTTCAGGAGTAAAAGAATGTTAAGTAGAAATTCATATGACCAAATGAAATTTTAATGGTAACCAGTAACAAACCAATGCCATTAAATTTTTAAAAAAAATCCTTCAGGATAAAGATCCTTTAAAAATGATATTTTAAAAGAAATATTTGAGTTGACTGTTTTTGTAAGATAATACTTTTAGATGCAGACAGATGAGCTACTGATGATATCCCTATCATGGAACCTTTATTTAATTACTCATATTACTGGTAACTGAACTAATAACTTAATGTTTTATCACATTTTATTTTTTTGTGACCGTAAATTAATCATCCTACATTTTGTTTCGTGCATGTAAATTTTTATAAAATATTCTTTGGTTTCATACTGAATACTACACATATCTCTTATTTCCTTAATGTGATGTGCTATGTTTAAGATTCTTATCACAAAAACCTTGGAATGTGGTTACATATAGTATTTAAAACGCTAATAAAAATTATTAAAAAACCCTTGCAAATGAAGTTAAGAATGTGAGTTCAACATGTTAAAACTCTAAAGCATGAATTTAAAAAAAACATACTTTATACAGGTGGTACATAGATAAAATTTCATAAAGATGGGTGTATTAAGCATATTGCTAAAACATTACTTTGAATCAGTGAATATATTTTTTTATAGGACTAATTTCACTGCCTGATCTCAACAAAACAGTACTAAATGCTTCAAACAAATTGCATCTTATAAAATGAAAAACAAAAAAGGTTCCCTTTTCCCTTTAAAAATCACTGGCCACTATCTTTATAATCCTAGGATAAATGAAGTAATAAACTTTATAAAGACAGTATTTACTTTCTGAAATGACACAACCCAATGTAAAACAAAATAACAGACTCTAAAGAAGTACATTTTAAAACAGTCATTACAATTCTATCCATGTTTAACAATACAATCATAACATTTCATATATAAATAATGGTAATGGTAATATGCAACAAATTGTGGAGTGAATAAATTATTTGGCATTAAAAGAACTTTGATTTGCTCGATGACCTGAGTTTTCTGGGAAGTTGAATGGCAGCAAAGAGAAGCCCACCAGAGTAACCACCTAGCGCTCCAACCACACAAGTCACAGGCCATTCCTGTTCAGCAAAAATAAATAATTATCATTTATATACATGGGAAATAAGGTTGATGTACATGTTATATAGCACAAAAATCATACATTTTTTATCCACCACCCCCATATAACATAAAATATAAAATTTACACTGACACCATACAACAACAATTAACTGTAAACGTTATGCTTGGAACATTGTTCTTCAATAAATGTAGCTAGTGCTAGTATTGCTTCTCACAAAATATATTGTAACTGATTATACATACTATTCCTTAAAGTCTTAAGAATATGAAACATTAAACAGAAAATGAGACGTGGAAATTTTAAAAATAAACCTATGAATAAAAATAAATGAGTTATATAATATGGATATTGATCACTACACCACACCCTTCATATTAGTAATATGTGCTTATCTCAATGTTAATAGTAAATATTCCTTTCACAGCTTACCATCAAACATATTTTTAAAGAGTTAAAATTGTAACTGTGACTATCAATAAAGAAAGGAAGTAAAGTAAGGACTATTTTAGATCTGAAAACACATAGGTCAGATGAAGCATGACATGTGGTCAGTACTTAACACAGCTTCATTTACTTAACCTAAATCCAGGTGCCTATCTACACTTAGCAGCTCAAGAAATTACTACAATTTCAAACTGTGAAAAAAGAAACAATCTAGAACTTGCAATGAGAAACTGAGCTGTAGCTATCAATTCCTACCTGCCATGGTCTATCCCAGTCCAGGGGTATTGGAATAGCACCCAGCCAAGATCCTAGCAAAGAACCAATTGTTGTCATGTAGACAATAGTTTCTATACCAACAGCAGCGCTGTGGAAAATAGTAAATAAAAAGTAATTATCTTGAGCTTACAAGTAAATTACAGTTTGTATATTCACACTTAACACAATTATAATTACAAACACATGTAAATATATATACACCCACTTATGCACATACACTAAAAATCTTTTTACAAAATGTACGAGTCTATTATTAACTTACTCAAATGCAAAAACATCAAGCCAATTAGAAATCTTTGGTCCAAAGAACAAACAGCCAGGAAGGCACACTAGTACAGTCATAAGCATTGAAAAATGAAAGGTTTCAGCAACTGATCTGTAGTCAATAAAAAAGAGGTTTAAAGATATACTCTTTGAAAATTGGATTTTCATAAAAACATAAACTTGATTGTAATTAAAGATATGTATTGAAGTAGGAGAGTTATATTCATTCAGAATAAAGTGTAATTTACTATGTATTTGATAAAAATGGTGGACAAAATAAATCAAAATGGGAGAAATTCAAGGTGCGAAAGTTAACTTACTTTTTTATGTCTACATTTAAAATTTTTAAAAGATAATGAGCAAAAGATTTTAAAAAAAACAACAACAAATTGTGTAAATATTTTAAATTGCATACGTTAAAACTGGGGCTCCAAAACACACTGCAATTGCATGAAATACTATACATGCGAAAAGGAGAATGCCACAACATTTTATTATATTTGTAATCTGTGGATTAACAATTTAAGAATCAAATTGAAAGCCTATTTATTTCTATGTATTATCAAAACAGTGTTTTAAGTTAAGGAGATTTAAAGAAAATTATTTAAAAAAAAAAAAGAGTAAAAACTATTTAACCTGGAAGTGAAACTTCTCTTCAAAACTTTCTGGTCCATAAAAAACAAACAGCAGTGCAGTTAATAAACAGTGAGCAAATGCAGCTGCCATGGAGATTTTGATACCAGCTACAGGGTTAGTGATGACACTCAGTGGGCCATCTGTGACAAGCAGTACTACAGCTGTACCAGCCATGAACAAGGATGAGATGAAAGATGACAGTGACAGAATCAAAATAAATTTTTTGGCTTTACTTGAGTAGGAATGCATGGTTGTTTACTACACTGAAGGTGTCCAAAATCCTGCTAAAATATAAAGGAAAAACAATTGTAAGTTTTAAGGATATTAAAATTAGAAAATACTTTTCTGTTGAGTGTGTTATATTTTGCACCATTTTCCTCCACCCTAAGAAAATGTGATGCTTTGTTTAAACCTTGTTGATTTGGGTGATAGGCCTATGTAAAACATAAAAAATAAAATAGTCCCCCTAAAAGTTTTTTAAGTACATATTTAACTCAATGCAATGAGCCCGCCGGTTGGTCGAAGCGGGACGATCTGTCTGGGATTCAAAGGGTCGATTCTAAATATCATCCGCTGATTTTAATAAGCTAACTACTGTAACTATAAGTAATTAAGTAAGTTTCAAAGGCTTACTTATTAGGCTACTTATTAATATTAATAATATTACTTATAGTCTATAGCAGGGGTATCCAAACTATGGCCCGCAAAGTCCTCTCATCCGGCCTGCTGAGATCTTTTTGTCCAAGGAAAAATCGTTTGTTGGTGATGGCTCAGAATGGCTGAGGAACTTTGCCCAGAAAAATCAAAGACATGCCTGGAAGAAACTGGCCCCCGAACTGAAATTTGATAGTTAATGCTGCCCTCGGACTGAAAAGTTTGGAGACCCCTGGTCTATAAGTATTAATACTTTATAGTATACTACGCCACCACTTACACACTATTTTAGTATTCGAAGTGTCTACTCGGAATAAGATTTTTCGGCAAAAGATAGTTCTGCGCATGCACAGTGACCTATGGCTAGGGTTAGAATGAGGGTTAGGGGTAGGATTAGGGATAGGGTTAGGGATAGGATTAGGGCTAGGGTTAGGGACAGGATTAGGGATAGGGTTAAGGATAGGATTAGGGTTGGTATTAGGGTTCTGCGGTTGTAAACACACGCATGCGCAGTACCATCGAAAACATCGCCGCTAAGTCGTAGTTTCTCTCCATTACGCATGCGTATCGCATGCGTATCTTATTCCGACTAGAATCGGCCTTTAGTATTTTACTAATTTTAGTATTTTACTAACTTCAGTCACAGCTGAGCTTATTAGGCTTATATCTAGTAGATCTATGTATTATCTATCATTCTATCTAGATTCTAGAATTCTAATTTATAAATAAATAAGTTAAGAATAGAAGTAGCAAGAAGGTACGGTCAAGAGACTCGGAGTCAAGTGACTCACTCAAGTCAAGACTCAAAAGCGGGTAGAGTAAAGAAAAGAAGGTCTTTGCAAGGTTTCCGTACGGCCGTGAGTAAAAAAAATCATTCATAAAATAGAAAATAGGTTCTAGACCAAGATCTCAATTCGTGATCTAAATTATAATTAAATAAGGACTAAAAATTTGGGTAAAATTTTGGGTAAACATTTTAAAACAAGTCATATTAATATTAGATCTATTTTGAAATCCACAAACATTCTATTTTTGCCAGATAAATATAGCAAAAAATAAGTCAAAGAATGAGTCTTACAGTGGGTAGATCTAGTATGTAATTAGTCATGGTTGTCATGGAGTGGGTTTTTTTAAAATGTCCATGAATAGGCCAATAGATTCTCTCTCTCTCTCAATAAAAAAGGAAAACCAGGGAAACATTCAAAGTTTGCGCTAAATTATTTAAAAAAATAATCTGCCAATTTGGTATTACTGCACACAAGTAAAAAGTTGAATAGGAATGGGGTAATGTGCTTCCAACTTTTGTAAAAATGGCTGCGCCCTTGTCGGCAAAAATATAAACAAAAGTAGCCTACTAGATCTAGAATCTAGATCTAATTCTAAAAGACTAAATCTAAGTAATAAGTAAGTATACTTATTTTTAAGTAGTAAGTATACGACAGTATACGTACGTACTCTACGTACGTAGTACGTACAGTTACGTACGTTTGTTGAAATTTAGTAGGAATGAATAGTGAATAGGCCTAACGAATTTTATTTAAAAAAAAAAGATTTGCAGTGCAGTTGTGGTGTTGACGTTGTCGGTAACCCAGTTGTCAACATCGGTAATCGTAACGAATCTTAACAATAACTAATAGAATCTAGTAATAACTGTAAATTGTAAATAGCTAGATCTAGATCTATCGACTATCGATCGTTTTAGATTTTTTTGGCACGTAAAATCAGCCGAGACTAGATCTAGAATCTAGATCTAGATCTAGATCTAGTACCTATTCCTAATTTTTCCAGCTTTAACTTTCAGATATTGAAAAAAAATATTCTTCTGATAGTTGAATAAAACAATTTGTATATTATTGTAGGATATTATTTACCACTTTTCTTCTTTTTCAACAACCAGTGAAATAAAGTATTAATTTTATATAAAATGAAAAGTTGCAATTTTATGTAACAATTTTTTTTGTTACAGAATACAAATAATTTTCAATTTTAAAAAACATAATGATTGGAAATGCTGTAAAGGTAACGCTGTACAGTGGCATCAGGAAATATTTTTGCAAATCATGTTTCCGAAACTTGTGCTATATTCAAGCCTATAAACAAGTAAGTGATTTTTAAACTAGTTTGACTTGTTATTTTCTGTTATCTCCCTTAAATGAATTTTTTTTTTACCTGGCATCACTTGACTACAGATTACATACATACATACATACATTAATCCTCATCACTCCCTGTGGAGTATAGGGCAACAACAAATCTCCGCCATTCCACTCTGTCTTGGACGAGCCACTTTAGTTTATGCTAGGTCTTGCCAGTAGCCTGCACTTCTTCTTCCATCTCTCTCCTCCATGTTCCCAGTGGTCTTCCTCTCTTTCGCTTTCCAGACGGAGTCCACTTCAGCGCCATGTTGGGGAGTCTTCTTTTGGTCATGCGTAGGACATGGCCCAGTCATCTCCATCTCCTCATTCGAACTTCTGAAACAATGTCGTTTAATCCTGTCCTTCGCCATATTTCCTTGTTCGTGACTTTGTCGTCCCAAGGTTAAGTTAGGGGCAATTTCATGTGGATGATGTGATATAACAATCTAAACCAAACCTTACCTCATATATATATAAGATAAAATTTGCTACTTGTGAAATCATTTGCATTATTAAGCCTACTATTGTGGTGTTGAGAACATAAACATTAAATGTTTTTAGATAAAAGATATTAGTTGTAGTTTGATTTGTCTTTTATAACAAAAAAATGTTATGTTTGTGTTGTGTATTTCTAAAAAGTTATTGTCAGCTGAGTTGTTATTGAGATTAAAATACTTGCTATTCTGCTGTAAGTTTAGCATCTTACATTTTGAAATGCTATTGCAGATGATTATTATTATTAAATGAGCTGACCCGCGACATATCATACGCCGCTATCTAGTTGTTTTATTTTCTACTTATCAATAATTAATAATTTGTGAATTCGACACTACCCCCCCCCCCCCTGCCTCCCCCTCCACCCAACCCCGCCCAGTGAAAGCAGCCATTTTTAGACGACAATGAAAATATCAAGCAGAACATATTATCTCCCCTTAGTTTCAAATAGTTTAAAAACTAAATTATCTGCCCCTTATAGCCATCACTTATTCGAACCGGCTCTACTATTGTAAACATTCGGGGTGAACCATAGCTCACCTGACAGGTGGGGGTGAGGGTGGTCGCAATATGCCTAGAAAGCGGGATAGGAACGGCTAAGCTGCGTGGTGTCTCGTATGGTCCCCATGAAGAGAATTATATATATAGACTAGAATTTCTGCTTTTGATTTAGTATCGTACATTTTAAATACTATCATATGATTGTGATACTAGTATTTTTGCTTTTAATTCAGTGACTTAATAGTAAAATGATATTACAGTCAAATCATGTGGACTCCAATCAGTTGATGAGAAGGAAGTTTCATACCTCAGCCTTGCTCACCACTGAGAGCTTTGACAAAGGGCACCATGGGGCAGAGCCAGCCGAGTGGGATCAGCCTTTTCAACTTCCTGAACCAGAGCTAGACTGGGACTTCCTGCTGAGTCCCCAGAACACTGAGATGATCTCTCAGAATATTTTGAACAGGAAAGGAATTGGTGATATCCACAAAGTGGTAAGATTTGTATTTGGGTTGGTTTGTAGTTTGTTGGCATTGATCCTATTTTAAACAGTATAGGAATGGGTGATATCCACAAAGTGGTAAGATTTGTATTTGGGTTGGTTGTAGTTTGTTGGCATTGATAGCATTTCAAACAGAAAAGGAATAGACAACATCCACAAAGTTGTAAGGCTGCTGTTTGTTTGGGTTGGTCGTAACTTGTTTAAATCACCTGAGCTGAACGGTTGGGTGACCAAACATATGATTGTTGTCCTGAGAGTCATAGGTTCAGTTCCTGCAGTCCATCTATATTTGCATGGTACATGGTTCTTGTAACAGAAAGTAAAAGGCAGCTGGGCATGATGCAGACCACACAATCCTTTTATTAAACAAGGATGTGCTCCGATTCATCTGCCCTGTGGTCATTCTCATCAGAAATGGTACATTGCTTACATAAGTCCTCAGTCAAAATCATGAACTTTGACACCTGGTGATGTAGCTAGTGCTGACACTTTATACCTGGTTTGAATTTGTTACTGCTGTGACTGTTGCTAGTTTCTTCCCTGGGTTTATTAAAAATAGTAACATGTGACCAGCAGAGAACAAACATTTATAAAGAAAAGGTAGCTCAAGCTATTTTGTGTGATTAGTACTCAGTAGCTGAAAACTAATTTAACAAGTGATTTCCATGACATCTTTTTTTGGTGCAAAGTTTGAACTTAACCATGTTGAACAGCAGCTACTTAGTTTAATTAAAACTGAATTTTTAGAATGGCTGCATTAGCGCCCTGTGTTGTGAAATTTTACCGACTGCGGGTTGTGACATGATAGTCTATTGCATCAGTATAACACATTTGAAATTTGATTATCAAAGTCACCACTATTACAACTAACAAAAGGTTGTCTTAAGACATGGATTAGACTAGTTCACACAACAAGTGACCTGTATAAAATATTAAAAAAAATTTTCCCCCAGATCAATTTGTCACAAGCTGTTACCCAGGAAAAAGATGTAAGTGAATCATCTAAAATTTATTTAAAAAAATTTCAAATTTGTTTCTAATTCTATTCATTAGCTACTATAACAATGAAAATTATCTCATAAAGTGTGCTCTATATTTTATACCAGTGTCTTCTATGACCACAGTAATGGCATTTTTTAAAGAACGAGGCGTTAAGCTATTTACAGTTTGCTCATCAATATCCTAAATAATTTATTCTGGCCATATAGTTAAACCTGATATTCCTACAATAACAAGCTAACACCTATTTCTGAATGTATTTTCATAATGCACAGCTATCTCTCATTGTATTCACATTACAATAATAAACCCCTGTGGACATGATGTTATAGGTTTGGAAATGCAATAGTTAACGTACAATGTCTGAGTTCAAAACTTTGTCACGCCATCTCTTTAATCTCCTGATACACCCCCTCAGTACTTATTATAACCCTTCATCGATTGGGGGATAAAACTTTTGATAAACTCTATCTATTCTTTGATGTCTGGATCATGGGCTTTTAAAAAAAAAAAATTAATCCGTCCTGCGGATAATTTAAAAAAGTTTTTTTTTTATGACAGGTTGCAAAGAAAGAAAAATTGAGACAAGAGTTGGAAGCCGAGGCTCTTGATATCCCTAACAGCAGTCACCCAAATGCTGTGAGTTTTTATTCTTTTTTTTGGGATGAGTAGAAGCTTGGTCAAATACTTTTGTTAAAATAAGGGTAAAAATACAGCAAGATGTGGCTGGGTCATTCAAAGGGAGGCACGCAATACTGTAAATATTCCTATCATTTTTTTTTATCATCATCAGTTCCCGTTTGTGCCCAAGACACATGGGGCAGATGAAGTAGAGTTGATCTGTTTCAGAGACCTTGGCATATGAAGTGATAGTGTGGTCAGCACTATGCCCACTAATTGAGTTAGGTATCCATCAGAGCTGGGTGGACTCATGGACGTTCTACTGATTGAACCTGGATTTGAACTCAAGACTTTTGGGTTAGCAGTCTAGCTCTCTACTTCTATCCCACGCCATCCCTCATTTTACCTTTAGATGTTTGTTATTAACATTGCTTGCAGTGATTTAATAAAAATGTATTTTTTAATTACTTGTGTTTTTTTGTGTCAGATAATTGGTGATGAATCTAAAGCAAGGGTGGTGGAGTTAGTTGGAGTAAGAAAAGGTTAGCAAAATGACATTCTAAATTTGGTGCACATTTAAAAAAGATATGGTCCCTTCAAATACTCATAGACTGCCACCCCATACTAACGTTCACAGATGAGGAGTTCACATGTTTTAAAGTATTTTTAATGTGATTGTCACTATACAACAAATTTCCTTCTCCAGAGTTTGATTACAAGCCAAGAAATATCAGTGAGATCGGAGGGAAAGGGTTAAGAATGTTTCGAGATGAGTAAGTGTTTCATTAGATGCCAGATGTTTATGAACAGGTGCAACAAAGTATATTTTATTACATTATAGCCACCTTTTATTTCTGCTGCCTGGGTTATCCCCCCTCCCCCCTATTCGTGCCCAAGACACATGGGGCTGAGAAGTTGAGTTCATCAGATGACATCGACATATGAAGGGATAAAGGGATAGTGTGGTCAGCACTATGCCCAGCTGCCTTTACTTTTCCAAGGTGAGTTAGCTGCCCATCAGAGTTGGATGGACTCAGGGACGGTCTACTGACCTAAACGTGGATTCAAACTTGAGACTTTTAGCAGTCTAGCTCTCTACCTCTAGGCCACGCTGTCCCATTAACTGGATTATTAAAACATTTTTAAACTTATTCATTGTGCAAAACTTATATGTATGTTTATTTTTTTCTGGAAAGAAACAACAAATTACCTTGTATTGAAGGGTAAAATGTAATAAAGATGGGGCATAAAAAGTAGAGTTTACCTGTTTCTGTGACCTTGGCATATAAAGGGAATTTGTAATCAGCCCTATGCCCACCTTCCCTTAAATTCCTTTATATAAATCAGGCACCCTTGGTAGTCTCAGGGTCGTCCTTTCTGTGGATGCAAGCCTGGGATTTAAACTCAAGACTTTTGAGTTAGCAGCCATGTACTCTACTATATAACCACACTGTCCAGTGTACTGAAGTGTACTTAAAAACTTGATTAATTCAGGAGATGCATTTGTTCTGTATTTAAATTAATTAACACATGACTTGCACTCTTTTTACCTTGGATTTCAGAAATTTGACATTTTCATCTGGGCCAAAGACGTACTATTTAGAAAATCATTTGGCTTACTTAGAGAGAGCTCTTGTGGCCTACACTATTGATAGGCTGTTGGAGAAGGTAGGAATAAAACAAAGCAGAAACATGGTTAAACAAATTGCTTGATGGTATAAAATATAACCAGATGCTGCTTTTCTTTCACACAACTGACCTCTTCTGTCACACAACTGTTACATTTAAACAACTGACAACTTCCCTCACACAACTGGCATTTTTCTTCACACAACAGACTTCTTCTCTTACACACATAACTAACCTATTTCCCCACACAACTGACCTCTTTCCCCACATAACTGACAACTTCCCTCTTACAACTGATATCTTTCCCCACACTCCCCACACAACTGACCTGTTTCCCCATTTTACTGACCTCTTTCCCCACACAACTGACCCCTTTCCACACACAACTGACCTCTTTCCCCACACTCCCCACACAACTGACATCTTTCTACACACAACTGACCTCTTTCCCCACACTCCCCACACAACTGACCTCTTTTCCCCACACAACTGACCTCTTTCCCCACACAACTGACCCCTTATCCCACACAACTGACCTCTTTCCCCACACAACTGACCTCTTTTCCCCACACAACTGACCTCTTTCCCCACACAACTGACCTGTTTCCCCACACAACTGACCTCTTTCCCCACACACTTGACCCTTTTCCTCTTACAACTGACCAGTCAGAGCATTAAATTTATTAACAATTCAACCTAAACCATCCTCATACTTAACAAATTTTACTTTGTAGGGTTTTGACATGATCTCTGTACCTGATCTCTTGCATGCTGGAGTCATCGTGAGTCTTTTTGAATTTTTGTTTTTATCTGCCTAACTTTATAGCACTTTGTTCTAATAATTGTTTAGTTAACATGATATCACACTGATGCCTTTGTGTTTAACTTGTACTGAACATGATTTTGAAATATATTGAAATGCTTCTAGGACAGTTGTGGGTTCAAGACCAGCTCAGGCAGAAGTCAAGTGTACCAGCTGTACCCGCAGTCACTCAATGGTGCCTGTCTGGCCGGCACTGCGGAAATGTCTTTGGCTGGTAATTTATTTAATTGTTTTTGGTTAATTACATTTTGTCTCATTTGTTTATTTAACCATTTTTGTTTTAATTACATTTTATCTCATTAATTAATTCAACCATTTTTTAAAATTTTAATTACATTTTGTCTTATTAATTTATACAACCAATTTTGTTTTAATTACATTTTGTCTCATTAGTTTATACAATAGTTTTTAAAAATTTGTATTACATTTTGTCCTCATTAATTTATTCAACCTTTTTTTTTTATTACATTTTGTTCTCTGTAATTTAAACAGCCATGTTTGTGATGTTATGTTCTCTGTAATTTTTAATAATCAAATATAGAGTTATATATTTATTAAGCTTGTCATTGAAGACCATTCTAACTTAGAAGTTACTGAGCTAGGTTCCATAATTTCTTTGAATGATTCACTATGTTGTTTAAAAGAAACATGGGCATACATGAAAAATGTAACTACAGGTGGTAGTTGTCTGCTACTTTGTGTTCCTTAACACAATACACAGTGTGATGCCATTAAATATTTTACTATGACTTGACCTCTGTACACAACATTTGTGTGTCCTCAGTGCTTTGGTATGAGAATAGTATGTCAATCTCAACACTTTCAACTCACTACTGTGAAATAAAAATTAAACATTTTTTTTATGTAAATCATTCTTGTATTGCTAATTAAACTACTTAGAGCCTGTTTTTCTTTTCTGTTGAAGGTTTCTTTATGAATGAAGTTATTCCGTTTGATCAGTTGCCCAAAAAGTAAGTCTCATTGTCCCCCATCGTGCTTGTACTGGTATAGAAGTTTCTAGTAGTGTGGTATTTGCTTTATCACTTCCGCCATCGTAAGAGAGATGGTACAATTTTTAAAAATTATTTCCATCTATTCTAGAAAATTTTTCACAATCAAATTAAAAAATGAATTTGACTTTTAAAATCCTTTTATCGTCTAAACAGGCTTTTTTAAAAAAAGAATTGACTCTAAGTTTTAAGTAGGCCTAGTTGTAATTAAAAAATAACTTCTTCTGTTGTGATAGCTTAGTTATGGAGGTTGATGATTTATTTTCCTTGCGTCTAGGGTGATGGCGGTCAGTCGATGCTACAGGGCTGAAGCAGCAGAGAGAGCTGTGGAGAAAGGCCTGTACAGAGTCCATCACTTCACCAAGGTACCCTTTTTAAATGTTTTTTTTGTAAAGTTTAGCATGGAATATGTTTAACTGATCCTGGCCACTTAAGGCAGCACAGTGAGGTTTTCAAGCAGGAACTTATCTGAACATTGAGACATGGAACAGAAAATTAGGCAATGCTGGAATTATTTTTTACTTGACCTTGAATAGGGGCATTGAATGTTGGTACTGCTTAACTTGATCTAGATTAACACTAGAATATTATATTTACTTGCATTTTATAAAACAAAAAAAAAACTGATATATTTGTTTATGTTGTTTGATTAAAAACTAACTTTTTTTCTTTCAATCCTTTTCTTCTTCTTTTGCCATGGTTAGGTTGAAATGTTTGGACTGACAGCCTGTGAAGATGGAACAGAAAGTGAGCAGCTCTTGCAAGAGATTTTAAACATTGAGAGGGATCTGTTTTCTGATTTAGGACTGCATTTTAGGCAAGCTCCATTTTTTAAATGTATTGTTTCGTTTTGAATTTTCCAGGCTCAGTTTTAAACTTTTCTTTTCAAAATTTAACTTTTTCCTTTTACAGCTATAAACCTCTGTTATTTACTCTTTCCACCTTAGATATATGCATTTATTTGCATTTAAAATGAACTGCCCTTTAAATAAAAATTAATGATATGAAAAGAATCCCAACTAAATATATAGGTTTACAATATTTTTGGGTAATTTTGTAATGACTTACAACACTAAAACATTATGTCAATACATTTTTCTTAAAAATTAGAATAAAAAATTAATAACTGGATAAATAAATCAATTGTATGATTAGTTAATTAATCTTTTTTATTGGCAACAGAATTCTAGACATGCCAACACAAGAACTGGGTGCACCAGCCTACAGAAAGTTTGATATAGAGTCCTGGATGTGTGGCAAGCAGATCTGGGGTGAGGTAAGTCTACATGGCATCTCATTTGTTTTGTTTTTTTTGTTTACTGGCAGGCAGATCTGTGGTGAGCCTACATGGTCTCATTTGTTTTGTTTTTTTGTTTACTGTTTAGGTATGTGATTGGCAAAGCTTAGATGCCAGAAATGGACAGGCAAAGAAGAAAAATAAATTGTATTTTGTACATTTTAAAGATTTCACTGAAATTGTCACATAGTTCCAGATCTCACTGAACTTGATTATCACATTGTTCCAGATCTCACTGAAATTGATTATCTTTTTGTTTCAGATCTCAAGCTGTTCCAACTGTACAGACTACCAGTCTAGGAGACTCAACATCAAGTACAGATCTCCATCTGGCACACTCAAACATGTCCATACGGTAATTAATTCATGAACCATTTAATTAGCTGAATGCACACACCATAAATAATCAAGGAAGTATTTTCAACATTGTAAATTAAAATTGTTTGGTTGCAATCTTGTAACTAATTATGAACTGTTTTGATTTGAATGTAATTAACTTTATTTGGGCTCATACATTTCAATACCATAATTAATTAAAGAAGCAATTGTTTTTATTACATGTAAGTTTCCAGAACTGATGATTTTAGTACCCAGTTAACACAATTTGTTAACACAATATGTTAGTTCACAATTTGTTAGTTGTTTGTCAGTACACACTCAAAGCTGTGATATACTAGGGGTGACAACTTGTGGTTTTCTCTTGACAGGTTAATGGAACAGCTTGTGCTGTGCCTAGGATGATTATTTCTATATTAGAACAAAATCAGGAAAAGGTAACTACCCATTTTAAAATTTCTGAAACCAGAGTTATTTCTTATGCTGTTCAGCATTGGATATTTATAATGTTTACACCTTCTGATTGGTTTTAAAAAAAAATGTTTAAAATCACATTTTAAAATTGCCCAGCATTCAAATGTTAATCTTTATGATATTATTTAGACAAATTATACCCAAAAAAAATTTTGTTTAAAAAAAACTTCATTTAAAAAAAATATTTTTCAGGGTAGAAGATTGGCTCTGCCTGAAGCATTGCATCCCTACTTAAATGGGAGGAAAGAACTGATAGCTGAGATGAAGAGATCTACGTACACGTACATCAAAACACTGCGAACTGTATGATATTTAACTAACTGACAAGAGAACAACCTACTGCATTGGATAAACTATTGCCACAACTTTTAATACAACTATTGATACAGCTCTTTTGTTTGTGTACTGTGTAAATACAATTAAAATATTCAAATGTTATTTAAACTGTGAGTCTGGTTATTTTATTCCCTACCCTGGTATGGTCGTATTTTATTGTGTTTAGATTGTAAAAAAGAATGTTTGAATGTAAGCCGAAATAATTTTAGTTAGGATCAGGCAACAAAGGGGTTGAACATTTTTAAGTATGTTTGTCATCAATTATCATAAGCACTTCCCACTACATATTTCATGTTTTTCAAAGCCCTCCTCTTCATAAAACCACACAGAAAGTAACCCAAAAAACATCCCAGTATAGACATTTAAATATAGTTGTTTATTTTTCAAGTATTTATTGATCTACCAATTGTTTAAAAACGATTGATGTGTTGCCCAAAATAAAAATCTGGAACTTTACACAAAACAAGGGAAATAATCTATATTTTTGTCTACTTAGAAATGTCAATGTTTTATCCTTGTTATTTCCCTTTGACTATAAATTGAATTCTATAAAATTAGAATTGTACCAATAAAATTATCGTTCTATTTTGAATCTCAAAAACAAAAATAAAACAAAGAAAAACAACGATTGAATAGTTTAGCATAGTAAGCTATATTTTGAACCAATTAAAAAAGAAGGTTAATAAAAATTTATATAGATGACCGACTTTTCGAACTACCACTGGTAGTACCAGGCACAAGCTGAAAATGTTTGTCAGGCGAAGACAACTAAGCATTACTTTGTGTTTAAGGTAATTCATAGCTTACTTCCCTTGTGTTGCAAAAGTACTTAGTGAGCGTGAAATATTATTATTAGATTTAAAAAAAAAAATATTGAGTCTGTCACTAATTAATTTATTTTTTCATTTTTTCGCGTTTGATATATAATATATTTAAAAAAGCATAATCTTAAGAGTTCAGTCTCAAATCTATCCCATGAATAAAATACTTTTAATTTTTTAAAAATGACACGTAGATTCTAGTACGAATTAGCATGAACTAACCCATGATTTTTACGCAGACCTTTTTACTACAAAAACTTAACATAAAATAATTTTCAATAATTCTAATTTTTGGGGGTTAATTTTATCTATTAAAATATAATGCAACTCTTGGTGTCTTAAAATTTCAGATAAATACTTTGGTTAGCTCCCTTTGATCAACCCCTTCCCTCGTTGAAACGTCCCCATGTGGCTGTCTCGGCCTTGAAATGAGGTCAAGCTGATCTTGCATCATTGTTACGTGCGGTGTGTGTTGTAACGACTGACAGTACAGCCCCGCGGCGTTCCCGCTGTTATGCCAATCCCATCTAGATTTTATGGTTAAGGGGAACGGTGGCCGTTGTAGTGCGGTGTGGCGGGACGGTAGGGGTGGGACCGGAACGAGGGCCAGAAGCAGTAGATACCAAAGGACCATTCAGTCCCCTTCAACGTAACGTTACGCGTATAATGGTCACTCTAACCGTTAGGGGATAGCTCGAGGGATACTTGTTGCTGCCAAGCAAACGGTGAATCAATGACTTGTAAACGGTGTCCAACGGTCCCCGGAAGTGTACTTATCCCTCCCCCACCCGCTTCAATAGAAACAAACTATTATTCTGGTAACAGTAGACTTAAAGTTTAAATATATATTTTTTAATGTACCAGTTTAAATATAGATATTATTCATACTCATAACACCGTTGGCATTTAGTAATATTTATACAAGAATCTAACCTTTCCATATGTTATTTATAATATAATTTGTTAAAATATCCACTTCATTGCTCTCTTCCCTACTTTTCAACACACGTTTGTGTAAATAATACGATTTCTTTGTTATATAAAACCTCTGTGGCCACTTGTCTGTTTTAGCGAGACCACGAAGACGACCAAGTGCCGGAATCGTGTATCCGTCGACCGCACTATGATCGTTCCGCAGTCACCCCTCACTGTATAGCACTGCATGCCTGTGTGTGTCTGGTGAAAATTCTCACGCGGGAGAGAGGGAAAAAATAGCGAAGCATCTGTGTTTAATTTAGTGAGCTCGCAGAGGGGGCAGCCTCTTGAGAAAGTTGTTTACCACTGTTGATCCACCCCTACAATCTGAAACGCACCACGCTCGTTTTTTAAGCGATAGCGTATATTTATTATTATATTCTGTCTTTTCACTCTATTCATTAAAAATGGTTTCCTGGTGAACTTCAAAAGTATGCTCTCTTGAAATGAGGTTGGATATAGGGTCGTTAAAAAAAAGCTAGTTTTGAAATGTAATTTGAATAAAATATGAATTCAGAAATGAAATGTACCGAATTCACCCCTTTACGCAATTTAAAACGGACCCTAAATTCAAACCTTATAGGCCTAAAAAGTAACAACCTACCACCCCTATAATTAAATGGGAAATAGCCTCAGATGTGGCGGGAAACTCTAGACCCTAGTTTTACTTTTTTTCAATATACATTTTTTTTCGTTCGACTTCATGCTTTAATATTTAAGTTATTTAAGAAACGTAACAGAAACTACAATATTGTAATTGTCTAAATTAGTCTAGTAACCTAACTCGTTTATAGTATAATTGCCGCTACTCATTTATAACATTTTACTACGCACATGCAATACCCTTTGGGCCTACGTCACAAGCCCATATAACTTTTCGCATTGAACTTGCCATGCGGTCTAACAGATTTAGGCGCCAATATTCTAAGCAGCAAGAAGAGGGGGTTTTGAACGAACGTGAAACAAACTATACAGTAGTCTTTGCTGATAACAAGGCACCAACGCGTCAGCCAGCTCGCCAGCCAAGTCAATCGAAGAGAAAAGCGAAAAGATTACGCATGTTCAGGTTCCTGTGACCTTGCACCGTCGTGTTACTGCTCCACGCTACAACATGGTGGGTGGCACAGCGATTGGCTGCTGAGCGTCGCGAGCTTGAGCGGGCGCAAGGCTAGTCGGCAAGATTGACAATGTAGGCGGAGCTTAAAAAACTTTTAAAAGCGCTGCACCACAAGGCGGGAGGTTTAGAGCGGTGGGTGAAAAGGAGAATATCACATCGTTGTGTCTACAAAGCGTACTATGGATATGAAACTCGGATTACTACAATTTGAAAATCGGCCGACTGAGATAGAAGCACTAGCTCAGGTATGGAACTTCCAAAGTTTTGAAGTGATTCTTCAAATTGGATTAATATACTATTTCATTCATTCTGGATATTTAACAAACTGGATTTTATTAATTTTCACTAACCCAGCACGGGTTTGCAGATAAACTGGCGATAACACAAATGTGGATTATTTACCGATGGAAAACTTAATAAACGCTGTTTACTAAAGTGATACAGTCTCGATCTTAACTAGATTCTAGTTTGTAGCGTGACGCTTTAGATCCAAGTAGATCTAGATCTAGATCTGTTTCTTGATATAGAAATCTAGATCTAATGAACAATTAAAAACACTGATCTAGTCTCTAGCTGAAGTGCTAGATCTACAATTGAACCCGAAGTTTTCTAACTTAAATTACCATAGGCCATAGACTAGATCTAGAATACCTAGACTAGATCTTAGATCTAGATAGAGTCTAGATTATTTAGATTCTGGATCTAATCTAGATCTAGATAGATTCTAGTAGAGTTATCTTAGATCTTTTTGTGCGCGCGGAGCTTAAATTGTAAATAAAGTCCAGGATTTTTTTTTTAGATCTTGTTTTCATTGATTAGGTTCCGTAGCTAATCTAGAAATCTCGATATCTAGATACTTAGTTTAGATCTAGAATCTAGATTCTAAATCTAATATAGATCTAGAAGTATATTCTAGACTAGAGATTAGGCCCTGCCCTACAACCCTCGCGGGTTTACGCACCGCTGTTGAGTCTAGAATTTTGAGATTCTAGATCTAGAATCTAGATCTAGAAGTCTAGATGTAATCTAAATCTTCTATAGAGTTAACATCTGTTGTGATTCAATAAAAATAGGTATCTAGATTCTAGATCTAGACTCTCTACTTTGTTTTTACTGACCTGCGCCTAAGGCTTAGGCTTAGTCTAGCCGAAGCGGTACAAATAAAAACATGCCGTTTTAACATTTATCGCTTTAAGAAAACATAGATTTACAAGAAAACGAGGACCTGGATTATCTAGATCTAGATTCGACTTAGACCTCTAGAAATCTAGATCTAGAATGTAGATATCTAGACTATTCTAGATATTGATAGTGCTTTTTAAAATAACTAGAATCTAGACTAGCTCCAGATCTAGAATCAAATTCAAATTTATTCAAACAACGGTTACAATTGTAGCCACAAACGGCCTTTTCTAGACTTGTAATTAGGCGGGTGCTTTGTAGATTCTAGATCTAGACTAGTCTAGATTTTAAGGGCTTTACAAATTGTCTGTGCATTTATTTTTTTTAGATTTCTGACTGTTTTCGTGTTTTGGCGCAAGTAACCACGTGCACTTTATTTTTCCGAGCTCATTAGTTTTTCGGTAGACTCTTTTTTTTTCCTTGCGGGTTTTTAAATTAAAAACATTTTCACCATTATTTTTATTTTTTTAGGTTAAACATTTTAACTCGCCTACAACCTTCAATCTCTATGTTAAACTTCGGTTTAGGCCTAACTTCGATATTCACTCCGCGTTGCCTCTCACGGCGGCGGTGGCCTTGCGGTTTATCGAGCTGTGTGAGACAGCTTGACTCGCGCGATCGCGCAGCACTCTCCCGCAGTGTGAATTCGACCTACGGGTGCTGGGTCAGTAAGCGACTGTAGATTTATCTTACGTAATAATTTCAAACGCCACAGCTAGCTGGTCTGTTAGCGGTATTTTTAAGAACGAGCTATTTTTAAGAACGACTTGTCCGTGCAAAAGCTTATTCTGCTTTTCTTTTTTGTCACTTAATTTCTGTATTTAGATATAGATTTTAGTATCAAAATGTTTAGATGCTTTTATTTGTGTTACCCTTTCTTATACGCCTGGATCTCAGTAGATATAGTACTAGTTTTTTCCTGCCTGATTCAATTTGGGTTAGTCTAGCTATACATGAAAAACTCACCATTCTTTCTAGAATAAAACTTAAATTACCAGAACTGCTTGTAGGTCCAGTCTTTGTTTATTCTTTATTACAAGTATATTTTTATTTATACTAACTATTTGCTATTTATTTTCAGAGAAGGAAAGTTTTAAAGAACAACACAGGCCCTCCAGAGCGTCGCAGCACAATCAGCACAAGTACAATGCTGCCTAACAACTTCAACAACCTGCGCATGCGAAATCTATCTGGCGGCAGTAGCGGTAGCGCCACCAGTGGCAGCAGCTCCAACTCAGCAGATCAGTATTCACAGATGTTCCTGTCAGAGCTCCCATTCAACAGTGGTTCCTCTACCGTCCCTGCCATTCGCAATGCCGGCAGCAACTGCAGTTCCAGTTTGTCTCACAAGAAGCTTGACCGTAGCTGGAGTGATAATGACAATGATCGCAACGGTTCACATCGTTCAGTGAACTCGAGCAGGTACAAAACAGAACTGTGCAGGCCATTTGAGGAGAGCGGCTCCTGTAAATACGGTGATAAGTGCCAGTTTGCCCACGGTTACCACGAACTGAGGAATCTTGCCAGGCACCCAAAGTACAAGACCGAACTCTGCCGTACTTTCCACACAGTTGGTTTTTGTCCATATGGTCCCAGGTGTCATTTCATCCATGAGGAGGAAACAAAGCCAGGTGATGCCTCTCCTAAACTTGCCAGGTCTGGAAGTGTCCAGTCATCCAGTGGTAGCAGCAGCCCATCCTTAAGTCCTTCTGGTAGCGACGACAGTGTGTTCAACTACCAACAGGACACCAGCCCCCCTATGACGATTGTGAGCGTTGACAACCGTCATTTCAACCCCCTCACTGTCAACACAAACAGCAACAACAGCAGCAATTTTGATCTTCAAGCTTTGAGCAAGCAGTTCAGCCAGATTAATATGAATCGCAACAACTGCATGGATGTATTCACCACCAACAACAACAAAGAGCCCAAGATCATAGGTTCGGAGGAGCACGACATCTTCAGTGAGATTACAGTCTTCAGCGCAGAAGAGCTCGACAACGCCCCCAAGCCTACAACCTCATGTGCCATTCAGTCTATGAGATTGGACAACTATCCTACACTAGTGGATAGCCCATCTTTCTGGCAGGACAGCCTGTTCTCTCAGTTTAGGCCTGTGGATGCATTCCACCATTCACCAACAGGTTCTGATGGTAGCAGTAGCAGCAGCAGCGGAAGTGAGTGTGGTGGCAGCACAGAAAGCCTAATCAATTCATTCACAGAGTGGAGGTGCTCTGTTGCGATTGGGCAGTATTGAACTTTTTAAAAGACGTACGAGAGGTTTTTAAAAATTTTGTATATTGTTTATTATGTGCTTGAATGTGTTTGTATGTTAATTTATGCAGCAGTGTGTGAGGGGAGGGGGACTACCTGTACATAATTTTGTGATGGTTGTTTTGTGTGAAAGGAATTTGCGCTGTGACTTCAATACATAGCAACCTTTGGACTTATGTGATGTAACTGTGTTTTTTCTCTTAAGATTTTTAATTATGGAAATAATGAGTGAATGGCATTTTACATTTTTGAAGATACATATTTTTGATACGAAAATTTGCAATAAATGTGTATTTTTCTCCTGAAATGTTGATGCCTAAATTGGGTGTAGATCTGAGTGCATGCCCTTCAGTTTGTGATGTTTTTTTTTTTTTTCAACAATTGAATCATTTTATGGCATTTAACCAATGTGAAAAACTCCACAATAGTGTTCATACTTAACATTTAACATTAAAAAAACAATTTTTTAAATCTTGAAAAAAAAAATAGATGCAGATCATCCATGCACAGCAGTACTTTAAAAAAATATTTAGCACCATCAGTATATTTTTGTCTGCAAAACTCATTACAAGCTGTCAAAAAACATAAGGGGTGTATTATGCATAATTATGAATCTGTTCAAAATATTGCCCTCAGATTGTAAATTCATACATTAATTTATTTTTGCCATTGCTAATTGCATTATGGCGACCAGCAAAGTATTTTATCAGGAATATGTGTGTAAAGCTTAACTTATAAAGAGAAGATTGATGGCCCATTTGTTTACCAGGCCTGGGGATTGTATAGTTCAGCCCACAGCTGAATCTAGTTCAAGGTTAAACATAACATACTAGGGGAGACAAGTCAGGCAGGTGTTGTCTCAGGGCTTACTTGATATGGTAAATGAAGAAAAAAAAACATAATTTTCACAAGTATTTCAATACAAATTTTTTTTTTAATTACACTTAAATTGTCAATTTCATATTTTTACTAAAAGTTTAATTATCTGTGAAATGTGAATCTGATGTATTTAATTTATTGCTATATTAGATACCCTTGGTGCTTTCATTGTTAACTCTTGATAATTGAAATCACTGAAGTTGGGTAATTTTTCACTTGCGGACCAATTATTTTCCCCAAAAAAACATTTTGTGGTTGACCATTGACTTATTCCAGGTCGTTCATTCAAGTATTATCACTTTCACACTGTGCTGCATGTATAATGGATGTTCACCAGAGTTGTGTGTCCTGTCTATTTCTAAGCCTGATTTCGATGGAATCTTTAGCGGGAATTCAGTTTTCCCCCCGATGGTGCCTTTCCGAAAGATGCCTTAGTGGTGTTTTTTTACATGCGAATTATTTTGCATGTTTTTTGTGTTTGATGAGTGGATGTGTAAAATAAAATCTATTTGAATAATTACTGGTTCCCCCTCCCATTTCTCATGAAAATTTACATTGTCATTATTATGCTATGCACTTAAAAGATTTCTATTGATTTTAGTTATTTTGTAGCTGATTAACTTCAATCAACTTTATGTTGAACATTGAATTAATTTTTGTTTAGATGGCTGATGTATAATACAGAAAAAACTGTTACCAAAAGTATCTGTAATCTATTAATCATATCTTTATTTATAATTTTTCTGTGGTTTGATTCCTTGCTTTAGCACAATTATTGTATTTAAAAAAATAATAATTTGTTTTTGAAACAAAAATTACTTTAAAAATATTTTAAAGAAATGTCATGTCTTATTTATAGATTATTTATTTCACTTTTTTGTTTTTACTTTTAAGTTATACTCCCCCCCTCCAGTGTATTTTGTGTGACACTATTTATAGGTTTTATTTGCAAAATCATTGTAACAAGCTTATTTTATCTTCTCACTTGTACAGTTATAATTTATTAAAACATTTCAAAATTTTAAGTAATTTTGAGAACAAAGTATGTTCGCTTGAATTTTTACAGCTAGTGGTTCTGAAAATCTTTCTCACACTGTGACCTTGGATTAATTAGTCTGAAGGCAGCTATTTTTTTCCCCCTTCACTCATATCTTTTAATCCCCTTGAGTTAAATTCTGTAAGTGTTCATTGTTACATTTTTAATTAATTTGTTCAGTTTTTAAGTTTTTAAATCTTAAGCAAGCAGCTATTTTTTTCCTTTTGATTCATATTGTCTTTATCCTGTCCCCTTCTGTAATTTTAGTGACACGCATGAGCTACATAAAGTCTTTACTTTTAGCTTTTTCAACCTTTTTAAGAATGAATTTTTCTCACCGGGATCATTTTACCAACAAATTTGTTAGGACTAGTTTCTTTTCCTTTACTATATTTTTTCTCTCTTCTAAATAATGTCCTTGGCACAAACTCAAAATCAATTCTTTGCATTCTGCACTAGACTTAACAGATAAGTTTCCCCCCCCCATTTGCCATTTAAGTAGGTCAGTAGGTCATCAACAGCTAAGTTAGGGGCTGATTACTCTGCTCCTACAGTCCCTTACCTATTCAGTTTGTGTTTTATATTTGGCATTTATCTTATCACAACACATTTTACTACCTTCCACACACATGTGTTGCAGTTAATATTCATAACTTTGGCATTTTGCAACATTAAACTTTTTTTTTTTTAACCATAGACATTTAACATTATTTATTCTGGTAGCTTCTAGACTGGACAACATCCATATTTCATGTGTACAATAACCATTGATGTATTTAATTTTTTAATATTGCTTTTAGACAGAAAAAAATACATTTTAACAAATACAAGACATTTGATTTGATCAATTTTATGTTAAAGCTAAATATAGAGCAATTCACACAGGCTTATTCTTGTGTCAAAGGTTTTGATATTTTTAACTGAAATTTTTTTTTACTAAAAAATTAAGGGGACATTAGTGGAAAGGGTGGGGCTGTAATGACCTTTGACACATGTATGGCCATGGTTTCCTTGTGATGCAGGTCAGCACTTAGTTTTTCTATTTTCTTCTCCTCTGGAGTCCAATTTTCATTGTATAGGTGTTTTTCTCTCCATCTTCTAGATTCTATAACTTATTGATTAAATTTTTATACTTGTATTGTATATCATGATTTTTTTTTTTTGTCTTGTGTTCTTGTGCAAGGGGTCCAGGAAATATTGTCTTTCTTTCTGTGCAGCCTTGTCGAATTTGTGCAGTACATTTTGTACACCAATACAGAACTTCATTTGAAGTTTTTTAACACAATCATATTTTTTTTTGTTTTTAAGTTTTGCGTGCAAGGTATGAGAGATGTGTGCATGATGGTGAATGTAGTGGTTGTTCGAGCTCTGGATTCCTTCTGAAACCATCAAATGATATATTATTATTATTACACACATGTGCACAATGGACCTCTTGAGATTTTAACTGGCATAGAGATTTTTATTATTAACCAAAGCAGCAATTTAAAAAAAATACTTGTGTACTCTGTGTTTTTGCCATGTACTAATAAAATTGCAATATTTTGTGAAATTACACCAGAGAGGCTTCATTGCATTTAATACTTATGGGTGTGGACTTGTTTTGTGGTTTCCTTTGGAGTAGGGGAGTGTTAACACGATCAACAATTGGTTAGATGTGGTCTGATGTGTAGCATTTGTAGTGTGGGGTTTTGAAGTCAAAACGAGGCATGTGACCTATTGTGACTACACGACACTCGGTTCTTGATGGTAAGTGGTGACCTAGTTATCCAGACGCCATGGAGCTTTCGTTAGTGGCCACTTCCTGTGTGTAAGTTGCATTGAGGGCATCGGGATGGCAGTTGGTTTCATCTAAAACTGTACAAATTACGATTTCGCAACAAGGTTGATTCACCGTAGATCTAAGTGTTGTACAGATAAGCCTCCACAGGAATAACTTGAAAATAAAATGAACAATAGATCTACTTGAACTAATTAATTCATAAAAGTAAAAGGTATCTCTTACTAAAACTAGATCCAGTAGAAATTCTGAGCTGTAACAGTAACAAGAGTTGCCTCCCTTGCAACACTCGCTTCTTACTGTATTTTTATAAGGCTAACAGTATATAAAGATAAGGCAGCGAAAATGATTTCATCTTGTAACTGTAAGGCCAAACAACGAAGCGGATTACTTACACTTTTTTTTGCCAGACTAGTTTAATAAAAAAAACGTTGGTTGACTTAAACAAAAAATATGGGTCAGCTGTCCTTGCATCCAGCATAGTCGGTAGCTGCGGTTCTTCAAGGTCACCCCCAGCCGTCTTAACATTAACATAAATGCTTTTGGTAGACCTGTCGCTTCCTTGTTCGTTAATCATGTTGTACCTTAAGGTTTAAAACATGCATGAGAAAACTGCAGTACAGTATGAGGCATATCTTTCGTGATATTGTATATATAAATATATATTCATATGTAGGCCTATATATATATATATATAGATTCTTATATATATATACTCTTACATTATAAAAGAAGCGAAGATTTGTGAATCGGTAACCCTTGTAATTATACCCAACAGATCACCTTATTACTTAAGTCTAAACCTACTATGATATATAATTATATATATTTACTCGAGTTTATCAGCGTAGCATTAAAAGATTAGACAAGAGAAATTTTGATCGTATTAATACAAGTCATGATCGGGAATAATAGTATGGGAGGGGGGGGGGTTGGGAATGGGTGTCCCATCTTCGCAAGTGTGATAAATCTGTTCATCTATGATGTATGTCATAAAATTATGACCATGTTTTTGCCAAAAGGTTTCATAACACACCTGAATATAGCTGTTCTAGTAATTATACTAATAACGATCCACCTCACATTTGACATAAACGTACATAAACTTTTGCCTCAATAGAGTTAGAAGGCCAACGCGCTTTCCGCTTCATTCAGTAAACAATAAAGTAATAGCAACTTGAATCAACAGATGTCATCTAGGTTTGTATGATTCAGTCGTGATGTAACACAGACTGCTAAGCTCAGGATGGTGTGTAGTTTTACTTTAATCTTCTATTAAAAAACTCCTTTTATAAGCAGATAGCCACTTGTATAGATTTGTAAAACGAAACCTCAGCTTTAACGTGCATTTCATAGAAGAAACAATGCAAAGATTATATCTAATGAAAAAAAAAATAATAAAAAGGAATAGTTAAAAAAAAAAGCTTCATAACTAGCACGGCTGCATAAAGTAGGTCAGAGGCTTTGCAGCACGGTCGCGATAAAAGACAACTTGTGATTGGATAATACGGCTCTTGTTTGATCTAGCCTGTATGATAGGCTGGAAAAAAGTTTATTCAATTTTGAATCTGTGCGGATATTTTGAATACACTTAGCCTAGGGGCCTAGCCTAGTAGAGCTGATGATTGTCCCTTTGTTTTCGCGATCAGAACATTTGCATGAAGTGACAATATTAAATCTTTATAAACTTGTGTATAGCAACTAGATTAGCCTCGATTAAAATTGATAAGATGTTGTTAAACTATAAAAAAAATGTCTAAAAAAAAAAAAAACAAGAAAAAATTGTTCATGGGTAAGTGAACGTGCCTCCATAAAAACAAGTTGATATTAGGGAAAAGGGGAGGTAAAAGTGAAATTAATTCTGAAAACCAGAGTTAAAGCAAGCTCAGCACAATCTTAACACACTGGGATTCTGCGATGATTAGAACTGTACTGTCGTTTTATTCAAACACACACACACACCTGTCTACACATAATGAAGTCTATATGGTTAAGTCATTCAGTACACAAACACACACATATAGGAATATATATATATATATATATATATATATATATATATATATATATATATATATATATATATATATATATATATATGTGTGTGTGTGTGTGAGTGCGTGCTTGATATATATATATATATATTTATATATATATATATATATATATATATATATATATATATATATATATATATATGTGTGTGCTATTGATATATAAGAATGAGGGGTGATCTGGAAAAAAAGTCACCAATTACGTGTGTACGAATCGTTTTCTTTTTAATTATACCCAAATGAAAGCTAGTAATGGATTTGTCTCGAGGGCAAGGAAGAGATCTATACTAGAGACCTCACGTTCACCATTCTAACAAGTGTAAGGAGGAGATCTATGGACTAACCAAGTCTTTTCTTACCGTGTAATTACTTAGTAGTTTCAAGGTTGATGTCGTGGTGATTATTTAAAGTGGGTTAAGATGTAACTAGGCCAGGTTAGGGTTAGTTGTGAGATGTGTTAACTAACACAATGCGAGTAGGTGATTATTACTTTTTTTGTACATGTTTTTTTTTCTCTCATGCATTTTTTTTTCAATTTTTTTTCTCATGCATTTTTTTCTCAATTTTTTCTCTTGCGTGTTTTTTTCCCCCACATAATTTTGAATGCATTACGGGTGATTATGTAACACTGTTTTGATTTTAAAAATAAATTCTTCATTGCGGGTTAAACATTCGGCTATTCAGAAAGTCTAGATGAATACGTCGAAAGAAATGGCAAACATATGCTTTCTTCCAACACAATATCAGGCTTTATAAATATGTCTATAGCACATACAGTATATGTAGTAGAAGCATAGTGTATGTACAGTAAATACAATTCAAGTTGTTGTCTTCGTAATGTTACATTTTCCCTCTTGTTGTTACTCTAATCAACGTTGCTAAAGTTTTAAAATGATGTTTATTCGTTCTGCAAATCAATTCAATTTTGTAAATCAGGCGTGGGTCAGTGTGGGTGTAGTGTAAAGGTATGCCATTAGAATGGTAAAGTTCTATAAAAAAATATAATACTTCTGTGTATTGTAATATTAATTCTTCATTACTGACTCAGGCACGTAGCACATTGGGTGATAAGCTTAATCTCGAATTAACTACATTTATAGCTTATTTTATGTATATAATACAACAAACGAAACCAAATCTCTATTGTACATACCTACGTAGATACGTTTACATTTATTCATAAAAGGCTTTTTATCTAAGGTCGAAAAGGGAAACAACTGCGATCAGTGAAAAAAATGCTTACGTGGTTTTTAACCCACAAAACGTCATCTGTGAGTTGTGCATGGAGACAGCCCAAACAACATACACAAAGCCATAAGGCTTCATTACGATTAACCGACTTTTTTAGGATCACGAGAGAGCACGGACAAAAAAAAAGAGAAAAAAATATAACACTAGAACAGCCGAGCGTTGAAAACTGACCGGCCCTTGATAGGGTTTCGTTTGTCATGCCAGCTCGACATACAAGCTGTTTGGTGGCTCTATTGTACATTTTGTTCTTCGAATGGGATTTTTAGGCATATATATATATATGTATATATATATATATATATATATATATATATATATATATATATATATATATATATATATATATATATATATATATATATATATATATGCCATATATACATCATATAGAACATATATATAATATACATTATATAAACAATATATATATATATATATATATATATATATATATATATATATATATATACTATAGGGTGGAGGGGAGGTGGAGGGGGAGGTAGAGAGGGTCAGTGACCTATGTAAAAGTAAGAAAACAATAGGTTCAGAACAACATACCGTTCAAAGTTACAGTTGTGTACACTTTGTGTTTGCACTGGTGTTTTTCACCATTGATGAAATGTGACTTCAAGACTACCGTTTTATTTTGATCATTGTAACAATGAAGTGGCGATCTTTTTTTTTTTTTTTTAATCACACTTTAATCTCTTTACAACAACACATTTTCTTCTAAAAATACAATTTTTCCTAGTCTTGAAGTTGACATTTGAAGAAATTAGATTTAGATTTGTTGTTTTTTCCCCACAGAGCCTAAACCAATGATTATTGTTTGGTCAAAGTACGAATGCCGGAACTCAACGTAAACGTTCACTGTAAACAAGTCAAGCAAAAACACAGTATTTATTTACGTGCCAGTCTTACGCAATGTTTAAATTTCTCCACGCGTGAATGGTTTCGCCGGACAGTGTCAAGTTAACCAACAAACAAACACCGCCCGGGCAGCAATGTTCCCTCTAAGGACCAAGAGTGTGTGTGCAAAAAATATGTAGTGTGCGCGGTGCTAAAAATGACTTGGGCAAAATAATACGTATTTTTAGTCTTGCAATTAAGCATAATAATGAAGGCATGCATTTTGATAAATTAATAGTATAATGTGTATGACTAATGAAACGTATGCAATTAAATGGAGACACGAATACCATCAAAATAAAAAAAAAACTTATAAAAACTTTCAGAGTTATACTTAGACAACAAGTTATATGGTCGACTTACTATGTTAAAGTAAGACAGTCATATGGTAATAATGCTAATACCATAACGGTAATACAAACACAATAGTTTAACATATGCAACATTTAATAAAGCTGACTTAAAAACAAATATTAGCTAACCTTTCAGGGGCATTTATTGCAATTTCTCGCGTCTAACCTTGCATTGCTTCCACACCTTATATGCTTTGTTTAAATCCACATCCTCTCCAGCATTTAGATATAATTTAATTTACATTAGATTATCCAAATGTGTGGCTTCAAGTATATTTCGTGCTTGCACTTTTATTATGTTAATAAGGCTAAAACCTTGTTCGTAATCAGCACTGCATGCTTGGAAGGTACAATAATGTCACTTAACTTTGCCAGTGAGCTAAATTGTTCTTTGTTTTGACAAATCTTGCATATTCAGACATATAATTTACAGACACAGATCTGAGTTTTTCACTTTATCGAAATTTGAAGTCATTGTATTGGATGGTAATTAACTGATCATTTGTTGTACGTAACCCGTCTTTGTACTTTACGCACAGTTCTTTGATATCTTTGACGCCAAACTCAAATGCATATTTTTTTAAACCTGTAGAATAAAAAAAGATGACCAAAACTGCAGTTCATTTCCTGGAAACCAAACATTTAAATGGCCGCAGACTGATTGTATGTACGGTGTGGTTTGCCTTGTGTCGATTCTTTCGTTTAACTCACACTTTTCTTGGCTTTAATGTTCAGTGTAGTGATGTGTTACGGCTGTCTCCAGAGCTAAGGCATCACTTACAGCAGGCTGAGTTATTCCACTAAAAACGGTTTTGTAGAATACAGAATTGACTGGACGAAATTTAAAATAAAGGATTAGCATTTTATGTACTGTTATGCCATCTACTATAAGCGTGTGGAATGATGCTGCTCGAAGTTCTGTCAGTATGTTCTTTACAACAACATCGTTGATTACTTGAACAAACTAAAAGGCGTACTTCTTACTTCGCCAACTGTCTGGTATAGAAACATACTTCCCCATGTGGTTATGAATCAGTTGTATCGACAGCATCGAGGCGTTCATCCTTATGGTAAGAAGAACATTATCCGTTAGGATTCGAACTTGATCCTCGTTTGACCGCTGGCGCTCGTTTTGCTCAATTAGTTTTCCTCGCTCAATGTAAGTTTCAACCAGCAGACGTTTAAGACCAGTCCCATTTGAGCGGTTGTACGAAATTGCAACATTTCCTACATAAACACGAGACAATAAATGACGTTTTCAGTAGTCAAGCGCCCATGATTCCCAGAGCTTTCCTGTGACCAATTCGTTGCTCTTGTTGGTTTTGTTACAAGTAGTAGCAGCACAGAGCTTACACTTGTCCAATCTCATCTGAGTATTCTAAGGTGCTTTCTAATTCAACCGAAACATTCTTTGATCTGGCGTATCGGTTGTTACTTTAACTTTGAGCCATTCCAGTTTAAACGAATCTATCGCTTTTTTGTGTGCCACGTTGTTGTACTGCTTTTTACACACACTTTTTCCTCAACATTTTCAAGTAGCACACAGTAGTGGACATTTATTCCTGATTTACCTAAGCAGTGTGTGCATACTAAAACATTTCGATCCACATGCACGTAATAATCCCAAGAATCAGATATATAATATATAAATCTTTAAACCAAACACAGCAAAAACATCCACCTTAAGTAACGTAAAACTTGCATCTGACTTGGCTTAATCGTCAAAGTTTCAAGATGAGGTGGAGGGGGAGAGGGGCGGGGTCAAGCGACGATTTAAAAAAAACTTGCAGGGTCAGCTTCAATTCACAATACAATGCAGGTATTAGATGTCAGCTCCGGTCAGTTTTCAGGGTAAACCATTAAATCAAGCAATGGGAGTGTCACACAGCCCCGCTCAGGTGAGAGTTAAGTCATAAACTAGACCTGTGCTATGACAACCGAGGTCACCCCCTCCCCCC